>NW_023596829.1:0-20547 GCF_011947565.3 Pollicipes pollicipes
TCAAATTATCAAAGACGGACAAAATGATTCTTGACTACAAATAAAACGCTGGCAGCCTGCACTGAGGGGAACTTATCTGCTTGATTTTTCTGAAATTTTTGTTCGTTGCTTGGATTGACCGATGCGCGGAACACCAGCGCGTTTCTCGGTCCTACCTGTCTGCGCCCGTTAATACGACCCGCGTGTTGGTGTCACGGCCGACGGCGGTGTTCGCGAGGACGGCACGACAGGCGAGCCTCGACAGAGCTGCGGTCGCTCCAGCTGCCCGGGGCGTCACGAGGTCAGCAGTACACCCACCCCGACCAACGGAGGCTGGGCGGGACCCCGACTGCCTGAGCTTTACAGCTCCTGTGATCCCATGATCGGCGGTGGTGAACGCTGTATCGGGATCCTATGGACAGCAAGCAGACCTCGAAAGAAAAACATGAGGACGAACCTGTGCAGCCGCGACCGCTGCGTAACGCCTTTCATCCTTTTGAGCACGTTCCACTAACGTGACACATGAACTGGCACTTGGCACGCGACGGAGGTGTGTCGCGGCGGGCTCGTCTCACCTCTGGCCGGTCGGTGTCGGCCTCGGCCTGCGACGGAGGTGTGTCGCGGCGGCTCGTCTCGCCTCTGGCCGGCCGGTGTCGGTGCGCCTCTGCGCCGCTGGTGCCGGCCGTGCAGCGCCACTGGGTCGGGCGGGTCGCGCCGGCCGACTGCTGCGACCTCGGCCGGTCGTCGGCCACCGGCGCGCGCTCGATCCACCGACGGCGGCAAAAAATCGTCCGCCGCGCCGCCGCACTGCCTCCCCCTTTGTGTCGGCGCCCCCCTCCCCACCCCCTTATTTCCGGCCGAGCTTCGTCTCCCTGAATATGTGTTTGCGGGAGGGGGAGGAGGCGTGGTCTTAGCCAGCTTCGTCTCCCTGAATATGTGTCCGCGGGAGGGGGAGGAGGCGTGGTCTTAGCCAGCTTCGTCTCCCTGAATATGTGTCCGCGGGAGGGGGAGGAGGCGTGGTCTTAGCCAGCGCGAAGGTCGGTTAAAAGGGGCAATCAGGGCATATCGTTTTCTGCTTACAATTGTTTGGTCCTCTCCAATTAAATTTCCATCATTCATCCTCATTCTCTCCCTTTCTCCCTCTCTCTAACTCTCCTCTCGCACTTCTCCCTTTCTCTATCTCTCCCGATATCTTGCCCTGCATTTAGCTATACATTCCCACGATGCATATCTCGCCAGCCCTTGATTTTCCACCATTCCCTCTGATGCGTGTGCAATCTATATGTAGCCTCAGTCGCAATTCCCTGTCACTTGAAGCGCTGTGCATCTTCACCTAACGGGAGGGATAGAAATATGTGGAAAGGAGGCAGCTGGCTTGGCTGCAGCCTGTTTGCAGCATTGAATGAGGAGCCGAGCTCACCAGCAACGTGTGGCAACGAACGGCGGCCATGCGCAAACTCCGATTCAACGTGTGGACTACACTTGAAGTGCGCACTTGCATAGGCTGAATAGCATCTGCATATTTATTTGTACTATTTATAATTACCTGTATTACTGCTGATAATAGTAGTACCGATGTGAAGCGTGATTGGCCCCGGCAGCCCGCTCCTCTCCGCGCCGTACCAGTACGTGCGGGAAGTTCCAGTGTGACTGGGGATGTCGGCGAGGAGGGAGGGTGCCCTGACTGTGCTCACGTCCTGCTCGGCTCGGCCAGCGCTCAGTCCTGTTTATCTGGAGCACCGCGGCGGCCGGGAGAGGAAAGCCCTGTCCCTCGGCCGGCGAGGCAGGGGCTGGACATCCACCAGCTGCAGCGGCGAACACCGAGGAGGGTGATCCCCACTCAATCCGCCCGTAACAACAAGCACAGTGCCAACCAGCAGCCAGAGCCAGGGCGAACCTACATTACCGATTTGACACACTAACCACTCGGCCATCATTGATCCCCGTGCAGATAACCTCGGGTGGATATCACATTCGCCGTGGTCTCCAAATCCATGCCTCAGATCGGGATCCGAGGGCAATGCAGACGGCGCGGGAATAGCAAATAATGCACATAGCACGCCCTAGCCCTGCCTTCGCACGCATTCATTCTGTGCTGATGCCAATTGCACCCGCATCAGTGCCAAATTCACGCGGCAGGCCCACTAGGTCAGCGGCGGCGGCTGTTTGGCTGTTGTTTGCGGCGCTCGTCGCCCCGTGTCCGTCTGCAGCCGGTGTGCGCGGCTGCGCCACATCTTGTCGCCCCTGCCGCACCTGTCAGCTGAGCGCGACCCTTGACAAGGTCGCACCGTCACCCGCCTGCTGCACGCGGCTGCCCGTCAGCTTTGGCTCGCCAGTGTTTGCACAGATTCGGCGCGTCGTGGTGAGGACGGCCACGGTCGCCGTCCCACTTTCCCTGTGTTAAGGTCGTACCAGGCGATGAGCTGAATTACAATGCCGCTCCAGTTGCTGTACACGCCATTGATAGCCTGATAGCGCGGGGCAGAGGTGTCGCAACACTACGCGAAAAAGCGTGGATCGCTATGACACGGCTGTCAACAGCCAGGTGTGAAGCCTTCAATTAGCGTTTGAAAATCTTTTTTTGGGACGTCGGCTCATACGGTTTTGTGCAACGTATTGAGTTGCTGCTTTTACCATAAGGCGGCCTGCAATTCATTAGGTTTTGTGATTCAAGTGTGATGTTTCGGACGCATAGCAGACCATCGCCGTGCATCATGCGGATGAATTGTAACAGGCTTTAAAGCTTCTGTGCCGAAAGCGTGCGACGATACGAGATACGGTATCACCTTTTGTTAGCAGCCTAGCATTATCATGTCGTCATTTTGTTTAAGCGACGACAACCAGTAGCCTAACGACTTGGTCATCCAGTTTTGCCGCATGCTCAGCTGTCGAATCACGTGATTAAATGACGTCAGCCATGAAAAGCTGAAATGGTCAAATGAGCTATTTCGCGTAAGCCATCATGCATCGTTTTGTTACGCCTTGCCCTTACAATTGTACCATTGTGCTGATCGCATATATGTGCACTGAGCAGCTACAGTTCGTTATCATGCGTCTCTTGGTCAACCGACAGCGCTCCCTGCGCCCGCAGATCTTCTACTGGAGATACACCTGTTCCGCCCCTCATTGGTCTGGTTCTGGGGTCGGGGAGACCGTCCATTGCAGGCACAATGTAATTTATTTACACGTTTTGCGTACACTTTGCAAGAACTAGCCAATCGACAAAACATCGCCCGCCAAACAGACTGTAAGTTAGCAAAGCTCGCCCACTCAGGATTCACCACATGAGTGAATCCTTTGAAATTCTCTGAACTTCTCTGAAAACTCACATGAGTAGGAAGACCAGGGGAGGGGACGGTCAGACCAGGGATCACAGGCCGTTTTCCTTAGTACATCGTCTTGCTGCAATGGTTTTGGCGAGTCACGTCCGAAGGATCCTGGCCATGACCGGACCGACGTTCACCGGATCACAGGTAACGTATGGTGTCGTCAGCCAATCAGATGAGCGCGAGCTTTCAAGACATGGGATCGAACACAATCCAGTGAAGTGGGCGCCTCGGAGGAGCTACACGTCTGCGGGAGTCGTCACGTGACCAAACACATCCAGTGAAGTGGGCGCCTCGGAGGGGCTACACGTCTGCGGGAGTCGTCACGTGACCACACAACTCCAGTGAAGTAGGCGCCTCGGAGGGACCCTACACCGTCCTGCGGGATTCCGTCACGGGACCAAACACATCCAGTGAAGTGGGCGCCTCGGAGGGCTACACGTCTGCGGGAGTCGTCAAGTGACCAAACACGTTAGTGAATTGGGCGCCGCTGGAGGAGCTACACGTCTACGGGAGTCGTCATATAGTCAAAGGCTCTTGACTAGCATGTCCCTACTGGATGACTCCGTATCAGAGTATCAGGGTACAGAGTATCGGAAGCGTTGGCCATCCCCATACTCTGGCCGGTTTTTACATGGAGCTTCGGGTAGCACGGGCAGCTTCGGGCACCACGGTTACTCGGTCTAGTCACACGGTTACTTCGGTCTAGTTGCCCTTTCTAGGTCCTGTTCTTGTTGTATCCTCAATCGTGGTTTGATAGTATAGTATGACAGTTGCTGTAGCGAGCACCCACCTGACAGTCAACAACTTTAATAAGAAATGGCGTAATGCTGCCATGCTTTTTAGTGACAGAATGCCCGTTAAAAAGCTTTCCCACAAGGTTTTGCGGATCCTTATCCGTCAGTTTGTTTCGTTAATGGACATTAAAATCCTGCCTGAAGCACAGGCTTCGATTTTCACGATGAAAGGTCGAGAGGATCATTAAATGTTTGAGAGCGCCCTTTCCATGCATCGCCATATACATCAAACTGCAACATGAAATTACTGGGGCCGAGCCGCCCAAAGTATGCAAAATGAGCACCATCGTACTTTCTATCTGGCCACGAGCTCACTGACAATGGTGGAGTTTTGTTCAGTTACGATCAGCTCAGTTCAGCGCTTCAGATTAGTTCGATTATGTGGGCCATTGACGTCATTCAAAGCGAGCATTCTGGCAGGACGTAATTGGGCAGCAACTCCCTCATTTCGGGAGGGGCACGTACTGTACAACTTTCACCCAGCTGCAACTCCGGTTCGATGGTTGGTCGCCACACCTTCACCTGCTGAACAGTTTTGAAGCGTGCCTGCAGTGCTCGTGCTTAGGTGCTCTGCCCACCGCCAGCGCACCCGCTATATATGGAAAAACGCGGGCCGGGGGGACGGACCCGGACGCCCCTGTGCGTGCGGACAGCCGGAGTGGGCGGATACCGTTTCCGCTGCTGTGCGCGGGCGGCGCTCGTCTGGGCGCGGCATTGATCGCAGCTAGCGAGGCGCGCGGCCGGCAGCAGCCATGTTTTTTTCCAAGCTCCGTCGCCACTATCGACCAACGACCTTGACTGACATTGGATGGCGGCGAGCGGAGGCCGATGACGCGTCTCGACGTTACACTTACTGCTGTTCTAGCCGGCTTGCTTAATTGCAGCAGAGGACTGGCGCGACCGTGCGTATTGTTCCCGTCTCGGCCACCCACCTGTGCTTCCCTGGAGAGAAGGAGAGGCGGTCAGCACACAAATAGCAGACCAGCGGTCGGGGGCGCGTCGCGGCACGTGTGCCCACGCGCGCTGTCGGGGCCGTTTCCGGAAATACCTCGAACACTATTCGGCTGGTGCTGTGACTGTTCTGATGTCCCAAGCATAATCCACAGAATGCTGCAAGTGTCTTTGGAGGATGCAGAAATGGTTGAAGTTGCTCACTGTCATATACACCCTTCACACACACACACACACACACACACACACACACACACACACACCACACACACACACACACACACACACACACACACACACCACACACACACACACACACACACACACAACACACACACACACACACACACACACACACACACACACACACACCACACACACACACACACACACACACACACACACACACACACACACACACACACACACACACACACACACACACACACACACACACACACACACACACACACACACCACACACACACACACACACACACACACACACACACACACACACACACACACACACACACACACACACACACACACACACACACACCACACACACACACACACACACACACACACACACACACACACACACACACACACACACACACACACACACACACACACACACACACACACACACACACACACACACACACACACACACACACACACACACAACACACACACACACACATATATATATATATATATATATATATATATATATCCATATATGTATATATGCATAATGTACTGCCTGGAAGCCTTCCATGGCTTTTTCTCAAAGAGCAACGATTAAGTATTAAGTGACCAAATCCCTGAGCATAATCGTGGTGCTGTAAACAATGATGTTAGCGGTATATATGCATATATACATATATGCATATATACATATATGCATATATACATTATGCACAGTTCAGGCAGCTTTGCACACATATGCACAGTTCAGGCAGTTTTAACCACAGCAGGGCATACGTATGCCAAAGTTCAGGCAGTTTTAACCACAGCAGGGCATACGTATGCCAAAGTTCAGGCAGTTTTAACCACAGCAGGGCATACGTGTGCCAAAGTTCAGGCAGTTTTAACCACAGCAGGGCATACGTATGCCAAAGTTCAGGCAGTTTTAACCACAGCAGGGCATACGTATGCCAAAGCACGCCCATGATGTGGCATACGCCAGTAAGTTAACATTAACGTTATTACGTCAAGGGCCACCGGATAGCTGTAAGAACAAGGGTTAGCTCTATACTAATACATTGCACCTCATTTGCTAAAAGGATTTGGGGTGCCTGTAAGTTCCTTTCTGGTCGACCATGGTAGTCATACTCCAAGAAGTTCATGAACTGGATACGTAAGGTTGCGTTAAAGATGTATTCGCGTCAACATTACAAAAAAAGCGTTTCAGGTAATATTACTCCGCTGCGTTTACGACTTAGTTAGCTGTGGTCGGTGGCACCCACACCGGCCCGGCGGAAACAACGCTTTCGAGACGCATCGACACGGCGACACTGGTGACACTGGTGACACAGTGACAGGCGGTGACATACTTCAGCCGCCTGATGTTCATTTCGAACCTCTCCACACAAGCGGCTTCAGGTGCAGGTCACTTCGAACCTCATGCTTGCTACTGCGCCGTGTAATCGGACAGGACGATCGCGGATCGCATGGATCACGCAGACGTCCGTGGGATCACTTTTCTCTTAATGCTTACAAAACAACATCAACGAAATCAGGAGCACAGATCGCACACCCCTGTGACCTCTCCTGTGCACACCGTTGCACGCTGGCAACGACTGCTAGCTGTGTCACGACCTAGATCTCGACTCCCTGCAGCCCGCCTCGTGCCGCCAGCCGGCGAGGTGGCAAGGCGGTGCGGGACGGGTGGGGAGCCCCCGTCCTGTCCAGCCGACGTCCGCGACCTGCCCGACCTTCTCCGTCCATGTTGTCAGTGTGTTGTTCTCCGCTTCTCTTGCGGCACTTCGGTAACCCTGAACGTTCTGTGTGTGTGTGTGTGTGTGTGTGTGTGTGTGTGTGTGTGTGTGTGTGTGTGTGTGTGTGTGTGTGTGTGTGTGTGTGTGTGTGTGTGTGTGTGTGTGTTCATGCACCTGTTCTTAAACAGTTGTATTCGGTACCAGCATTTTCTTTCGTACAGCAAGACAACGAAAATCCTCTGAGTCTTCCAACAGGCGGCCGACGCATTAGCTTCTAGCGTACCACCGGCGGGAGAAAACTGGGTAAAATAGTTCTGTTATTCACGCATGCATTATGCATGTAATGCGTGCTTCACTCCAGACATGAGGCTGTTGGACTAGAGAATGACTCGAGATCGCAGCTTCATGCGGCAGCAGCTCGGGCGGCGACTTCAGCACGGCTAGCACAGGCAGAGGCCCACTGTTATCACCTGTAGAGCTGAACCAATCAATCAATCAATCAGAGTCGTCGTGGGAAATGGCGCCCCAATCAAGAAGAAAAGGTAGGGTCTATCAGCGCTAAAGAAATTAGTGAAAGCAGCACCAGCCGCGGGAGCAGCGGTCTGGATTTCTTAATGCAGGATTCTTATTCTACCGCACGCTGATGTAGCAATGTGCGCAAAGTTTACCGCTTTTTGAAGTCCAAGCTTAGCATAAGGGTGGCATGGCAAAACAAGAACACATTGAATTGAAGTTGTTAATTCGGCATGTTCTGAAGCTGAGTGTCCATCTGGCAGTCGAGAATGTGTTTGCAGTAAACCTAGTGTAATTTTTTTGACGGGTGCTGTTGTATATTGGTTTTATGTGCTACATCGTTGAGGGAAGGTAAACAAGTAGCTTACGTAGGCAGTCAAAGTAGCTTATTGAACGACATTTCATGAGCACAGACTTGCTGCCAAAACAGCCCAGCTGTAGCCCCCGTAGGCGACATATTCATTTTGATCCATGATCACTACCAAATCTCTTGTGATGAGATCTCTCTTTCCCCCTCTCGATTCAAATTTTGCCGAAAACCAAGGGTTATTCTGACAGGAAAATTTGTGAATCACTTTACACTTGTCAAATGAAGTCATCGTTCGCTGGAAAAATTGTGTCGTGGCGTGTCTTGTAAGCTGTACATTCCGAGCGTTGCCAAATCCCTCATCCCTTGTATGAGTGTGTCTATACTGTGGGCTCTTGTACATAACTCGTCGCCTTTGAATATTGAGGCATTCATGTAATCGTTCATTCTGGTCATTTCTATTTGTTTTTTTTTCTGCGATCATGGGCCGTGTCATAAAATTTACGCACAATGATTGACTTTATGATTAGCTCTAAGGATGCTTGAAAACATCACTTTGTATACCATGATATTTGCAAGCCGCATTCAACGCGAACACATAAAAGCACACGCACACACACAAAAGCACATGCACACACACAAAAGCACATGCACACACACAAAAGCACATGCACACACACAAAAGCACATGCACACACACACACACACACACACACACACACACACACACACACACACACACACACACACACACACACACACACACACGCACACGCACACGCACAGCTCGCGTAAGCAAAACAATCAGGCTTACGCCTAAGGTAAGACACGTGCAAGAGAATGGGCCTCATGTTCCAACCACCGCTCAGCTCGGACCTCACGCGATTGGACTCCCACCTCTTCGGTTTTCGGAAATAAATCCCGTGTGATCACCATTTCCAAATTGGCGCGAACGTAATACGTGTCGTAATAGACACGGCAAGGGAGACCAAAGCTGCCGGCTTTTTTCCGGACGGTATTCTGGTGCTGGTCTGGGTGCCGGAAAAACTGTGTCCAGGATGGAAATTGAGTGGAAAAGGTGCCCGTGGCTAGAACAAGTCGAAAGTAAATGTGTGGAACTTTGGATACGTTAGCTTTACAAAGGACAAACTTTTTACACAGTGAACCTTACTAACTGAACAGCACACGTATGTTGAAGGTTGGTTGTTATGAGGATAAAAAATCCCATCTCATGATGAAACGATTTCCCAAACGTGATGTTACCAAGGATGCTCATAGCTCAGACATGTGAGTGAGACTGGTAAATGTGCACATGTAAGGTGCTCACTGTCTGCAGCATTGACCTTTCTGAAGCACACATCACTCATGCCGAGTGTGCGCATGCACACGCACGCATGCATATGATTAAGGGGCTGTGTTTTTTGCTTGCTAATGTTCAACTGCCTTACTTGTTTGTTGGCAATGGGAAAATGAGCTATGCAAACAATGCATAACGATAAACAAAGTCCACTTCCCCGAAGTCGACCACGAAGTTGAGCATTTTTGGTCTGTGTCAGGCACGGATTCATTGCATTGCAGCCACAGCCCGATACTGAGCTGACTCCGGCCTGTAAAGCCTGCTGGAGTCAGGTTCAGAATCAACTTGGCCTATTGTGAGTCAGATCCAAATGGACTTTGGTCAAACGAGTCAAGCAAAAGCCAAGTGCACAAGATGGCGGCCACCCACCTACTCATTGTGCGGGGGGGGGGGGGTGGATGTCTGAGAAGCAACAGAGCTGAGAAATGGTCAGATTAAGCTGTATTGTAGCAGCTTGCAATGGGGCTCTGCGGAAAAAAAACCTGCAGAGCAAAGCGCTCGCCATGACAACCCGCGTGACTGGTCCAAGCCATCTGCGGCGGTTAGAAACTCATATGAAGCCTAGCATTTTCAGCTGCTTATCAAATGCATCCGATTCCAGATATCAACCGTTACTCCCATAGAAGGCCCTGTTAGGTAGCATTTACAAAACGAGCATTTCCCCACCTAAACGCAACATTCCGTAAAGCTACTAGTAGCCCGTTAGATGGCAGAATATTGATCCGGCCAAAGTAAAGATGGCGCTACATTCGTTAACAGCTAAGAGTGACAGCGCCTAAACGCATCATTGGAGGACACCGTCCCTCCCATCAGGCAGCTAAGAAGATTAGCGCCACACATTCTCCAAAGAAACCAGCCCCGACTTGTCGCAGTGCAGCTTCTAAAGGACCACGAACACGCGTCGCATTCAGCGCACACATATATCCTTAAAAATATCGCACGCCATGCGCTGACCTACCAGCCACCTGACGTCGAATCACCACAGTGGGACAGCCAGCGATCACGTGGTCTATACATCATGCCGCGATCACGTGACCAGATCAGAGTGGCGTTCACGTCCAGCTCGCGGACATGATTGGGGCCTGGGTTGGACGTCTGGAGGAGCCAGCCCGTTAGTGTCTGACCTCTGATCGGGCCCAATCGCGGACCAAGCCTCTAATCGGGCCCAGTCGCGGACCAAGCCTCTAATCGGGCCCAGTCGCGGATCAAACCTCTGATCGGGCCCAGTCGCGGACCAAGCCTCTAATCGGGCCCAGTCGCGGACCAAGCCTCTAATCGGGCCCAGTCGCGGACCAAGCCTCTAATCGGGCCCAATCGCGGACCAAGCCTCTAATCGGGCCCAGTCGCGGACCAAACCTCTGATCGGGCCCAATCGCGGACCAAGCCTCTAATCGGGCCCAGTCGCGGACCAAGCCTCTAATCGGGCCCAATCGCGGACCAAGCCTCTAATCGGGCCCAGTCGCGGACCAAGCCTCTAATCGGGCACAGTCGCGGACCAAACCTCTGATCGGGCCCAATCGCGGACCAAGCCTCTAATCGGGCCCAGTCGCGGACCGAGCCTCTAATCGGGCACAGTCGCGGACCAAGCCTCTGATCGGGCCCAGTCGCGTACCAAACCTCTGATCGGGCCCAGTTGCGGACCAAACCTCTGATCGGGCCCAGTCGCGGATCAAGCCACTGATCGGGCTCAGTCGTGAACCAGACCTCCAATCGGCCCTAGTCGCGGACTAAACCTCTGATCGGGTCCAGTTGTGGACCAAACCTCTGATTGGGCCCATCCTTAGGCCCAGCCTCCTGGCGGCCATAGCCGCCATAATACGGCTCATTGTCAGCGCTGGGAGGCCGACAGCACCCCTCTCGCTCAGGCGAAATGTCTGCTCCTTGATCTGATCTTTTACCAGATCATTTCATGGCAGCCAACATTCAGCATGTGACACAGATTTTTTCGGCGCCTCCAAACATCAAACACGGACGAAAGACGGCGTGTGGTCACAACAACCATCGCACTCATCAGCAGTTTTCGCAGTTCTCGCAAATCATCAGCGCAGTCCGGTGTAAATGCGCATACAGCAACAGCACCGCCTTCCACGACGCTGTTTAATCTTGTGTACTCTGCACAAAAGGCACATGCACCTCACGCACACGCAGCCGTCGCCACGCCGACCTCGGGTCCTGCGAGCCGAACCCGCTGCACCTGCCTCCCCCGCGAACCTCAGCACTGGAATCGTCATCCCGCGAAGAGTGATGCCGCGGACCGCTTGTGCGTGGGTGAGTCCATCATGATGTCTCTGCAAGGGGAGAAAAGGTTCTCATTGAAGTACAGGGATGTTTGGATCATTATGGACGGTTAAGAGCACATCAAGCTTGCGTGGATCGCCTGTACCGTAAATACCATGGAAGCCTTCTTTGCTACGGGAAGACCAGCTTCAGAAAAGTGGGCAAGACAGTTTTCACAGTAAAAACAAGCACACAAACTTTTGAATCGCTAAATGAATCTGAATTTATTCGCTTTCGTGTTGGAAATGTCCGATTCGCGAGATATCCCATACAACCAAAACATATGGGTATTTCACATAGCGGGCTTGCCAGCCATGTAATTGTTAGGGACTACTAGGGTAATTGTCGGGCTGGGAAGTTGAAGCTGTAATGACTTATCAAGACTCACGATAGCTAATTAGTTTGAATTACATGGTAATTTGAAAGGCAGGAAGTTTGTTCGGGTACGCTTGACTTGACAATAATTCCAGCATACCTCACGTATATTATCACTTATGCATTAAGACTAAATCTTTAAACTGGTATCAAAAACAATGCTGTGCTTGGTGCTTCATATGTATACACGTTAATAGCTTGGAGTCGTTCTATCGATCACCATGCATTGACAATATATAACACCCGTTGCACTAATTCATGTATGCACTGCTGACTATATCTTACTTTACATGTAGTGAATAAACAGATTGCATGTGCTCACAGCCTACTTTTCAATAAATAAGCTTTATTCGGATTAGGTATCAGATTCGACAATTGTATCTGCGCTCCAGCCATATTCGGATTCCGTTTGCATTGTAACAGTCCGTTTGAATAATATCCAGATCTGGCTTTATTTGTTTTGGTTTGGCTTTGGGATGGATTCCACCACATCAAGCGCGGGTGCGCTCTGGTAAGCTGCAGATTTGGTTTTGTTTTCCTGTGGTCAATGTCTGACTACTGCACCGGCTCCAGCTACATTTTGTGGAGATCAGAGCCTTCTATGTCCAGTTTGGCCGGCAGGTGGCAACACGTACACTAACACAGCTCACCCTAAACAATGTCAGGCTGCCATCATTTCAGTATCCATTGGTGAATAAAATATTGGATATGAATGAGCATTGCCTGAGACTTGACGGACACTTCAGAAAGGTTTCATGCAAAACGACCAGTACCGCTAGAGCGCGTTCTTATGGCCTGTGCGCAACCCACTCGAGCGCCGACCAGTACCGCTAGAGCGCGTTCTTATGGCCTGTGTTTAAGCCACTCGGGCGCCGAAATCAGCAAGTTGTGCTGACGAAACACACGCATGCGAGCCAGCCGCGGATCAAAGCCCGCCAGTCATTGATGACGGACGTCGCCTGCCGGGTAGCCGACAGACCGGGCCCCATGCTCTAACCGTCCCAGTGGACCGACGCGGCGTGACTATGCTGTTCAGATCTCGGGCAGAATGCACCTGAACACCGCCTGTTGGTCGCTACATGAGCCCTCGACAGGAGCGGACGGAAGACGAGCCAAGAATCCGCATGACCTTTGTCGTTCGCCCTGTTTTCCACGGTTACGTTTGGTCGCGGTCAATGGTCGTTTGTTTGCCTGACTTGACACGACCAAGGCCTGAACAGCAGGCCATAGCAACGGTGATGAGATATCGTTTGCTGTTTTTTCCATCTTTGATCTGTGAATGACCATATCGTGCAGCTGCTTTAGAGGTAGATGCTGCTGCCGGCCTGGCGAGCGCTAACAACGACAACGTTTGATTAAGCTGATTTTTCTCCGCTAGTGCGAAAACGTTGTTACTAACTTGGAAGAAGTCCTGGCTAACCGCGACATTTAGTTCCGAGCAAAAATACTCAAAAAAAACGTCGCCAAAAGAAAACTGGTGTTCTTAGAAAGCCCACAAAACTTGCACACCACCCGGAGAAAAATTTGACAACCATGGCCCATTACCCATTTCGGAATACAAATATGGGGACCGACTTTGACCGCCCACTTATATGGAACTTGCACGTTTAGTTGGTAACACTTTGAGTGACCTCGGATACCTGTACCTCTGCTTACTCCTCACCTGAAGCGACATCTCTCTGGTGGGAGTCTGTGCCTCTGCTCACTCCTCACCCAAGGCGACACCTCTCCGGTGTGAGACTGACCCTCTGCTTACTCCTCACCTGAGGCGACACCTCTCCAGCGTGTGTGTGTGTGTGGGGGGGGGGGGGGGGGGGGGGGGTACCTAGCGGTGGGCGACGTCCGCGGCTGCCTAGCCGCCGCTGAATGATGTGCGCCGCCGGCTGCCGCTGTCATCCCTTCTCACAAGAACGAATTTATAATGAGGAGCCCATTGGTCAGCATGCGAGTCAGGTGATGTTGTCAACGTCGCAGTCGAAGCCGCCCTGGAACGTGTCCAGGTCGAGGTCGACCGGCATGTGGTTCTGCTGCAGCGCGCCCATCAGGTTGGACATGAGCTGGGAGGGCGTCTGCGGGTCCTCGGGCCGTGGCGCCGACACGGTCATCAGCGAGCCCGCGAACGGTTGGCCGGCTGGCGGCGGCGGAGCGGCAAAGGCCCTGTTACCGAAGCCGCTGGTGGTGTAGCTGCCGCCCGACGAGACCGGCGACGCCGAGCTGAACCTGATGGACGGCGAGGCCGTGTAGGAGGAGGAGACTGGCGAGCTGTAGCTGAGCGAGGCGCCGTAGGCGCTGCTGGCCGGCAGGCCGTGGTACAGGCCCTCCGCCTGCGCGTAGTGATCCGCCGTCAGGCTGGGTGACATGGAGCTGACGCTGGCCGCTAGTGACACGGACTGGAGGCCGTTGTAGTGGTCGCCGTCGGGGCCGGGCCGGCCGCTGGGCCCGGGCAGCAGGCCGGCGGGTTGGCCGTTGGGCGAGAGCGGCCCGCCGCCGGCGTACAGGCCGTAGCCGTTAATGCCGCGGTACGCCAGCGGCACGCCCGGCTCAAACTTGAAGCCGCCGTCGACCGAGTCGGCCAGCTGCTCCTGCTGGTAAGAGTCGAGCCGGTGCCGGTACCGCCAGGCGGCCAGCGGCGAGAGCCGGCCGCACGACGAGGCCGCCGAGTTGGCCCGGTGCCGGTAGTCGCCTCCAAGGAAGCCCGCCTGCGTCGGATGCAGCAGACTCTCGGCGAACCGGCCGTCCAGGCCGTCGCCCAGCGACGACGACGGGCTCGGCGTGTGGTCCAGGCCGCCGCGGATGGGCTCCACCTTCTCCTTGGCGCGGCCGCGCTTCTTCTCGTACTTGGACGTCTCGAGCGTGGCGCGCCGGCGAGTGCATTTGCCCGTCTTGGCGTCCGGGCTGATCATCCACCAGGAGGACTTGCCGGTGCCCTCGTTCTGCACCTTGATGAAGCGGCACCGGCCGAGCTGGTGCTGTCCCCTTTGTCTTTGAACCAGGGGATGTTGGTCACCATCCAGTCGTACACTTGTGCCAGCGTTGAGCCGCTTCTCCGGCGACGAGAGGATCGCCTGCGTGATCAGGCCCGCGTAGCGGTGCGGGCCCCACACGCTGCGCCGGTTCGAGTTTTTCGGCTTGGGCAGCACGGCCGTGGAGTCAGAGGCGGCCGCCGGCTTGGCCAGGTCTCCGCCCAGCGGCGTGGTGCCCGGCTCCGTCTTGCAGAGCAGCAGGCCGCCGCCGTTGCCCGTTACGGTGCCAGTTGTGTCCCAGCGAGGGTATCAGAGTCGGTGGCGGCGGTGGCGGCGGAGGTGGCGCGTTCTGGTGGAAGTTCTACTGCTGTATGTCCCAAGGCGACGCCTCGGGCAGGTTGTCCAGCGGGTGTTGGCTCTGTGCATAGTCCTCGGGCCGCGGCAGGGGCCCGGTGTTGGCACGCAGCCGCTGCTGCTGGCCCTAAGTTCGGATCGAAGTTCCCCTCGCCCGAGATATCCGACATCTCGTGGTACTCCACGCTGCCGGCCGGCCCGGCGGCGTGCACTCGTGCAACAGCGGTGTGGCGCAGGCCGTCCTTCACTGGTCCGCGTCGAGCCGTGCCTCCCCACCGGCAAGTGAGCAGCCCGGCGTGGGTGCGACAGGGACGGGGAGCCAGACGACCGTAGTCCTGCTTTTACGCAGATAGACGTTTGTGGGTAGCGCGGCTCGAGACACTGTTTCACTTTTTTCGGAGACGGCTGACACGTTTGATTGTTTCCCATTTGACCCCAGGTGTGACGGCCTAAAGAGGCATTGGTCACGATGTGACCCAGAACCCGTGGGAACCGCCCGAGATGCTTGATTGGGCATGGCGGTAACAGAGTCTATTCGTGGTGTCTCCACCTTGGGAGAGGACAGGAGTCAGTCTGCTCTCTTCCGTCGTGCTGTACGCCGGACCTTATGAGCGATTGGTGACGGGATGTTTGGGACGGATAGGGATCCCGCCATCGGCGGTCATAGGGAAGGTGACGAGTAATCATGTCGCCGGACAGGCCGGTCAGACCGAGTCTCCAGAGCGCGCAGGGCCGAGGAGACCGTAAGGCGTGGACGCAGGTCGCGCCGAGCGCTCGTCGTCTGACGAGGGGCTCCAGCGTCCCATAGAGCGCGCTGTCTACCCCCAGGCCTCTGAGGGACGCGCCGTGGGGCGGTGCCTTGCAAAGCCTGCTCCGGTGGGCGGGAGGCGAGGGCGCAGAAGTGCTGGAAGCGACGCCTCCATGCTGGACGAGGCGCTGTTTAAGACGCATGCGCGGCAGCGGGGAGCTGCGAGCGGTGTGTGTGGCCGTGCGAATGGTCGGCCGCCCATCGTGGACGGAACGCTAGGAGCGTTCCTTTAAACAGGGAGCCGTCACCCTGGAGGTCTGGCGAGGGAACGAGTCGCCATTGGGCTTCGGACACCCGGTGTCGGCCCAGCAGCTGCGTCCGTGCCAAGCTGGCAGCTAACGTGATACACTTTAAACAGGGCCTAAACGTGGCTTTATGGCAAGATCGAAATGTGATCAATGAATTTAACTGAACGAGGACCCACACCGACGAGCCAATTATAATGCCAAGGTGCAGGAAATAAGAGGGGGGGGGGGGGAGGACCCACCCGTGTGGAAGCCAAGGATGAATGGGATGATGTGGGTGCCAGCGAATGTAAATGCTTGGAGTGAGTGTGATGGGGCGCCGAGTGCACGGAGTCTGCGTGGATTAGTTAAGGCCGGGGGGGGGGGGGGGGGCTCCCAGGGCCATTACCCAGTGGGCTCTTGCCAATATAATTCGCCAGTGCGTGGGACCCTTCCAGTTAGGCGTACTAGTGTGCACGCGGTTCCGTTTTTGCCCCATTTAAATATTATCGCAAGCTAAAAGGTGGAGTTGGGGTACCGTGGTTAAGGGCGCACAGCCATGGGCGGGGAGACAGCCGTTCATGGTGCCTGACCGGACCCACCATCCCGCCAATGCCACAGTCATCCGCTTCATCTTAGCTCTGTGGCTCACATGAGTGTGCGCTGATGTTGGTTGTTCCGGAGCCACAACGTGCCGAGTCGCGCGCTAACATCATCTGGCTCGTATGCTGACCAATGGGCTCCTCATTATAAATTCGCTCTTGTGGGGACGCGCAACAGCGGCAGCCGGCGGCGCACAACATCCAGCGGCGGCCAGGCAGCCGCGCACGTCGCCCACCGTAGGACCCCCCCCCCCCCCCCCCCCCCACATGAGTCCGCCGCTCTACTTACTTCCCACCTGAAGCGGCAGATCTCCGGCGTGAGTCTGCACCTCTGCTTACTCGCCACCTGAGGTGACACCTCTCCGGCGCGAGTCTGCACCGGACTGGCGTATTACTGCCCTTTCAAGCTGGATTTTAAATGATCATGACTTGTATGAAGAACTAAGGGAGGGTGAATTCTCGCTGAAATGGCATTTCCCTTCTTTACATATTCAGACAAGAAGCTGCAATAAGCCAAACCGACCATGGGTTGTATTAAGAAACACCTTTCATAGGTTATATGACTATCTGTTTTGGTTTTCCCCGGCTATAAATCCAAAGATTCATGGAAACATCATACATGACGAGCCCTGTTTGCTGAACCTCCGGCGGGATGCCAGTCAGTGGACCTACCCGGCAGGCCGCGGCAAAGCTGACGGGATTTGTTTGCTGGACCCTGATGGGCTGATGCCAGTCTGTGGAATCCGACGCCGCGGTAAAGCTGACAAGATGTATGTTTCTGTTCGTCGCTCGGGTGGAATCGGCTGCGCTGCAGCGGGCCGCCGCTCGCGGCAGACCGCCCGGCCGCCGCTCGTCGGCAGACCGTCCGGCCGTCGGCGTCGTCGGCAGACCGTCCGGCCGCCGCTCTTCGCAGACCGTCCGGCCCGCCGCTCGTCGGCAGACCGTCCGGCCGCCGCTCGTCGGCAGGCCGTCCGACCGCCGCTCGTCGGCAGGCCGTCCGGCCGCCGCTCGTCGGCAGACCGTCCGGCCGCCGCTCGTCGGCAGACCGCCCGTGCCGCCGCTCGTCGGCAGACCGCCCGCCGCCCGCTCGTCGCAGGACCGTCCGGCCGCCGCTCATCGGCAGACCGTCCGGCCGCCGCTCGTCGGCAGGCCGTCCGGCCGCCGCTCGTCGGCAGAACCAGCCCGACCGCCCGCTCTTCGGCAGGCCATCGCGGCCGCCGCTCGTCGCCAGACCGTCCCGGCCGACGGCAAACGCCGCAGCAGCTAGCACCGCGAGGCCAGGCGGCGACATGTCGGCACACGTCAGGCCTCACATTGAAACACCCCCTTCTCCAAGGATGTGTCCGATGTCGGCGCGGCGACTGGCTAGTATTGTGGAAGTTAGACAGTTGACGGGCACAAACACGATTTGGTCGGCCGGGGACGGCTTCAGGCGCGGCGCAAAACAACCAGCAACAGTTCAGTCGAGCTCAATAGAGACACAACAGCCGGTCCTTCTGTACGTGCGCCGACGACCGCTGAAAACCTGAATGTGGCTTTTGAAAGGCTCCATTTGTCTCTCAGATATCAGAATGTGGCTCTGGAATTTACAGAATGGAACACGCAGTTGCAGTTTGTCAAACTGCACACTTCTTGCAACTCGGTATGCGGTAGTGTGGCTGCAGGGCACAAACAGCCATGGCTCAGTTTCAGAATAGCAGGAAAGGGTGGTGGTCCCCAAATTACCAAATGGGCGGATCCTTCCGCTTGGAAATGCTTCACCAAATGCTTAAATTCATCACGAGGTCACCGTCCAGCACTTGACAAGGCAGCACTCTTCGTTGGCGCACTATTGAGATGGCCTTAGAACAGGATCCCGACATCCCAGTTATCAAGTCAACGTTGGCTGGATATGGCCGGATTTTGGTCATTAGTTGGAATTTCAAGATCGAGCCCGTAGGAGCAAAGCTATTTCCCCATCGAGCAATGCTCACACGCCCGGTCCTGTATGGTTGCCAGGTAGTCTGGGCTGCTCTTTGCTGCTGCGTGACCCGGGTCCACGATGTTCTGCGACCTTTTAAGTCTCTGTGGCCATTTAAGATACCTTCGCGCCCGGTGTTATCATCCGCCTGTCCTTTCGGCTGTGGTGGTGTGATGCTGTGGTGCATAATGTTGAACTTACAAGATGCAAATGGGTTCCGGATCGACACAATATTTTAAGTGTACCGTCCTTCACCGACCCGTGGGTAGGAAACCATTGCCCAGAATGCCTGTCGAGACGTTTCATAGCCCGGTAGAGCCTCATAAAGTCTATCTGAGGAGCAGACTGAGGTAAAGTCATCTGATAATTTGTCCCAAGGGGATAAAGGCGGTGGAAACTCCGGAAAGTTTGAGGGTGATCCAGCGATGTTTTACCTCTATTTTTATGCGGACCACCGCCGGCGAGCGCTTATGATAAAGGCACGACTAAACTTGGGCTGAGTTTAGAAATGGCCGCACTATCACCGCTGAAACTGCAGCCTCTGGAGGACCTCCCATTCACTCCCCTCCCTTGGTTCGAACAACAGGTTCAGCGTTCAGGCGCAGGCGGTGAGCGCAATGTGGGTGGTTGGCGCCTGTGGCTTCCAAATCGGGGCACGAGGTCGAACCCGAGTTGCCCCATGGTCCTGGAACGCTGTCATGATCTCAGCAGTCACTCGTACGCCATAAAAGGGTCCATGAAGACGTGCGTCACGATTTCTTCTATTGAAAAGGCGTACAGGCAGCGAACCATGCTGCTGCCACTTTGGAAGCAACGCCAATCAAGCAGATTACTTTTGCGACGAAATGTGTACAATGTCGAAGTGATATTTTCACAAAACGGTATCACTTACATGATTCGAAATGGCAACCTCATCTATCGTGCTCTGTATCCTTGCGTCCCATAAAAGCTGCGTGCATTAAATGAAACTTAAAAAGCAAAAACAAAAGCAACAACGAACACTGCACATTGCTTACGACCTCAAGCCCAGCACATTGCATCCACGACTGTCAATTGCAGTCACATCCCAAAGCGCTGGGCATCAGGGCAATGTCAAGGACAGCATACTGAAATACGCATCAGCACTACAGCATAAGTAAGCTTAGAACCGAATAACCAGTGGCGTCACTTTATGCATTGCGTACGGGTCCCTAACCCCACCCCCAATACTGACTTGAGCTTGACTATAATGCTCCTCTGAGCCCTCCCCTCTACCCCGATTAATGGGAGCAAGAAGGAGAATGCCGGACCAATGCAATGCAGAGCATTCTCTTGAAATGCTGACACACTAGATGCCTACCGCTAATGCGACAAGTACACACACAGAGCACAGCACTGTTAGTGCTCTGTCAGTTTGGTACCGCGTGCATCTTGTAGGTGTCTTATCGTGCTTTTGTCATTCCAGCTCCTTTTTGCGTTGTGCCACCATGCAATTATTAACAATTTTTCACGCGATGATACCTGGAGGGGAGCAAAGAAGCACTGCGATATGCCACGGCTTTTCAGTAAAGGCCGCATTCACCTATTCGTGCAGCTCACCATTCGCTGACGGGGATTTCACGCATGGACGACTTCTTTGTTCTATTTTTACGCGAGCCTGGTTCATTTTTAAACAAGAATGCACGCAGGAGCTTCCAATCAAGGGGGTGGGCTTGGGGGGGGGGGGGGCACAACTCACAAATGGAAACCAAGCTAAGCGCGCTGCAGGCCTATTTTTTCTTTTAAGGATTATCCTTGATATCAAAAACGCGACAATAAATGCACGA
>NW_023596830.1:0-46379 GCF_011947565.3 Pollicipes pollicipes
AGCCACGCGGCGGTGCTTGGCCTAGACACGAATGGAAACCGCACCCGTTTTGGACGATCGGTCCACAGCTGTTTGGCAGATGGCGCTAGCTGCCGGCCACCAGGCAGTGTTCTTTATGTGGTGAGCGAGACCATGTCTGGGGAGGCATCATGGACTTGCGTGAGGCACGGGTCTGAGTTCGGCAGCACTTGCACCTGAACCCAAGCTCGGACTCATGCCATTCTGAAACTTGAAATGAAGTGAAGCGAATCATTGTTAAGCGCATCGGACATGGACTCTCATTTGAAAAACATGACTTATATATTATATATATATTATATATATGTATATATGTGTGATTATATATATATATATATGTTGTTGTGTGATTATATATATATATATATAAATATATATTATATATTATATATATGTGTGTTTGTTGTGTGTGTGTGTGTGTGTGTGTGGTGTGTGTGTGTGTGTTGTGTGGTGTGCGTGTGTGTACAGGTCGCCATCGTGACTTTCCTTCCCCCAAAGCGCGCACATGCTCCCGGCGTCGTCGCGTGGAAGCCAAGACCGTTGCGGCGCTGTCGCGCGCCTTAACTAAAAACTATGAGAGTATGTTACAGGATCGAGAACGACTATTGACAGTACACTGCAAAATAACAATTGGAATTCACGATTAATAACAATAACAACCCTATCTGCAACGACACGAATTAAGTGCATAATTACAAAAAAAGAAATTACACACACGAAAATTTTTACATACGTTCAAGATATGACGTCCGTCAAGTTGGCCCCACATTCATATTCAGATTCAGGCCCATATTCGGGATTCAGCGGACTCCTCGAATTGATCTGAAACTTTGAATATAGATGCAGTTTAATCTCCTGAGCACACTAAGCACAAAATCTCGGACCGGTGCGCCCTATTTCCGGAGATATATCAACATGAAAGATCACAATAAAAAGGCGGACTCCTTCCATTCTTTCTAACTTAGCGTGCTGGTAGATACTGACTTGACCTCCTGATAACGATAAACACAAAATTTGGGGCCGGTATGCTGTATCCAAAAAGTTATAGCTGTTCTAATATCAAGGTCGTGATGCAGCACGCATGACATTTTATCATGCTTAACTCAGTTTCATATCCGAAATTCAGCTGGACTCCTCAAATTGGCCTAAAAAATTGAATACAGATGCACAGTGCGCAGATGCTCAGTGCCCGACGTGATTCGACGATTGACATCCTCAGTGTGACACCATGGCTGACCGCGAAACGCGCTGATGTTTATGCTCTGAAGCATATGTTTAAAGAGTGCTTCATATTTCTTTGGAGTTTTGAACTGAAATGGCCATCTTAAAATCAGTCTGTGTAGTCACAGCCCCCGCCCATCTTTAGGGATTAAACCCCTCTTGTTTCTGAACTGCATGCCCGCAAATATAAGGAGCCTTTTTGGGGGAGAGTATTTTAAGATCACCTTGGCATTCGTGACGCACATGATAAAGCCCTTCGAACCTTGCCACTCCATAAGCCGTGCGATGATTCAGGACAAATAGGGAATGCAATGGTAGAGTCGTTCATATCAGGCGTTCGTCAGCACGATTTTCAGATAGAACGGCTGTCGATTGGCTCTCAATGTTGTGCAAGGTGCGATGATGTATGGATCATATACCAACAGGACGTATCTAAGAGTATATTTAAGTTGCTAAGTGCGTTTGCGAGGACAATTGGTCACGTAGACAAGACAGTGGTAGTAGGCTTATTCCGCGGAGAAAACGAGGAGAATAGAGATATAGAAACATTGATGTATCGGCAACGTGCCTGTACCGAAAACGAACAGCGAAGTGAATTCCTTTCGGGTAGGTGCTGTCAAGTACTGCACGACGCTTGAAATCTGCGTTTGCTGGCAGTCACCCCTCGGTCCGCACTTCATAGTCACGCAGCCGGTCGCATGTTTCGTAGCCGCCGGGGCATCGTGGCCCGCGAGACGGACACTTGCCGCTGAGTGCTACGGTGGGGAGGTCGTGCGAGCCTACTTGCTCATGATTGTCAGATGATCATTTGAAATACAGCATCACCCGACCGATGCGTTTGTCGTGAGTGGATGTGAAGGGAACTGAAATGAAGGAGAACGTGCGTTGAAAAGATCAAATAGCCCTCGTCCGGCCCGGTACACGAATGCTTAGTGTAAACTGTGGGTCTGTTTTGCGGTCAGGTAGACCGTGATGACGACGCGCTGCATGACATGCAGAGTGAGAGCTGTGTGCACCAGAAATGAGGCTTCTATCGCATTGAGAGGCAATGGTGGTCCGTCGAGAGACGTGGTTTGATCAGATGCGCTTGCCACGAACGCCTCAGACGAGCCACTTTAATAAAGGAAGGTGTAGTTTGATCGTCAGAGTGGGCGACAGAAACGAGAAAACTGTGGGTCTGTTTTGCGGATCAGGTAGAGCCGTGATGACGACGGGCTGCATGACATGCAGAGTGAGAGATGTGTACACCAGAAGTGAGGCTTCTATCGCATGGAGAGGACAGAAGGGCCCGTCGAGAGACGTGATTTGATCAGGTGCGCTGGCACGGACGCCTCAGACGAGCCACTTAAATAAAGGGAAGTGTAGTTAGATCGGCAGAGTGGGCGACAGAAACAAGAATGTTTCAAAACCAAACATTGTATGCTGTTGGCGTGCCTTCATGGCAAGCGAAACATCCGTCCTTGTCTCGCACCTTCAGCTCAATTAGGAGTCAGACAGACGTTATCTCTTTGAGATGTTACGTTTAAGACAGAGTTACCAGGGGGAGAAGGGAAGAGGTTGCCAAGGATCACAGTGCGTGACAGTGGGGGAAGGCAGGGCTGAAAACGGACGTAAATGCGTAACGTAAGTTGTGGACGGCCCGGGAATAGCTAAAAACCATCTGACCCGATGAACCAACACCGTGGCTGACCTGTATGAGTGAGCAAGAGTGTCGTGCTGGACGCTGGTGCCATCGTCTGTGGGGCAGCTGTCAGACCCGACTGGGGACGGGGCGCAAGACGGCGTGCCGGTGGCCATAAACCAATCAAAGCGAACCGGCTGGGCGGCGTATTGGCGACAATTAACCCTGCCACCGGCTAAGGTCGACAGTGAGGAGTGGGCTAACTCGCTGGTGTAGCGCACGGGCTGGGGAGCTGTCGGGAATTCATAGGTTTGACGGATGGAGGGGCGTAAGTGCGGTAGCTCGTGGTTTATTTACATAGCAACGCATGGCAACGCCCACGACGCGTTTTGCGGATGGGGTATGGTGTATGCGGAGGGTTTCCTCTAGCCCCCTAGATTTGCCATTTATGAGTCACGCTATTGCCGTAGGGCAGTTTACTACTATTGTTAGAAAAATGCATTAGTCAGACTTGTTTGCTTTCCCTCAATGATAGTTCGTCAGGGGTTGCAGGTCAAGGCATACCTGGCCGAGGCGCAGTAGGTACAAATGATGTATCAGCCATCAGTGCCTGCCTAGTGATTCGATCGCAAATGCACACTCATATGCGTTGTAACTTGACTTCTTTGGCCCTTTGTAACGAAATTATATCAGTGAAAGTATTCCTGTAATGCGGGCTTATTTGTTTATAGGTCTGATCGATTATTTGAATTACCGGACTGCACAAGCACGGGTCGGTAGAGATTAACCAAACAAACTCGCAGTTGTGTGGCCTGTAATCATGGTTGTTATGCTGCATGAAAATTATATTATTGATATGGTTGCACTTATTTTCTATGTCGCTTCTTCACTGACCTGTACCTTTACTGCATGCCTGACAGATTATGAACATATGGGGGAAGGTAGAGTTTTGGAACCCCTATGTTGAACAGTGTGTCATGGCGACATTATCTAAAATTTATAAAATGCATATGAATGCATGTGATAGATGTCATCATCTTGTATTCAGTGCACGATTGATCTTAGCTGGCATGAGGCGTTAAGTTACCAGTGCCTGTTGAACGTCATGTCCGTGGGATGGTCGATTGCATGTGGTTACGCTCGCGAAACGCTTGAAGATACGTAACGTCTTTTCTGAGTGAAGGGCAAGGTATCTGCATTCTCTGCCTGTGATATTCTCGTTAAGGTAAGTCGTGATGGTATAGGCAGCTGCTGTGAGAGATACCCTGAAGTATTTGTACATTTGTAGATTGAAGTACATTTGACTGTCCCGATTCGGCAATATCACCGTCTGCTGCGCGTCAAATGTGTTGTTGGGAAACAGCTGAGTTTTACTAGCCACCATTTGAAGAGTTACTTGGAGCGTTCTCCATGAAGTGGATGACGTAGCTGTGGAACGTCCTAGGTTTGCTACCTGAAGTTGGCGGAGCACCTGGCAGCATTTCCCCATCAAGAACCTGGTCCCCTAGTCAACCTTGGGTTATCGGGCTGTTTATTATCTACCCGTGCTAAACTTCGCCACTTTTGGTACGGGCTCGGTATAAACACGGTTCCCCTCTTAGTATGCATCCGTACTAAACATTGTCAAGGATGCGTTGGGTATGAACTGCCTAGGATTCGAGAAGGCTGGGTTTGTGTTTGGTCTTTCAATAACACAGTATTTGAAATGAAACGTGGCATTTGTGTATAACTTTTCAACTAGCCATTATTTGATCAAGCAGTGGCACCAGTCAACTCAGCATTTCATTCCCTTTTGGAGGCGTGTGACTTGATTGCGTGAGGTCATCGCTTGACCTGACATGACCTGCGCTCCCATCCAGGTGCTTAGCTTTTTCCATCTTAAATCTTTGACTGAATTTATGTGCACATTCAAACAAAGTAGAACCGATGTCCTATGTATATAGGCGTAGGAACGTTTCAGAAAGTCGGGCAAGCTCAGGGCGTACTTCAGGAACTTTATCTGGAAAGCAAGCCCGATGACCGGGGGGGGGGGGGGGGAGGAGAGGGGGTGTGGAGATGGAAGTTGTTATTGCTCTTTATTCAAATGTAATGACTGCTATTTCAGATGTGCATCTAGAGCCGTTTTTCACTGGCGCAAACCCTTGCTTATTCGACTCATGTATGTCATTCGGCAAATACGGCTATCCTGCTTCCCAACATTTCCATTTCAGCGTTACCTTTCCCGATGAGGAGACATTCCACGAGCAGTTAGGCATTTTGGGTCATTGAGGAGGCGTCTGCCTCCACAAGGTAGATGCCAAAGTAAGGCCTGGACATATGCTGGTAAGAATTTTGAAAGTGAATCGATGGCTCATAGTACGATAGATTTTTGCATCTTCATTTCGCTGGCTGCTCTTCAAGAGATAAGACTCGTCGCGGCATTTTGGGCGGAAAAATCGGAAGCTCAGAACTGGCAAAAACCATGTGACACAAGCCATAAAGCTGGAGATTCTTCTTTGAAAGCCAAGTCACAGAATGAGGGCCCTTTTGTCATATATTCCTTATCTGAGGCCTGCTCCCGTCCGCCGTCGGCAGCCACCTGCCCAGGCCCGGCTGTCTTCCGAAAGACTGACCACGAATGATCGCATGGCTGCTTTGTCGGCATATTTCTGGATCAGCATTACTACTAGTTGGTGTGCAAAACATATGTTGGACACCTGCAACATTATCTTTTCCGAATTATCTCCCCTTACACCACATCGCCGCGGAACAAAGCTTCCGGGAAGCTGCCTTCCTTAGGCATAAGTTGGCCCAGCGGAAATTTGACCGCCCATCATTCAACGTAGACAGCTTCATCTGTTTTGGTGTGCAGGCAGGGGCGTAGTCAGAACCTTGCCAAGGGGAGCACAGGGCTGACAAAAGCCCTCCTTATGGTGCCCCCCCCCCGCCGCCGAAGAAAGAAATCCCCTTATATAGCTTATATGTTAACAAGGAACACGCCTTTCTTCGTTATATTGTTGCATTTTCCTTGTACCCAGAATAAAAACCAGGAGCTTCTGTGAGATCAGCTCTATTTTTAAGCCAATAAATTGCCGAAATCGGACGTTGCACGACCGCATGGATTAAATCAGCAGTGCCTTTAATTTACAATCGCTTAGTGGACTCCTAAACCGATGGAATTCAGAAGCTTTACCATAGTTTTGTATCTGGGTCCTACAGACATGAGGACAACGCGAAGGTAGATGGTAGATCAATATGCTTGATTAAAATTTGAAGATCAAAATTTGAATTAGATCGAGTGGTCAACATTCTGTATTAATGTGACTAAGCCATTGTTTCTCTGAAAGTGTACAACATTCCGTCAGAATTGATTAGTGGCACAATCTTTCTAACGCGGTTTTTTGACATGCGCGCTCGCGAATCTGGGCAAAAAAAACCTTGACATCAGGTGTTGCAGTCTCCTTAGCCCGCTCAAGCGTTAGCCGATGGCTAACTTTAAGTTTTGGCCCACCGGTGAACTAAGATGCTGATGCTTCTGAAATAATTGCCTTTTAACACTCAATTCCATTAGTGCTACAAATTGCGTTACGTGGTTTTAAGCATGCGCACTTGAAAATCTTAGTAAAAAAAACCCTCGACGCCAGGCGTTGCAGGGTCCGTAGGAGGCGCAGCGTCAGCCCGCAGATGATGCTGAGCTGTGCCCAACGGGTGGACGAAAATAATGACGCTTCTGAAGAAGTATCTTTAAACCCTTCAGGACATCAAATGTTGCATTTCGAAGGCGGTCTGGGCGCATATTTCACGTGTGCGATTTTTTTACTGATGATAAGAACAGATTGGCCCTTAAAGCACCGCGAAGGGGTGCTGGAATTTGGTAATGGAACTGGAAAAGTAAAGATAGAATTTCCGTTTTCTGTATTTCTGTAACTACCAATCTGTCCAGAAGACAGATTTACACGGCACCCGCTGTCTGGTGGCACTTGCAGTGGCGGACGCCGTTCGGTTTTACGGAAGCTGCAGCCCAGGCCATTGCTGTCCCTTGCCCTCGAGGTTGCGGGTGGGCACGTTCAAGCCGTTTGACATAATTCGTTTACTAATCCATTCTGAAACAATGAACATTCTCAGGCACACATGGGATGGCTGTTGTTGTTGTTGTTGTTTTTCTCATTTCAACCCACTCTGTTCGACAATAATGAAAGGGGGGGCCCCTCTACTTAACAATAATGAAACCCCTTATTTCCTTCCGGGCAAGGGGACCCTTAAGTACAACACCCGTGGCACATAACCGTTGCGGGTCAAGGGCTGAAGGGCCACTCCGTCCCATCGCGAAGTGCCTTGGCTGTCATTCCGGCGGCACGGGGCGGGATCTCCTAGTCGACCCGGAGGCCATTAGAAAAATATGTCGTATCATGTTGTTCCCCTCCCCTGGCACGGAAGGCTTCCTGACCCGCGCAGCTGGACCTGGATCAGCACAGGAACCGGCATTGACACAACAACATCCCTGATCGCCGCAGGTGGTCCAATCACTGTCACATGGACTCCAGTTCCATGTTTTTCTGCGTTCTTCAGATATATTGAGGACTCCCTGAAAGTAAATTGTAGACGAAATGTGGTCCCAAATTTGTATCCACGTGGCTAATTCATGTTCGTCTTAAAATGGTCAACATTCAGACAGAATTGATTACTGATAAGGACCACGTCATATGGTTTTGAACATGCGCGCCCGCAAGTCATAGCAAGAACAGTCTCGGCACCCGGCGTTGCAGCCTCCACGGGCTGCGCGGCGTCGGCCCTACGGCCGCGGCACTTAGCGATGGCCATTGAGCAAACGAAAAAGAAATGACGCATGGTGACGAAGATGGCTGGTGAACTAGGCAAATCGGCATGTATGTTTAATGCAGCTCAACAGTAAGCTAAACACAACCTTAATCTGAAAAGTGGCGGGGGGGGGGGGGCGGGGGTGTCAGTTAACATGCTGGCCCTCCACCTTGAAAAGTGGGGGTCCATGGCCCTCCTGGCCCCCCCTGTCCCCACAACCATGTGATATCGTTTTCAGCATATTGGGTTGCCCTGCTTAAAAATCATCGGGCGTGAGTAAGTGAATATATGCATATATATATATATATATATATATATATATATATATATATATGTATGTATATATATATATGTGTGTGATCTTTTGGGGAATATCCTTCCGTCTGTGTGGCTTAGGCCTGTTTTGATGCTGTTTTCTATAATATGCGCAATCATCCCGATTGAATGGTGTTTTATTTTGTTTCGAGGGTTTTTCCTGGCATCTGTGTAATATTTCCAATAAAATGGTGTATGTTCTGCAACATGGTTACGTGTCACACTTAGTGACCTTTCATTTAATTTTTTGACCTTATTTTTACTCTTTTTTTGTTCCTGTGTCTATGTGATTTTATTCTCATACATTGCATTCATATCATTTGATCACAATTTTCATATATCCTTTAATGTCCTCGCTTATAACCTCCGGAGGGTCAGACCGCACAATACCCTACAAAAAAGCTTTTGTGTATGTTGTCACTCTGGGCTTTTTTGTACGAGCTTTGTGAAAATCCAAGGGGTCGTTAAATTCTGCTAAATATGAATATCGATGTGCCGCTTATTTCACGCACGTGTATTTCGATACTTGATAGTGTACCTATTGTACCCAAAATGTGCGACCGTGGTTTGATGACATCGATCTCGGAACTGGAACTTGCAGCTCTAGCGCGGTTGTGACGAAAGGTTAGCAAGTGACATAATATGCTTTGAATAACCGAGTGCAGAATCGGTAGCTTTCTTATACTTTGTTACCTGTACGGCCGGCATATGTTTGTTCGTGCATGAGTATCCTAGCAACCGCCAACAGCGGTGTTAGAAATAGTGCTGAGCAAAGTGGCCCAGCTATCGATGTTCTGGAAAAAATGTTTTGTCTTACCAAATATCTGAGTTGATGAGGAATAGATTTATAATATCATTTTATACATACATTAATATTTACTGTAGCTCAACAGCTAGCTTTCAAGAACAACGAGAAACAGGGTTTGGAGCAGGAAAGCTGAGGCCACTAAAGCCTACATTGTCGATCATATATTGGATGAAAGCGATGGAAATGCAGCAAAACTTCCCCAAATATTTTGCTTTTGCTTCTTTCCTTTGTCTCTATGCATTCTTTTTTGTAAGCAGTTTAGACGTCAACAGAGCCGTCCAGTGGTCATAAGGTCGCCACGTGATCCAGGGCCTTAAGATCGCATTTCGTTGAGGGCCTCGACTTTTCGGGCCGCGGACGAATCGCAGCTGAGCCAACGATCTTATGCCTGGCCCCCTTCTCTTTCTCACACTTCCACCTCTGCCATAAAGACGTGAATCCCTACAAAATAGCTCGTCATGCTGATGAAAATCCCGCGGAATGCAGTCCCCCTCGAAGGATTTTGGACGATGCAATATATTTGATCTCATATCCAATTTCTGACTCGCTTTCGGCACTCAGTCCTCAGATACCAAATTAAAACACAAAGGCATAGGAACCTAAATGTACTCTTATAAATGTACCTAAGGCACCCACATAAGCAGAGAATGAGCATGTAATGCAACAGTTGAGGGAATGCACATTTAGACCCAGACCTAGACTCGATTGCATTCATTTCGTACATTCAAACCTCATGTTCGCCGTACCCCAGGTCGGTCAATCCTGTGCTCAATGCTTTCCTCAACAAATTCGGCAAAACTAGAGCTCTGATGGGGATCTATGACCACTAAACATTATTAGTACTTACACACGCTCCTAAATATCCGTTCTGAAAGTAACGGGACCTAAACCACGTTAATTATACAGGTGCCTAGATTGCTAGTTTATTCCATGTCGTAACTTGTATAAAGAACGGCGTAAAACCGGAATCCCGAATGATCCCACGAGAATACCCAATGCACGGGATCCGAATTGGAGCAGACAAGTCTCGCGGTACGTCAACTGTCACCTCCCATCATTTCTTGGAACCCCGTCGGCTGTACTCTTTTAATGACATGGCCTTTAAATGAGATGGTGTACTGTACCGGACGCCATTGACTTCTTATGGCAATGGTACAGTGGTCCTCGTACAATAATCCCGGCTAAACACTCGAAGACCTACAAATCGTGGACGGTGATATGAACGAGATCATCAGCCTCAGTATGCCATGCAAGTGTATTCAGATCGACAGAACACACCTTAGCAGACAGGAAACGACGACAGTTTAGGCACATTCCGCCTAAACTAGACATAATACATTCCGTCCAAAGGGCTTCTCACAAACACAGTAAAACAACATTCACAAGCCGTCCACGTGATTTATGCAGCCAAAAAGGAGACTGCACCAAGCACAGCGTACAGTTTCCCGTCCGCAGGGAAACACATCGTCGTAATAAAACCATCAAATACACCATCACATACCATCGTCACACATCATCGTCTCAAGCCACCCCCGCTTACATACCCACAACGAAGACGAAGACCACTCAAGGTTAAATCGGACTCCTTCCCAGCCCTACGCACAACAGCAGCCTGAGCCGGCCGGCACCCGGTACGGGCATGCAGGGAGCGGCTGGGCACCCCAAGATAAACATTGTAGGTTCCTGTGTGTACCACCTCTATTCTTCAACACACGCACACACCACATATCTCGCACACCTACCCAAGCACATTTAGATTTCAATGCGTGCCATCACCTCAAACTCTGTATTTGAAACGACTAGAAAGGTCTCAGATAGTAAAGCCTCACTAAGCCTAAGCTTGTAGCTATAGGCATTTACTGAAAGGGCGGGATATTTCCAGGACAAGGCATCTGATGAACATGCAATGATCATAACACTGAAATGAGAGAAAACAGCCTGAATGGGAACATTTCTATGGTGCGTCGTCTGTTTAACTACCCAACTTGCCCTTCCATGACCTCAACTTGACATGACATGTTCTGCGACCCAGCGCTCGATTTTGCTCGACGCAGTCCCGCAGACTGTGCGGCGCTGCGGCACGACGCTGTCCCAGATACCGCTGGTACGGGTGATTATTCCTTCCGGTCTTCGGAGGACGACCAGCGAGCACACGCTACCGTCCACGAAGTGGACAGGCTTTCCGCCTCTCCGGCCAGGGGACAGGGATGTGGCGGCAACACTTCTCCGCTAACCTAGTTGACCCTGCGCATAGAGCTGGCTCTGACAGGGGGGGGGGGGGGGGGCGACGGAGGACGTGGCGGTGCACCAGTCGGTCATGAATGCCGACAGCACCATGTGCCATGTCGGGTCATGCTTAGGGTGATCGTCCAGACCTTGTAGAATGGACTTCTGCATCTTGCTTAGGAGATCTGACATGGTGCTGTGCGCACCGGCCGTTGGGTTAACCACAGGTGGTGGGGAGTGGGAGGGGGGGGGGGGGGGGGAGGGGGGACGCCGCGGACCACGGCGGGCGCCGACAGGTCAAACGATCTGACGTGACGGGAATCCACAAAGTCATCGCCATCGATGTCGTCATCGACTCGGTCCGTTGGGTTCTCCGTGAAGGGCTGAAGGGCTGGCGTCTCGGCGGCCTTCCTGGACGGTCCTGCCGTCGGCTCTATGGCGAAGCTGGCCTCCGCCCTCAGGGTGGCAAACCATCCAGATGGTGTATCACGTCGTCCTGCCAAGAAAGAACAGTCCAATGATCCTTTGAAAATCGGCTGACGTCATTGGAAGAACGTAATATGCGTCCTCCCAAAATTATGTGCAACCTTCAGAGATGACTGACTTCATCATGGCTGACTCGGTGTCTGACCAACTATTTCAGCATGATCCTGTATGAAAGCTTTGTCATTTTTTAAATTCCAATGCCCTGAAAACATTTAAGTCTCCCATGGTTTCTCAACATGATTTGACTTATCACAAATACCCACTGCAAGTATTCTTCACAAAATGTAGTGCAGCTTATGTGAGGCACACGGACGGCGGAACAACGACCAGAGTGCTGATGTCCTGTAGCAAACCACCTTGAAACCTCACATCTTGCACAGAACTTCAAAACCTCTCATCCTAGTTGTCAGACTTTGGGCAACCCTTTCCAAGCACAGGGTATCCAATGCTAGGATGCAGTAGCAAGATGTACTACTATACTAATGCTCCTGGGACATGTATTTCTAACCCCATGCTTGGTTGTGGTCATCAATATCTTTTGGCTTAGCCATCTGTATCTCCTGCAGCTATAACCTTTAGTACCAGGCATCAGGCATTAGAATGTGGGAGCTGGAATGATTGTTTATTTTTGGTGTCTATTGTCAGGGTCTGAACAGATTTGGAAAATTTCCTCTTTTACTGCCTACAGGTCAATGGTTACATCTAAGTTGTAAATAGGCATGTGATACCACCAGTATTCCTTTGAAAGCATGCTAAAAGCATGCTGGAGCCATGAGCATGTTAAACTTGAGTTTTTGTGAACCAAAGCCAGAACACTATTTCATAGCAGTCAGTGATATTTGATTATTCAGGCACACAGATCCAAATTATGAAATATAGATGCCATTACTGCTTGTGCTCATTTAAAATGATCAGCAAAAATTCAATGCACTATGCTTCTTGAAAAATATAGATGTTGGAAAATAGTCCTGCTATGTTCTATCTTATTGCACATGTATTCAGCTAGTTATTTCTGAGAGGAAATCATTTAAATGTGACAGATGATAACATCAATATAAACCCAGATTGCACAGAACACACATCACATTTGACATGTCTGGGATAAGGGTGAATTATGTACAGCAAAGCAGTGACATCATGGAAACAATTTAAGCACATACCCTCTAAATCCAAGAGCTCATAGTTTAGCACACAGGTACCACCAACTCCAATGGTAAGAGAGCTAATGTTTCAAGGAATCATGACATCACCAAGATAGCTTCAGGTAGACAAATGCTGAAAAATATCTTTAAACACTAATAATTTGAAAATTCAGTGTGATTTGGCCTGGCTAGAATTTCACATTTCAATGTGAAGACCCAAGCATGGATCTCTTGTAGGTGTCCAGTGACACAGATTATCATTTTCTGACTGGATGCAGACATTTTGTGTTATGATGGCTTCAAATAGTAAACCTATGCACCACTTCTTATCACCATACACTTTGTACTTTGTCAATTTGCACACTTCTTTGCTAAATTCACTAGTAGATTATTAAAATAGCCAACTTTTCGTCAAAACAGCAGTATGTCAAGAGAAGAAAAAGGAATGCCACTGTATATTACATTATAATGTACCATATAGTTTAAGGAAAATTGCTGGGTAAGCACTTAGAATTCCGGGCGGTTACAAACATGGCCAATACAAATGTTATGACACACAATAACTGTTTAAAACCAGACCCCATCTACCTGATTACAACCAAAACTTACCTCTGTGAGCATGATCAGACTGCAAGGCCTGTCCCACGCAGGGATGATCAGTCAATAGCAGCATAACTAACTCCAAAGAAACTAAATATTCTCGAGGATGTGTTGTCGATCCAAAGAACACCGATCCTGATCGTTGCAACACCATTTTCAGTGACGTCACAATGCCAGCTGGTGCCTCCCGACACTTCCCCAGCACAACGGTACACGAAACCCTGCAACCAGCGCAGCCCTTCCCTCCGTCGGCCGTACAGGTACCAAAGTAGAAAAGTCGGATGGGTATGGGTCGTGCTCGATTAGTTTTAGACGGTAGGGTTCCCTGTAGTATGGAATTTTCCTTATGTGCATGTCTGCGCTCAAAGAAAAAAGGTTGACGCGCTGTAAAACATCCAGTGTGCTAATGGTGGACTAGGGTGCAAAATGTTTACTGCATTGGCCCGCTTACCGCTCAAATCCACTACTGTGCACCTGCCTGTTGAACGTTGATTCTGCTGGTTTTGGGCCATTTTATGTGATGTGTCAGTTGTATGTTAGCAATGTATTACTTTGTGTTAAAGGGATGTTGCATGCATAGTGTGTGCAAGCCCATATGCCTTTTGTGATAGCACTTAACCACTCAGTGGTTGTTTGTTTGATATCTTATTAGTTACTAGTTCCTTTGTTGATTTGATGGCCTTCATGTTGAGTTTGGTCCCCTTTTCTACTTTTCATATCAGTATAAAATAAACAAAATATCAGCAGTCACCAATGTACAGGATGTTTTGCAAGCAGTGATGCACAATCTCATAGACATTAGTTTGTTTTTTATGGCACTGCATCATGCAGTGTCTGCAGTTTTAACAAAGTTTTGTCAGATTTTACACTCCTAATGGAATAGTCATGAGCACAACTCATTTGTTGTATTTGAGTACCTTGTAATGATATACTTCAATTGAAACTCAGTTCTGCTTAATTTGCAGCATAACATGTGCATTGCTCTGTTTTCAGATACCATGGCTCAGCCCAGATTTGCTAAGCATGCTCTTAACTTTAATGTTTTAGCAGAATGCTCCAAGAGCAAAGCCAGGATTAGCCGACTGGAGCTTCCTCACCACACTGTGGATACACCTGTCTTCATGCCTGTTGGAACACAGGTCTGTATGTGCTACTGGCATCACCAATGTCTTTGCCTTCTGAGTTTTGTTTTACAAACATGTTCATGAGTGCAGAGAAAGACCTGTATTTGGGACCAGGTATTTGGCCAGTCTTGGTGAGTAAGCCCACTGGGATTACCCGTGCTGGTGAGAAGCTAACTAAGAAAACTATATATGATACACTGGATAGTGCCCATTTTGTGTTCATGTACAGATATACATTTATATTTGTAGCCATTGTAAGTGAAATATAGTCCAAAATATACCAGAAAATAAAATTATCTTTGCTGTGGGAAGTCATTAGAATGAAGGATTAGGCCACTAAACATTGGCAGTTGCTGCTCATTTCACAGTGCTTCATGCATCCTTATCTGATCTCATAGCAGTCATGAGCATTTTCTCACTTTTCAGGATTCTACACTACAGAGATATTGAGGGCCTTAGGATTGACCAAAAGCTGAGAGTAACAAGGGTCAAATTTGTAGTCATGTGGCCAACTTGTTTTACTGGAGGATATTAATCTTTCCTTCAGAGTCCATTAGTAAAAAATATGCATGAATCATATTGTGAGCATGTGCGCTCGCTATGCCTACAACCAACCAACATCCGGCGCTCAAATCTCCATAGACATTGGGGGCCGGTCTCACAGCTCGTACCAGGCTGCAGTCAGGTGAAAGTGTCTGCATATTGGAAAGTGGGCTTTCAAGCACTGTGAAATCAATTTGTACATGTGGATGGCAAGCTGGACTGTAGATTCCACCCAAACAATTTTCAGATGGCATCTTTGTTGTTGGTATAGCTGGAACTGCTAATTTGTTCAGGGAGTCAACCTCAGAAGTACACAAGTGAAATATATAGCCCATAGCCCAAACATATATATATAGTCTAACCTATAATTGGTACCATATTAGTTTTGAAAGGTTTTCAGAAGCATTTTTCGCTCAACAAACAGTAGTTTTCCCGCGTCCGCCGCCTCCCGCTGAGTGGTTGCGGCGGCCAATGCTCCTCCATTCAACAAAAACTTTTATCTCCCTGCTCCTTAAAAGGAAGTCCCTCACCAGTTCCCGACAGGAAGAGGGGGGGGGGGGAGGTCATTGGTAGGATGCCAGGGAGCACATTACCTTTCTCAGTGAGGGACTGACGGGCCCGTCCGTCCCTGTCCGCCATACCTGCTTGCTGTCATGGTAGCGTCATGATGGCTGGGGCCCCTAGCCGATCCGGATGCCCTCAGAGGGATACATCATACACCAGCTCCCTCCCTGGTGGAGGGGACTCTTTCGGCAGGGCATTTAGCTTCCTGTCAACGAAGTTCCCTTGCTGACGCAAAAAGTTTCATCGCCTGTGTGAAGGTTCCTATCATTGCTACAGGAACCCCAGCTCGATTTATTGGGACTCTTGGCTGAAACGGGGCAGAGGGCACACTGCTCGGTATTAGGGCCCCTGACTGAGGCTGCGCCCCTCCATTGCCTCATTGAGAACCCATCCAATGTAATTTCTCATATTCCCTTTTATTGTCAAAGGGCCCGACTAACACAGCCCATGCAACATTCAGGGGCTCCGTCCCTGTCCCCGTTCAGAAAACGTGCTTCTGATCGACTCGGGGCCCTTAGTCGATATCGCATCCCCTGTTACGCCCAGGCCCCTCATGACACAGGGCATCTGCCAGTGTTCCATGGGGCCGACCAATACAAGACGCCTTTGGTGACAATGGCGGGCCGTGGTCTTGTCCATGCGTGGGAATTGGGACCCCCAAGGGCCGAGACGGACACGGAGTCGATTGTTTGGTATTGGTGATCTCTGACCGAGGTAAAGGCTTCTCTCATCGTCCAAGGAGCTGTCGGATGGGTGCACGAGGCCCTCTAACTGACGTAAGAGCATCTGACACTGTGAGACAGAATGTATTTTCGCTACCTACAGCAGGCCTTCTGAGTCCTCCATTCGGGCCCCTTATCATCTACCCGGAGGAACCATTGGAGCCCTTTGGTACCTAAAGGGAGGAGGGGGGGGGGGGGGGGGCACATGTTACCCCTGCCATGTTCATTGTATGGGAGTTTCTGCTTGGAATCCCACACAATCTTTTCTTTGTACAAAGACCTGCAATGACAGGTGTTGTTAATGCACTTGCACTTCTTAATTGCTGCTGCCGACTGCAAACAGCATGATGATTCTGCATGGGATTTTGCCCTTTAGTCAGCAATGTGTATCTGATTTATTGTCTATGAGTACTGCAATTTCGGTTATTCGCTCTGTTTGTGGATGTTATTCCGGGTTATTCTTGTTGACTATTGACGCCTTACTTATGCTGCAATCATGGTCTAAAGCCTAAATGGGCATGTAATAACCATTGCAATCAGTGTGCCTTAAAACATCAATAAACATTAACAAAACAACAAACTCTTAAACCCCAAAGCCACAAAAAGCCAAAGGTACTTACTTTATTGGATGCATAATGACCTGTGACATTGTATTTCACCCACCCATCATTTCACTGCTTGCAAATTTAAGCCAAATAATGGACATAATGTTGTCACATATGGCCATGATGCACAGTGCATAGCACAATGCCATTGTAATGTATGGCAACCTCAATGCAGAAACGTGCCTGAATTCCGAGGATGGAGCATTAAGTCCTATTGTGACTGTATTGGTGTAACCCGGCTCCTAGGCTCATCAGCACTCATATAATCCACCGAAATGTGTATTATTAGGACGCGTCTTCCCGAAGTCTTCCAGAGAGTTACGTCATGCCTACATTGGTGCATGGAAAACCCACCTTTGAAAACTGGGTGGGCTGTCTCCTGACTACTACTGACATGTGACAGCCGTTATGTGCTCATGTATGACCCATGTGTGTTTGTTGACATTGCGCTGTAGCAAGACCTCTGTTTTCCACAGGGCACACTAAAAGGCCTGATTCCAGAGCAGCTGTCAGACCTGGATTGCCAAATTATGCTGGGCAACACATACCACCTGGGCACCAGACCAGTGAGTGCTCGATTCTGTTTTGGGGCATCAGCTAGTGCTATAACATGCTTTCCAATGGTGGGGCAAGGCTGAGATTCGACCCCACAAAGGAAAGGAATAGACAAAATATGCTGCGGGAATGGCCTTGTGATACTCCTTGCAAAGCATGGTGTGTTACAAAAGCCTGGCATCAACATTACAGTAGAATGGTTCAATCAACTGCAAAGCTTTTTGGCATTTTGGTGTGGAAGGACTTGAGAATTTCAAGTTGTTGTGATATGGATGTGTCATGAAGCCACTGGGACATTGTTTATTGCATAAATGTTGGCGTTCTGTACGTTGCAAACCGTGCAGCGAAAAGTGTATGATCATATGCATTGTCGTGATCATTCCAACTGGTTTTTAGGGGCCAGAGATCTTGAAAAAGATGGGTGGTCTTCATGGCTTCATGGGTTGGCCTCGGGCCCTTCTGACCGACTCGGGCGGCTTCCAAATGGTGTCTCTTCTGGAGCTGGCGGAGATCACGGAGGAGGGTGTCAAGTTCCGGTCGCCGTATGACGGTAGGTGTAAGACAGCTGTTTGTCAGTGGACGAAGGCACAGAAAACGTTCAATGCAACATTTCGCCGGACTGAGGCAGTTGCTCGTTGTTCGCAGGCTGCCACTACCACCCAATGCAGTGTTGCGATTCTTCGCAAACAAAGGCGCATTGTGCGAAGGCCTCTTCAGTGCTCACCCCGCTTCTGTCCGGGCGCGTTTGATCACAACGCCCGTCTCGCCACTGCCTTGCGCGGCCCCCGCTCCCGTCGGCGGCAGACCCGGGGCAGCGCACGTGGAGAGCGTCGCGCTGTGTATCCTCACGACCTGCTGTGCGGTCTGCTGGCAGGCTCGGAGTGCATGCTGACGCCCGAGCACTCGATGGCGATCCAGAACGCCATCGGCGCCGACATCATGATGCAGCTGGATGACGTGGTGCACTCGGCCACCGTCGGCCCCCGGGTGGAGGAAGCCATGCACAGGTACCGGACGGGTCCCACCGAACCGCAGCCATGCCTCTGCGGGCAGGCCCGGATTGTAGAAGTCGTGGTGCGCGCGGCCTTGTCAGTGGGAAGGCGTATTAGCCGACGCCATGTTTTCATTGCTGTACGGGGATCTGACCGCAGCGATGACGTGTGTCCATGGCAATCAGGATGCGAACGTGCCGGCGGTTATGATAGTCGCTTGTCGTCATGTGTTTCATCTCCAACCGCTGGCTCCATACCGCGCGGACCAATAAACACCAACAGGAGCAGAGCATAGAGCCGTGCCGAGCCGCCGGCACTCCGTACCATCTCGTCTCGTGCCGGTGCGTCGTCGTCACTGGCGGCCACCGGTCGGCAGGACCACGCGCTGGCTGGACCGGTGCCTCGCGGCGCACGGCCGGCCGCGCCAGCAGAACCTGTTTCCGATCGTGCAGGGCGGCCTGGACCCGGCGCTGCGGCGCCAGAGTGTTGGCCAGCTGACGCAGCGCGACGTGGCTGGCTTCGCCATTGGCGGTCTCAGGTGGGCCGGTGTGTGCGCTGCCGACGTGGTGTTGGGTCAGTGTGGTGTGGGGACGTCAGGCTGGTCTGGTGTGGGGACGTCAGGTAGGTCTGGTGTGGTGACGTCAGGCAGGTCTGGTGTGGTGACGTCAGGTAGGTCTGGTGTGGTGACATCAGGCTGGTCTGGTGTGGTGACGTCAGGCAGGTCTGGTGTGGGGACGTCAGGCAGGTATGGTGTGGTGACATCAGGCAGGTCTGGTGTGTTGACGTCAGGCAGGTCTGGTGTGGGGACGTCAGGCAGGTCTGGTGTGGTGACATCAGGCAGGTCTGGTGTGGTGACGTCAGGCAGGTCTGGTGTGGTGACATCAGGCAGGTCTGGTGTGGTGACATCAGGCAGGTCTGGTGTGGTGACGTCAGGCAGGTCTGGTGTGGTGACATCAGGCAGGTCTGGTGTGGTGACGTTAGGCAGGTGTGGTGTGGTGATGTCAGGCAGGTCTGGTGTGGTGACATCAGGCAGGTCTGGTGTGGTGACATCAGGCAGGCCTGGTGTGGGGACGTCAGGCAGGTCTGGTGTGGTGACATCAGGCAGGTCTGGTGTGGTGACGTCAGGCAGGTCTGGTGTGGTGACGTCAGGCAGGTCTGGTGTGGTGACATCAGGCAGGTCTGGTGTGGTGACGTCAGGTAGGTCTGGTGTGGGGACGTCAGGCAGGTCTGGTGTGGTGACGTCAGGCAGGTCTGGTGTGGTGACGTCAGGCAGGTCTGGTGTGGTGACGTCAGGCAGGTCTGGTGTGGTGACGTCAGGTAGGTCTGGTGTGGTGACGTCAGGCAGGTCTGGTGTGGTGACGTCAGGTAGGTCTGGTGTGGTGACGTCAGGCTGGTATGGTGTGGTGACGTCAGGCAGGTCTGGTGTGGTGACGTCAGGTAGGTCTGGTGTGGTGACGTCAGGCAGGTCTGGTGTGGTGACGTCAGACAGGTCTGGTGTGGGGACGTCAGGCAGGTCTGGTGTGGTGACGTCAGGCAGGTCTGGTATGGTGGCGTCAGGTAGGTCTGGTGTGGGGACGTCAGGCAGGTCTGGTGTGGTGACGTGAGGTAGGTCTGGTGTGGGGACGTCAGGCAGGTCTGGTGTGGTGACGTCAGGTAGGTCTGGTGTGGTGACGTCAGGTAGGTCTGGTGTGGTGACGTCAGGTAGGTCTGGTGTGGTGACGTCAGGCAGGTCTGGTGTGGTGACGTCAGGTTGGTATGGTGTGGTGACGTCAGGTTGGTATGGTGTGGTGACGTCAGGTAGGTCTGGTGTGGTGACGTCAGGTTGTTATGGTGTGGTGACGTCAGGTTGGTATGGTGTGGTGACGTCAGGCAGGTCTGGTGTGGTGACGTCAGGTTGGTATGGTGTGGTGACGTCAGGTTGGTATGGTGTGGTGACGTCAGGCAGGTCTGGTGTGGTGACGTCAGGTTGGTATGGTGTGGTGACGTCAGGTAGGTCTGGTGTGGTGACGTCAGGTTGGTATGGTGTGGTGACATCAGGCAGGTCTGGTGTGGTGGCGTCAGGTTGGTCTAGTGTGGTAACGTCAGATTGGTCTGGTGTGGGCACATCGGGTTGATCTGGTGTGATGGCATTGGGTTGGTCTGGTATGCTGATGTCAGGTTGGTCTAGTGTGGTGACATCATATTGGTCTGGTGTGGTGACATCAGGCTGGTCTGGTGTGGTGACATCAGGCTGGTCTTGTGTGGTGACATCAGTCTGGTCTGGTGTGGTGATGTCAGGCTGGTCTTGTGTGGTGACATCAGGCTGGTCTAGTGTGGTGACATCAAGTCTGTCAGGTGTGTTCAGCACATGTCAGTCTGGTGCAGTGATCTGAAATTGGTCTGGCCTTGTGACCCAGGCCAGGCTGGGGCAACGACCCAGGTTGGTGGAGTGTGGGTACCTCAGGGTAGTCAGATGTGGTGACATGAGGTCAGTTGTGACCCTAGGCCAGTCTGCTGCAGTGATCTCATATTGGCTAAATATGGGGGACCTCAGGCTAGTTGAGGCTTGGTGAGCCAAGATCAGCCTGGTGTGATGACCTTCAGTCGTTCCGGCCGGATGGTCTCAGGCCAGTAGTGTGGTGGTTTCAGATCAGCCCAGTGTGGTTACCTTCAATTGATTTAGTGCAGCGACCCTGGTCCAGCCTCGTAAGGTGAGCTGAGGTCGGTTCACAGCAGGCGCCGTCGGCTGTGGGCTCCTATGCCGCAGCCATGGTGTGCTCGTCTGGTCTGGTGAGCGCCGCTGTCGGCGCCGGGTCCATGTTCACGTTCGGGGTGCTGGTGGGGCGACTGGTTTGGGAGGCAGTCAGCTGTATGGCGTCGGTACCCATGTTTGAGGGGCGAGGTTGGCTCGGAGGAGCGGAGTGTCTGGGGCGTGTCTGCTGTCGGCGCCGGGTCCATGTTCACGTTCGGCGTGCTGGTGGGGCGGCTGGTTTGGGAGGCGGTCAGCTGTATGGCCTCGGTACCCATGTTTGAGGGACGAGGTTGGCTCGGAGGAGCCCAGTGTCTGGGACGTGAGGTCAGCCCGAGTCACCCGTATCCGAGGGCTGGTCTTTGTGCCGCGATGTCCATGTCCGAGCCGTGGGGTTGAACTCGAGGTGCTCGTGTATGAGGCCCGATTTCGGTATGAGGCCCGAGAGGAGGCTCCAGAGGTGCTCTAATGTGGTGTGATGATGGCCAAGGGCGGGACTAGGGGGACTGGCTGGCTGTCATAGCGAGAGGTGCTTGTGACCCTTAGCCTACTGAACATCAAGTGTGGACCGCGAGGTGTTCGTCGTTCCCCTTTTGATTTAAGCGTCCTGCCTGGCTCCTGCCCCCCCCCCCCCCCCATTCGCGCTTCAATGGCATTCCCCTTTTGACTTTAGCGCCCTCCATTCGTGCCTTACCGTCGTTTCCCTTTGACTTAAGCGGGCCCCCACCGCTCACTGCCCTCAGCTTGTCACAGAGACTGTCGGGCCGTCCCTTCAGTGGAGTCGCCGCCAGGTATGACTCTGTCTCGGTAATACTGAGCCGCCGTCCGGCCGGCTCTGGTCACCAGCCCCCTCCCTCCGGCTGGCTCCGGTCACCAGCGCCCTCCCTCCGGCTGGCTCCGGTCACCAGCGCCCTCCCTCCGGCTGGCTCCGGTCACCAGCGCCCTCCCTCCGGCTGGCTCCGGTCACCAGCGCCCTCCCTCCGGCTGGCTCCGGTCACCAGCCCCCTCCCTCCGGCTGGCTCCGGTCACCAGCGCCCTCCCTCCGGCTGGCTCCGGTCACCAGCGCCCTCCCTCCGGCTGGCTCCAGTCACCAGCCCCCTCCCTCCGGCTGGCTCCGGTCACCAGCGCCCTCCCTCCGGCCGGCTCTGGTCACCAGCCCCCTCCCTCCGGCTGGCTCCGGTCACCAGCGCCCTCCCTCCGGCTGGCTCCGGTCACCAGCGCCCTCCCTCCGGCCGGCTCTGGTCACCAGCCCCCTCCCTCCGGCTGGCTCTGGTCACCAGCGCCCTCCCTCCGGCCGGCTCCGGTCACCAGCGCCCTCCCTCCGGCCGGCTCTGGTCACCAGCCCCCTCCCTCCGGCTGGCTCCGGTCACCAGCCCCCTCCCTCCGGCTGGCTCCGGTCACCAGCGCCCTCCCTCCGGCCGGCTCTGGTCACCAGCCCCCTCCCTCCGGCTGGCTCCGGTCACCAGCCCCCTCCCTCCGGCTGGCTCCGGTCACCAGCCCCCTCCCTCCGGCTGGCTCCGGTCACCAGCCCCTTCCCTCCGGCCGGCTCCGGTCACCAGCGCCCTCCCTCCGGCCGGCTCTGGTCACCAGCCCCCTCCCTCCGGCTGGCTCCGGTCACCAGCCCCCTCCCTCCGGCCGGCTCTGGTCACCAGCCCCCTCCCTCCGGCTGGCTCCGGTCACCAGCCCCTTCCCTCCGGCCGGCTCCGGTCACCAGCGCCCTCCCTCCGGCCGGCTCTGGTCACCAGCCCCCTCCCTCCGGCTGGCTCCGGTCACCAGCCCCTTCCCTCCGGCCGGCTCCGGTCACCAGCCCCCTCTCTCGGGACAGCTCCGGTCACCAGCCCCCTCTCTCGGGCCAGCTCCGGTCACCAGCCCCCTCTCTCGGGCCAGCTCCAGTCACCAGCCCCCTCTCTCGGGCCAGCTCCGGTCACCAGCCCCCTCTCATGGGCCAGCTCCAGTCACTAGCCCCCTCTCTCGGGCCAGCTCCGGTCACCAGCCCCTCTCATGGGTCAGCTCCGGTCACCAGCTCCCTCTCACGGGCCAGCTCCGGTCACCAGCCCCCTCTCTCGGGCCAGCTCCGGTCACCAGCCCCCTCTCTCGGGCCAGCTCTGGTCACCAGCCCCCACTCATGGGCCGGCTCCGGTCACCAACCCCTCTCGGGCCAGCTCCGGTCACCAGCCCCCCTCTCTGGTCAGCTCCGGTCGCCAGCCCCCTCTTGGGCCTCACCAGCCCCCTCTCTCGGGCCAGCTCCGGTCACCAGCCCCCACTCATGGGCCAGCTCGGGTCACCAGCCCCCTCTCGGGCCAGCTCCGGTCACTGGCCCCCTCTCGGGCCAGCTCGGGTCACCAGCCCCCTCTCGGGCCAGCTCCGGTCACCAACCCCCTCTCTCGGGCCAGCTCCGGTCGCCAGTCCCCGCCCTCTAGCCGGCTCCGGTCACCAGCTGTCTCCCTCCGTCCGACAGTGGCGGCGAGTCCAAGGCGCAGTTCTGGCGGATGGTGACGCTGTCGACGGACGGCCTGCCGCGCGACAAGCCGCGCTACCTGATGGGCGTCGGCGTTGCCACCGACCTGGTGGTCTGCTGCGCGCTCGGCTGCGACATGTTCGACTGCGTGTACCCCACCCGGACAGCGGTCAGTGGGCGCTCGCGGCCGCGCCGTGGGGCGGGGCGGGGCTTGGAGTGAACCGTGTTTTCGTGTGCGGGCACGCAGAGATTGATGACTCCATGGCAGAGGCAGTGAAAGTGGAAGAATTTCTAGCTTGCTGTAAAATGGGGTGTGGTGAGACAGGTGGGTGAAGTGAGACACAAAACGTATACCTTTTTCGAAGCAAGGCTATTGGTTTGTTACTCGGTTCAAATGTGTTATCAACAATTCAAATGTGAATGTGTATTTAACGTTTTGTATGTAAATGAAAGAAACTGAATCTTGAAAAATGCAACAATGAAAGGCGCGTGGAACTTCTCTCTGTACGGCAGGATAGTATGTATGTAATTTGGTATGTACGAGCTGCCGCCAGAGACATCAGAAGTCCGGAGAGGCTTCTCCTGACCTTCTCCTCCTCCAGAAAAAGATCGTGAAAATAAGTGATCAGCCCAGACCGCCATGGCGCTACCTAGACTGTTCCCTTCAATATTTTAGCTGTGCGGCATTACTGATGAAAGGAAGGGGTGTTTCGTTCCAAGATGCTCATGTGAAGAGACTGCCTGAAATCGTTCACATTGCAGCGATATGATATTTCAATAAATGCTGTTGTTTTCAATGCTGCTTGCGAAAGCCGCGTTTTGTTCCATTTTGCTTCGATTCCGCTGATGGTCCGCTAAAAGCTATTGCAGAGTTCTTGATGGAACAAGTTCCAAACGCTGCTGTGGCTTTTAGTTTTCACCGCGATATCTGCGTCCCTGCCCTAGACGTATTTGGAGTAATCCCAACACGGAATTGTGGTGTTTGAACCACTTTAAAGTCCGCCTGGCAGGGTGGCGCAATGCAGCACCTACGTTATATTGAAGCTCTCCGGACTTCTCGGAGACCAAGCTATTATGCGCATTTAGCGCCCACTTGACTTTTTGCGGAAACGTTGAATCAAACTGATGAGCCGTGCAGAAATGTTGGGGTTTTGAATGAAAACTGCACTTATTCTCATTTTATGGTAGTTCACTCCACGACAGACCACACAGCTTGGGAGAACTTCCGATGTGACCGAAGCCATCGTGGGATCTCGATTTAGAAGCGTTTTTCGAGGCACCAGGCCGATTACCTCGGACAGAGAGGGTGAGCCGGCACCCGTTTGTTGCATCGGAGCTCCTCACGTGATGATGCCAGGTGTGTGTGTCTGCGTCCTGGCTCTGGAGCCCGGGGTCGCCCACCAGTCCCTGGCCTGCCGACTGGCCCGGGGTCACCCACCAGTCCCTGGCCCGCCGACTGGCCCGGGGTCACCCACCAGTCCCTGGCCCGCCGACTGGCCCGGGGTCACCCACCAGTCCCTGACCCGCCGACTGGCCCGGGGTCACCCACCAGTCCCTGACCCGCCGACTGGCCCGGGGTCACCCACCAGTCCCTGGTCCGGCGCCCGGCTCAGGGTCACCCACCAGTCCCTGACCCGCCGACTGGCCCGGGGTCACCCACCAGTCCCTGGTCCGGCGCCCGGCTCAGGGTCACCCACCAGTCCCTGGCCCGCCGACTGGCCCGGGGTCACCCACCAGTCCCTGGTCCGGCGCCCGGCTCAGGGTCACCCACCAGTCCCTGGCCCGCCGACTGGCCCGGGGTCACCCACCAGTCCCTGGTCCGGCGCCCGGCTCAGGGCCACCCACCAGTCCCTGACCCGCCGACTGGCCTTCTGCAGCGGTTCGGCTGCGCGCTGTACAAGGGCGACCAGATCAACCTGAAGCAGCGGGTGTACGAACGTGACTTCCGCCCAGTGGATGAGCACTGTCCGTGCAGCACGTGCGCCCGCTTCACGCGGGCTTACCTGCACTCGGTGGTGACGGTGGAGACGGCTGCCTGTCACCTGCTCACCGTGCATAACGTCACCTACCAGGTACCGGGCCCCAGTGGATCTAATGTGGTACCGGGCCTCAGTGGATCTAATGTGGTACCGGGCCTCAGTGGATCTAATGTGGTACCGGGCCTCAGTGGATCTAATGTGGTACCGGGCCTCAGTGGATCTAATGCGATAACCTGATGCGACTTACCGCATGCTACAGGGTGTTTCCATTACGAGCTGTTGCGTAAATAAACACTCATTTTGCTGTTCTTTGTGACGGATGCTTCGCTATAGCTACTACTATGTCTAACATGACGCATTTGCGACCCATGAGGGCATGATTATGTGTGGCCAGTATATTCAGTTGTAATCTCGTGTAACAAGCCTTCATTGAGGCCAGGCGTGAGTGGTCAGGTGGAGTACGGAGCTGGTGTCAAGAGTGCGATGTGCAGAAAGCGCAGGACGGTGGCTTTTCCACTGGATGTCAGCATGACTTGTGCGAAGAGCGCTGGCGGATCTTAGCATTTCGATTCAGTTCAATATTGTAGATTGTCGAGAGGATTCGTTTGAAAATTTGCGCATGCATGCCGTCCCCATCAACGCAAATGATTTGTAGCAGCACAGAGATCGGCCACCTGGCAAAAAGGACACCGTATGAATCAGGAGGCGCTCCATCGTGTGTGCATGTTGCATATTGTTGGTGGACCGATCCCTGTCCGTAGTTTTTTGTGATACACTTCTGGGGTGGGCGCCACTCACAAAGGGAAGCCAACTTTTACCTCCCGGCACGGTGGAGCATGCTTTACGAATCCATTTCTAGTCAGTTGTGTAACAGTGGCAACCGTTGCAGCTCCGGCTAATGAAAGCATTACGGGAAAGCATCAAAGAAGACAGGTTTCCTCAGTTCGTGCACGACTTCATGAAGGAGACGTACAAGGACGGGCTGTACCCGGAGTGGGCGGTCGAGGCCCTGGCATCTGTCAACATCCAATTATGACGTGATCATCGTGGCGTGGGCGGTCGAGGCCCTGGCATCTGTCAACATCCAATTATGACGTGATCATCGTGGCGTGGGCGGTCGAGGCCCTGGCATCTGTCAACATCCAATTATGACGTGATCATCGTGGCGTGGCACAAGCTGTGACTGTGATCTCGCTATTACATGGGACCAAAGACGTGACGCGTTTGCAAGAAATGAAAGTACGTCGTTCGCGCGCCATGTCGCGACATCTCGCGCCATGCACAACCATCGAACTACTTCATTGCGCCATATTTTTGTTCATTGGTGTTTTCGGGCGCGTCGACTGCAATGGTCATTTTGCGCCCATCACTGCGCCATCCACAGCCATCGACGTACTCCACCATCCGAACAAAAGCCACCGGCATCCGTTTGTGTATTCGCCGTGTCGTGATCCCCGTCGCGCAGCGCACAACGCCACCCAGGCCACTTGAGCGCCACTGCTCCGCCCGCTGTCTGGCCGGCGCGCCGCTCTCAGTCGCCGCCGATCGCCTGCTCTGCCACCGCCATCCGCTCGTCCTCGTCGCTCTCGAGCTCGTGGCGAGGCTCGAGCCGCCGCTCGGCAGCCACCGCCTCCTCGGCCTCCATCTCGTCGTCGTGCTCGTGCTGGACGGTGACGAGCGCCCGGCGCAGGCCCGCCGCCGGCGAGCGGATCAGCGCCAGGTCGCGCTGCACCTCTCGCCGCTCCTTGGCCCGCTCCATCGCCTCGCCCACCTTCTGCCGGTTGCGGATGTGCTGGTACTCGCGCCGCTGCCGGATCTCCTGCACGCGCTTCATCGCCTCCACTGCGGCACATGGGCAGAGGGACTTCACCGTCGGACGGCGCGAGCGCAGAGTGGATGTCCGCGACACGTGCTACTTTGAACGCTATGTGACGATTTGGAGGCCGCGTTACGAGATGGTCGCGCCTCTCCTGTCACAGTGAGCTGTCTGCTTTACGTGATCTGGGACACCGGACGGCTTTGCCAAGTGCATTGATATACGATGATTATATGATCAGTAGTTAGCTGGCATCAACACTCATTGGAAGTACGAAGACGTGGAAAATCAGTGTGACAGAAGAGACATGCAACCCTATGGCTCTACGGTTTAGTCTAGTATAGTCTACACCAAGACCTGGCTTCACATGCTTTCCTGATAAACTCAGTTAACTTTCAAATACGGAGCGGCGGCTGTACTCCGGATATACCATGCAATTTAAGTAGTTCGTGCAGCAAAAGGTTAGGCGGGTAGGACATTACCTGTTTTTGTCCACAGTTCTCTGTCATACTTGGTGGGTGCATTTCTCCTCTTCTCAAATTCAAATGAAGGATCTACTGCTAAGTCTTTCCCCCTGGACTTTCTGTATGCCTTTGTCCATGCAACCTTCCTCGGGTTCTTCTTTTTCTTAAAAGCTTTGTTACACTTTGACCTACAAAATTTGAATACCTAGAAAGAAAGCATACGTGGTTAAAATGGCATGTGCATGCATCATCAGCGGGCCAAGCTTCGTTTTGCATTTGTGAGTACCACACACAGACACACGCACACACACGCCCATGCGCGCGCACGCTTTGCCCCGCAAGACTTTGTCTATGTTTTTTGTGTCGGGGATCCTTAAGTACATCTTTCCCTGTTTGGTGCGCACATCTCTCCGCATCGCATTTCGTTGCGCATGCGATTATATCACCGCATTTCTTTCTCACCTCAGTGAAACAGCCCCGTAACCATGCCTTCCTGCGACGACGGTAGCGCAGCGACGGCGACTGGAGGAGTCTGAGCCACTAAGGATACTATGGGCATTTCCCCACTTCGTGGACAAGACGCGTAGCTCGTCTCTGAGCCCGATCCAGCCGTTCCTAGTCCAATTTTCTGAACAGGCCCTAGATGACACTGCCATATTCCAAGTACGGGTGTACTCAGATCTTGAAGAGCAGTGGCAGCGTAGGAACATCGATTTTGGCAAGCGACCGCCTCGCGACCGCCATCCAGCACCTGGATGACCTTCCGGATCGCCTCCGCCGTCTGCACGTGAAACTTGAAACTATGGTCCACAAAGATCCCGGGGTCTTTCTCTGTGGGCTCGACCGCGACTTCGACGCCGTTCAAGAAGTAGGTCAGTCTGGGGCTGTGGTTCCCGATATGCATTACTGTGCACCTTGTCGCATTAAAGGGGAGCAGCCACTCCTCCCACCACTTCGCTGCCTGGAGGGTTTCGAGTACTGTCGTGCTGGGGAAATGCTGGGAGGCATCAGCTGACATTGTGACGTCGCTGAAAATGGTTTTGCATCGATCGGGATCGGGTTCTCCTGGGCCGACTGAAGGCCGTAAGGTCTTTGCTAGTGATATGTCACTGGTATTCGGCTGGGTATGTGACGTCACTGGTCGTGAGTTTTTATGGCTCTTTTGGGTCCACTGAATGCCGTAAGGCAGCCGCTGGCGATGTGCCGTCACTGGTATTTGATTAAACATTAGGCGCGACCGGCGTCGTTCCATCTTTACTTTTCGTACCCGTCTGCTGCAAGCATTTGCGTGCCGCTTAAAGGTTTGACCGAATCACCTCAATGTGTGACATCACTAATCATCACTTCACACGAGTGCACTTAGGCCCCACGGCCACGCTGTGTTATGGTCCGCGAAGTATCACCGGATAGCGTGACGTCACTGGTATTCGAATAAATACTGGGCGCAACAGGCCGTGCTTCATTTTTACCTCTGAACCCGTCTACTGCAAGCATTGGCGTGCTGGATGAAAGCTGCCGAACCACCTGAGTGTGTGACGTCACTGGTCATGAGTTTCACCGGTGCTTTCGGGCCAACTGAAGGCCACAAGGTATCAGTTAACGACGTCACTGCTATACGACTGATTGTAAGACGTCAATGGTCGTGGGTTTCACGGGCCCTTTAGGACCGCCAAAATGCCGTAAGGCATCAGCTGGCGATATGACGTCACTGGTATTCCGCTGAACATCAGGCAACGGCCATGCTCCATCTATACATTTTGTACATGTCTACTGCAAGTATTGGCGGATTATTTTTGCGGCCAACTGAACACCATGCAGCATCAGCTAACGATGTGACGTCACTGGCATTCGACCGTGCGTGATGTCACTGGTCATGAGATTGGACGGCCTCTTTTGGGCCGGCGAAAGGTCAAGCGGCAATAACTGACGATGTGACGTCATTGGTATTCGAAAAAACTTCAGGCGCGACAGGCCATGTTCCACGTTTAACTTTGGTACCTGTCCATTGCAAGCATTGCCGTGCTGAAGGAAGGCTGTGCCGAATTACCTGAGTGTGTAACGTCACTGACCATTAATTTGCATACTCTTTTGAACCCACTATAGGCCACAAAACATCACCTGACGATATGATGTCACTAGGTTTCGACTGGACATCATGCGCAACAGGCCATGCTCTATCTTTACTTTTCGTGCCTGTGTGCTGCAAGCTTTCGAGTGCTACACCAAGACGATGCTGAATCAACTCAGTGTGTGACGTCACTGGTCATGAGTTTATACTGGTTCACTTGGGCCGCCCAAGACCACAAAGCATCATATCCCGTGGAGTATCATGGGAAGATATCACATCACTGGTATTCGGCTTAACATCACGCGCAACAGGTCATGTTCCATCTTTACCTTTGGTGCCTGTCTCTTGGAAGTATTGGCATGCTGAATGAAGGCTCTGTCGAATCTCCTGAGTGTGTAACGTCACTGGTCAAGAGCTTTTTACGGGATCTCTTGTACCCCCTATGCGGTATAATGCATCAGCTAGCGATATGACGTCACTGGCGTTCGACTTAACATCAGGCGCAACAGGTTCTTTGCTCCATCTTTGCCTTTCGTACCTGTAAAAGTATTCGCGATCTGAATGATGGCTCTGTCGAATCACCTGAGTGTGCGACGTCTTGGGTTTTTACAGGTTATTTTTGGCTGAGTGAAAGTCATAAAGCATCAGCTAACGATATGTCGTCACTGGTGGGCCACTGAGTGTGTGACGTCACTGGCCACGAGTTTTTACGGGCCTTTTTGGACCGACTTTACGCGATTAGTCATCAGAAAACAATATGACGTCAATGGTATTCAACTAAACATCAGATGTAATAAGCCATGTTTCGTCTGTACCTTTCGCACCTATCTACTGCGAGTATCCGCGCGACACATAGAGACTCTGTCGAATTACCTGAGCGTGTGGTGTAACTAGTTTACGCGGGTTTACTCGGGCTGACTGAAGGACATAAAGCATCAGCTGACGATATGACGTCACTGGTATTCGATTAAACTCCAGGCGCGACAGGCCATGTTCCATCTTTACCTTTCGTACCTGTTTATTGCCAGCATTGGCGTGCTGAAGGAGGGCTCTGGAATCTCCTGGGTGTGTAACGTCACCGGTCATGAGTTTTTTCTGGCTCTTTGGAACCCCCAATGGGGTATAAGACATCAGCTGACGATATGGCGCCACTGGTGTTTGACTTAACCTCAGGCGCGACAGGCCATGCTCCATCTTTACCTTTCGTACCTCGCTACTACAAGCATTCGCGTGCTATATGAAGGCTTTGCCGATTCACCTGAGTATGTGACGTCACTGATTATGAGTTAGCAGGTCACTTGGCCACCCTGGGCTACAAGGCATGATGTTCCGGAAGCATCACCGGATAATATGACGTCACGGGCATAATACCAAATATGCAGCACAACAGGCCATGATCTTTGCCTTTCGTACCTGTCTACCGCAGCATTCGCGTGCTATATTAAGGCGATGCCGAATCATCTCAGTGTGTGATGTCACTGGTCATGAGTCTGTGCGGATTCTCTTGGGTCGCCCAATGCCACAAAACATCATATCCCGTGAAGCATCACGGGATGATATGACGTCACTGGTATTCGACTTCACATCAACCGCAACAGGCCATGTTCCATCTTTACCTTTCGTAACTGTCTTTTACAAGTATTGGCGTGCTGAATGAAGGCTCTGTCGAGTCTCCTGAGTGTGTAACGTCACTGGTCAAGAGTTTTTACGGGCTCATTTCAAGCCCCTTTATGGCATAATGCATCAGCTGACGATATGACGTCACTGGTGTCCGAATTAACATCAAGCGCAACAGGCCATGTTCTAGCTTTACCCTTCGTACTGGTCTATTACAAGTATTGACGTGCTGATTGAAGGCTCTGTCGAGTCCCCTGAGTGTGGGTGAATACTCAGGTGAATCGGCACAGCGTTCATATAGCACGTGAATGCTTCCAGTAGCCAGGTACAAAAAGTAAAGATGGAACATGGCCTGTTGCGCATGAGGTTAAGTCAAATACCTGTGACGTCATATCGTCCACTGATGTCTTTTTCACTATGGGAGGTTCAAAACAGCCCGTAAAAACTCATGACCAGCGACGCTACACACTCAAGAGACTTCACAGAGTCTTCCTTCAGCACGCCAATGCTTACAATAGACAGGTACGAAAGGTAAAGACGAACATGGCCTGCCGCGCCCGGTGTTAAGTTGAATACCAGTGACGTCACATCGTCAGATGATGCTTGATGTCCTTCAACCAGCCCGATTAAACCCGTGTAAACTCATGACCAGTTGCACCACACGCTCAGGTGATTGGGCAGAGCCTTTATGTGGCGCGCGAATACTTGCAGTAGGTAGGTGCGAAAGGTAAAGGTGGCACATGACTTGTTGCACCTGACGCTTAATTGAATACCAGTGGCGTCAAATCGCTATATGATGCCTAATGGCCTTAGGTCGGCCCAAAAAGGCCCGTGCAAACTCGTGACCAGTGACGCCACACATTCAGTGGATTACCAGTGGATACCGTTAGCTGATGCCTTTTGGCTTTCACTCAGCCAAAAATAGCCTGTAAAAACCCTTGACCACACACTCAGGTGATTCGGCAGAGCCATCATTCAGCTCATCAATTGTTTAACAGGCGCGAAAGGCAACGATGGAACATGACCTGTTGCGCCTAGTGTTAAGTCGAACACCAGTGACGTCATATCGTCAGCTGATGCATTATACCATACAGCGGGTTGAAAAAGCCCATAACAGCTCTTAACCAGTGACGTTACACACAGGAGATTCGACAGTCTTCATTCAGCACGCCAATGCTTGTAAAAGACAGGTACGAAAGGTAAAGATGCTACATGGAACATTGCGCTTGATGTTGAGTGGAATACCAGTGACGTCATATCATCCCGCGATGCATCACGGGATATGTTTTATCGCATTAGGCGGCCCAAGTGCACCTGTATAAACTCATGACCGGCGGCGTCGCACACTCAGGTGGTTCAGCATCGCCTTGATACAGCACGCGAATGCTTGCAGTAGACAGGTACGAAAGGTGAAGATAGAACATGGCCTGTTACGCGTGGTGTCTAGTTGAAAACCAGTGACGTCACATGGTCAGCTGATGTAGTATGGCCTATAGTGGGTTCAGAACAGTCTATAAAAATTCATGGTCAGTGACGTTACACACTGAGGTAATTCGGCAGAGCCTTCGTTCAGCCTGCCAATCCTTGCAATGGACAGGTACCAAAGATAAAGGTAGAGCATGGCCTGTCGCGCCTGAAGTTTATTCGAACACTAATGACGTCACATCGCCAGTCAATGCCGTATGAATTTTCGTCGGCCAAAAAGAGGCCGTCCAATCTCATGACCAGTGACATCACATATAGTCGAATGCCAGTGACGTCACATCGTTAGCTTATGCTTTATGGCCTTCAGGTGGCCCCCAAAATCCATAAAAACTCATGACCAGTGACGTCACACATACATCGGTCATTCGGCAGAGCCTCTCTTCAGCACGCCAATACTTGCAGCAGACATGTACGAAAGGTATAGATGAAACATGGCCTGCTGCCTGATGTTCAGCCAAACATCCCTGACGTCATATCGTCAGCTGATGCCTTACGGCATTAGGCCGGTCCAAAAGAGCCCGTGAGAACCCATGACCATTGACGTCACACAATCAGTCGTATAGCAGTGACGTCCTTAGCTGGTACCATGTGGTCTTCAATGGGCCCAAAAACACCAGTGAAACTCATGACCAGTGACGTCACACATTCAGGCGATTTGGTAGCTTTCATTCAGCACGCCAATGCTTGCAGTAGACATGTGCGAAGGTAAAAATGAGGCATGGCCTGCTGCGACCAATATTTAGTCGAATATCAGTGACGTCACGCTATCCGATGATACTTCACGGAGCATGATACACCGTGGCCACTGGGCCTAAGTGCACTCGTATCAAGTGATAATTAGTGACATCACACATCCAGGTGATTCGGTCAAACCTTTATCCGGCACAAAAATGCTTGCAACAGACAGGTACGAAAGGTAAAGATGGAATGAGGCCTGTTGCGCCTGATGCTTAATTGAATACCAGTGACGGCATATCGTCAGGTGGTGCCCTACGGCATTCATTTGACCCGAAAGGACCCTAAAACCTCACGACCAGTGACGTCACATACCCAGTGGAATACCAGTCACATCATATCACCAGCAAATGCCTTATGACCTTCAGTTGGCCCAAAAGAACCCCGATCGATGCAAAACCATTTTCAGTGACGTCACAATGTCAGCTGATGCCTCACAGCATTTCCCCAGTACGACAGAACACGAACCCTGCAGCCAGCGTAGCTCTTCCCTCCGCCGTCCGTACAAGTACCAAAGTAAAAAAAGCTGAAATCGCGCCGGGGTCGTAGTTGCTGCGTGTTTGCACTCGGATGTTGTCTATCGTAGCTATTTAAGTTCCAAGAGCTTAGATGACCTGCTTTATGATTAATTATGATATGCTCTGCCTTAAAAATGATGGCTGATGTACAATACTATTTCTTAACATGAGGTAGCAATGTATACCCTGACTTGCATTATTATTGTTACCTTTGCCCCATACATTTTTTATTGTTCTTGATGTGCAGCAATGTTGTGGCCAAACACCAGCATGCGGCACTCAGGAGCTCACAATCATAATTTTAAAATTTGAGGGTAGGAGCATGAATCTACCTATTTATGATTACTTATCATATGTTCCACCTTAAACACAATGAATGATGTACAATGGTCTTTTTTAAAATTAAGTAGCAATGTGTAACCACCCACAGCTGCCATGTGTCACACAAATGGGGTCAGGGTGTACTTTCCTACCTAACGTTAGAAAAAATCATTGTACACCATTCGTCGTGTTTAAGGCATGACATATTGTAAATAATCTCAAAACAGGTAGAATCATGCTCCTACCTTCGAATTTCAATAACTTCGATGGCGGGCCCCCGAGCGCCGCGCGCACCGCACCGCCTGGACTCCCCAGCGCCGTTTCCGCGTTGCCGTTGCGTAAATACAATATTTCTGCGCACCAAGAACTGTACAAAATGTACGGGACCAAAGTAAACCATTCGTCATGTTTAAGCCAGGACAACCATAACCTAACTGCGAACCATAAAAATATTTACTAAACATAAACCATATTTACCATAACCATATTTACCATATAAACCATATTAACTGCGAACCATGCTATAAACCATAACTATAACTATAAACTATACTATATAAACCATACTATAACTATAAACCATATTTACTGTGAACCATAAAAATGTACCGGGACAAGGTAGCAAGAATCCATGAAATTTGATCCTCGACGCCAAGGGGACCATGGGTTGCAGGGGGATTGGGTGGAGAATGTAAAGCAAAATGAGAACATGGCAGCTAAATAAAAGCTCACTATATGGCACCTATATATGGCATGGAACATGGATACCAATGAGATGCTGGGTTGAAGGGGATATAGGGTGGTTAGGTTAGGTTAGGTTAGGTTAGGTTAGGTTAGGTTAGGTTAGGTTAGGTTAGGTTAGGTTAGGTTAGGTTAGGTTAGGTTAGGTTAGGTTAGGTTAGGTCAGGTCAGGTCAGGTCAGGTCAGGTCAGGTCAGGCTAGCTTAGCTTGGCTTAGCTTAGGTTCTGGTCTATTCTCAGTTAGGTTAGGTTAGGTTAGGTTAGGTTAGGTTAGGTTAGGATATGTTCTGGACTATTCTGGCCTGCGTGTTTCATAAATGTACCTAAACTCGATAAGAAACGATTTTGGTTGCTTTATCATTGTTACCTTGGTCCCGTACATGTTTTATGGTTCTTGATAAGCAGAAATATTGTGCTTTCGCAACAATGTAGAAACGGCGCTTGGAAGTTGAGGCAGTGCGGTGCGGGGCGTGCAGCGCTCGGGAGCTCGCTATCGTATTTATTAAAATTCCAAATTCGAGGGTAGGAGCATGATTCTGTTTTGAAATTATTTACGATATGTTCCGCCTTAAACACGACGAATGGTTTGCCTTGGTCCCGTACATTTTGTAGAGTTCTTGGAAAGCAGAAATATTGTATTTCCGCAACGGCAACGCAGAAACGGCGCTGCGGAGTCCAGGCGGTGCGGTGCGCGCGGCGCTCGGGAGCTCGCCATCGAAGTTATTGAAATTCGAAGGTAGGAGCATGATTCTACCTGTTTTGAGATGATTTACGATATGTGCCGCCTTGAACACAATGAATGGTGTGCAATGATTTTTTCTAACGTTAGGTAGGAAAGTACACCTACACCCACAAATGGTGCAGTCAGGGGTGCGGGGTACCAGGGCACACACTCAAACTAAGACACACAGAAGCCCAGTTAGAACATGTGATTAATTCATATCCTGTCACCAAATTCCTATCCACACAACATAGCACCAGCTACCCACTAAAAATTGGGGACATGCCACCTTGCAGTGCAATTCTGTCCATGACCTTCAAGCCTCAGCCACACACGATATTTATAGAGCTAGACACTTACTTTGGAATCGTTACGAACAAACGTTACACCATGTCCAGGATATACCGTCGAAGAACAGAAATAACACTTTTCTAAACGCATTTTTGCCTTGTCTAGGGCGGCGCTGTTGATAAGCCACCAGCAGGCACAACACGCAAATGATAAGGAGGGATCTCAGCAAGTGACGCTCAACACACGGCTCCTGCGTCCACGAGTGTTGACGGTTGTTTGGCACATGTGAGCTATAAATGTATTTGGTACTAGTTTAACAACTAGTAAACGATTTTGATCAAAAATATTGATTAGCATGATGTTTTTACAAGGCACGAAATATATATTTATTACTCAATCAAGTTCTACATTTATGTTTACAGGGAGTGGGCTGCTAAATTTCGTTTGATAAAAGCAAAACAAACTTCACATCACTTTATCAGCTATTACGGCTGGATTAAAGTTTACAGTTTCTGCGCAGCTAAGACGCTAGACAGGGATCGCCGAAGATTGTTCACGGCAATTTCCTACGGTTGTGCCCCGGCGGAGGTATGAATATGTATAAATCTCTGAATGATATTTATTAGTCATACGTATTGGTGCATAGTAAATGAAAATAAATGGCTTCCACCAGTTCTCTGGTTCGTAGGAGCATTCCCAAGGGCTATGGTTACAACATCAAAGGCTGCTTTTAACTGTGTTAAGGTTCCTACTAGTTTCTGAGCTGCTTCCTTCTAAGGTTGATAATAAGGCTGTTAAGGCTATTAAAGTAAGGATATGGTTGAAGCCATATCTTAAGTGTTATGCTATTATGCATGTGCGTGCTTTTTGTCTTTCCTATTTTGGTGTTACGCATTGCACAACGGGGGCTAAGCCCTAGACTGCAGAAAAACAATGTTATGCCAATTGTAGAACACTACTGCCACAACTGTGACTCACAGGCAAAAATTTCAGCACATGTACACTGTATGTCTGGGTGCTCAGAGTTTGATTCCCAGTTACCACCAAATTTAAGGCGCAGAAAGCTAATGTTTTAAGGAGCCATATCATATTAAGTAGCTGTGTTGTGGAGGCACATGGCACAGTGCATGTTTTGTTTTTTTTTTGCTGGTGCAAGCTCTTTTTGAAGCTATTTCTGAATGTATATCAACCTATATTAACCTACCAAAAGATGCATGAAAGCCAGCAGTAATGCCATGGCAGCACAGAATACATCACCTCATCAGAAGAAGTTAAAAGATATTTACATGTGTATGTCATTGCATGATAATGGTGAGTATTTTTCTTGAAATACCTTAATAATTTTGGATATATTTGGAAGCTGTATTAGTACTTTGAACATTTTTGGCTTGATCTGGACAGTAATATTAAATAAATCAGCATTCTCCACCACAGTCTAATGCACGCTGAATTAAACCTAATTGTTAAGTGCAATTTGAGTTAAATAAAATAATGCATTTTTATTTTCTTGCTGCATGTGATAATTTTTTTTAGCAAATAGCATCCCTGTTGGAAAATAGACAGAACTATCACAAATTTTGTAAGAATGTAAAATTCTTTCTTATTGACATTTAGTCATGGGCTGCTTGGATTATGGCTGAAACACTGGTGATAAGTGTGTTATCAAAAAAGCATCATGACAGGAGTGACCATCCAGGACAAAAACATGATATCTGAGGGAACAGCAATATGTTTATTAGTTTGCTGAACAGATTCATCATTGAAGTAATAGTAAGCAGCATGAAGGGATATATGGATCAAATGTTCAGACTAGTATATTTGGTGACTGGTGTCTCCCTTTAATAAATGTTAACCGTGCTGTGCTGTGTTTGAAATAGTATTGATTTCTTTTGCATGCAGTTGGTTTAAAAACAAATTTTCATCACCATTTACTGCAGCTACACTCAATGGGTGCATTATGTAGGTCTGCATATGTATATGGAATAGGGTCAGTGACAGGATTTTACTAAAGTAGTAGCAGGAAAGGTGCATAGGAGGCACAGTATGTGTGTGTCATTAGGGCTTTACGACGCACTCAGCTGCTGAGGCTATATGGCGTCGCCTGCCTCTCACCCTGGCAGGAAGGGCGGGCATAGCGGGGAATTGAACCCTGTACCTCTGGTTTCCCAGACGAGCAGTAGCCAACACAGATGCGCTAACCACTACACTACCGGCACCCCGGAGGCACAGTATTATGGCTCCCCTGTGAAATTTGTTGCCCTGCCCCCCCCCCCCACACACACACACCATAAGAGATTGGTATTTTTATGAGCTAATTTCAGAAAGCTGCTGAGGCTATATGGCGTCACCTGCCTCTCACCCTGGCAGGAAGGGCGGGCATAGCAGGGATTTGAACCCTGTACCTCTGGTTTCCCAGACGAGCAGTAGCCAACGCAGATGCGCTAACCACTACACTACCGGCACCCCCGGAGGCACAGTATTATGGCTTCCCTGTGAAATTTGTTGCCCTGCCCCCCCCCCCCACACACACACCATAAGAGATTGGTATTTTTATGAGCTAATTTCACAAGCTTTCTGTTTAATTCAGTGGAGCTCTATGGATGGTGGGATGTTCAAAATTTGGTGCATCTTGAAGCAATAATGTGTTATTGTTTGTGGAGGCTACCATAAGTTTGGTACCCCTTGAAAATAAAGTTTAAAGGGCCTGAATTAGAGGTTTTGATGTCCCTTTATTGAGGCAGCTTATCCAGGGATGAAATCTAGGGATGTAATCCACGAATTTCATCCAGGGATACAATGCCTATAGTTTTGTAGTGGATATGTGGAGCCCATGATATTTGATATCAGGTTTTTGGTCAGTGTAAAGTGGCAGTAAAATCCTAGGATGTAGAGAATTGCTCCATCATCCTCATACAGATACAAAATGTATGCAACAGTGAGTGTCATTCATAATTGAATAATCCTGGATAGATGAAGGGTGAAGGTTAGAGAAAATGGCATGTGTTATGTTATAATGTAGCCTTTTTCTCATACAGTCAACACCTTCCATCACATGGATTGCAATTTTCAAGCTGATGTTGGCAGACGGACAAGTATTGTGCTGGTCGTGTTTGATTATGCAAGCCATGGCCATGAACTCACTTGCCATAACTGGTATATGTGATACGACATAGTGATGTGCATTGAATGAAGCCTTGTTTCTTCATTGTTTAAGAATCTGATGTCCTGATGATGTTACCCAATTGTGGTGACATGTTCATTTATTGATATGTAAATGATGGTGGTTGCTGTCCTGGCCATTAAGTTTCTACTCCTACTGATATATACATGCATCCACTAATACATGTGTGAATGTGCACATGCACAACACATGCACAAACACATGCTGTGTTAAATGTGATACTTCATTGCAGTCTGCACCAGATACCCCAAAAGCTGTTGTAGTTTAGCCTATCTGATTTTCTGCATTACCAGGCTGGGAGCCTGTACATCCATCATGTTCACCATCAGAGCAAAGTCAAAGAATGGCGAAGATCCTGTCACTTTGATTCGACCATCGGAGCTGCCGATCTACGAGGACCAGGAACCTGCAGACGAGTACGCACTTTTTGTTTTGTCATGAAAGTCTTGCGCTGATAAATTAAGTCCCAATGATGTTCTTTGTGGCTAAGCATGTGCATCTATTGAGATTCATGAACATTCCTATTACAGGGTGTCTGAACAAGGATTGCAATGTATCATCAAGAACAACTTGGAACGTGCCACGCAACACAAATTTGTGTTGCATGACCATTTTATTAACGAGCTGACAAAGCTATGTTAGAACGTATTTGTCCTGCTAAGGGAAAATAAAGCATTATAGCTACGATATCTTGTCCAGCTTCATTAAGCACATACTAAACCAATACTTGTTTTGCATTTAATGTTTGTTGGGACTTCATGCCATTGATGGTGTTCACGGAAGCAAGCTGCAGTTGTGATGGTGACCAAGCGCCGCGCAGCCGCCGTCCTCACCGGCGCTCGCCCGCGGCCGTGCCGCCAGATATGAGTACCACCAGCGTCCCACCGGACTCCTGGAGCAGTCGGTGGGCGATCTGCGGCGAGCCCTGTCCGGCTTCGTCTCGCAGTATTCCGACACGTACGACTACGCGAAACACGTCTACGAAACGGGAAAGGCCCACAGCGCAGGTATCCTTCCAGCCATTGTCCCCTGCCAGTTTTGAATGTTTCTTCTATGTGTGTATTGCTGTGGCATGTAAGTTTGTGAGACTTTCCTATCTTGTCGAAATTTTACTTCTTTTAGGTTTATGGCCGTTGGTGACTCTCGGAAGGGTGCCTCAGTCGCGCCATGTGTTGTATGCTTATTTTCAAATCCGCTTTGGAGTTTGCCGTTGTAAAGTAAGGTAATCACCAATCGGCGCACACCAGTTTATATTTACGCCTGGAACGATCCTGTCTTTTATTCAAACCGATACAATGATGCTCTTCTTCGTATGCAGTAAAAGCCACCGATCAGGATAACAAGATGAAATTTAAGACAGCACCTCGTCATGTCGTTCTGCTTTTGCTCACTGTCACGTGGCCAGATACAGTCCGCAGCCGCTGCGGTTTGATCCATTTCCAAAGATTGCCATAAGTTGGGGTCATGACGCAGTCTTGAACGATTACGATTAAATGACGTCCTAGAAATGCCTTTGCTGTTCATGGGAATCCTACACGCATCGCCACACCGACGTCCGTTATTGTATTTTTCCTCAACCTTTTTTTTCTCGGGTACATGCAAGACCCATATTTTTCTATCTTGTCTTTCATTTCATATTATTTTCACTGAACTGAAAATGGAGATTTCGCGTCATGGTTCTTTTATCTGGCTTTTCACAATTAAAAGGAGCAAAAGTATACGAAATAATATGAAACGGCAAATTTTCCGATTGACTGCAACAACGCAGCTCCATTCAGCTGTTTAAACTCTTGCACTATCACATGTAGACAGCCGCAGCGCCGAGTTTTTAAGAGTGGCTGCCAACCGTCACAGAATAGATGACATTGATCTCGTACGGCGTGTTCGGAATGTTGGCGTGCCGACCCCGTCCCTCCCCACCAGCTGAGTGTGTGGTCGCCTGCTGTCGCGCGCGTCTGACTGCTCTTGTGCGCTGCCACGCGGCAGGCACGCTGGACTACCTGCAGGACGAGACGAACCTGGTGCCGCGCGCCACCGCCATCACCGTCGGCGGCCTCACCGGCCTGCTCGTGGCCGCCCTGCGCCGACGCGGCCTCTTCAAGCGGCTCATGTACACGGGCGTCGGGCTGGCCGGTCAGTGGCGCCGCCGCCCTCGGCGAATACAGGCCGGCCGCTGGAGCGGAGGCGAATGCAGGCTGGCCGCTTGGGCGGAGGCGAATACAGGCCGGCCGCTGGGGCGGAGGCGAATGCAGGCCGGCCGCTGGGGCGGAGGCAAATATTGGCCGGCCGCTGGGGCGGAGGCGAATGCAGGCTGGCCGCTGGGGCGGAGGCAAATACTGGCCGGCCGTTGGGGTGGAGGCGAATGCAGGCTGGCCGCTGGGGCGGAGGCGAATACTGGCCGGCCGCTGGGGCGGAGGCGAATGCAGGCCGGCCGCTGGGGCGGAAGCAAATACTGGCCGGCCGTTGGGGTGGAGGCGAATGCAGGCTGGCCGCTGGGGCGGAGGCGAATACTGGCCGGCCGCTGGGGCGGAGGCGAATGCAGGCCGGCCGCTGGGGCGGAAGCAAATACTGGCCAGCCGCTGGGACGGAGGCGAATGCAGGCTGGCCGCTGGGGCGGAGGCGAATACTGGCCGGCCGTTGGGGCGGAGGCGAATGCAGGCTGGCCGCTGGGGCGGAGGCAAATACTGGCCGGCCGCTGGAACGGGGTATTCGGTTGGGGGACGGGTCGGTTCGGCGAGAATGTTGAGATGGCGTCACTGGTCAGTAGACAGAGCGGAGGTGTTCGGTTGAAGGGACGGGTCGGTTTGTAGAGAACGCTCAGATGGCGTGACTGGTCAGTAGACAGAGCGGAGGTGTTCGGTTGAAGGGACGGGTCGGTTTGGAGAGAACGCTCAGGTGGCGTGACTGGTCAGTAGACAGAGCAGAGGTGTTCGGTTGAAGGGACGGGTCGGTTTGGAGAGAACGCTCAGATGGCGTGACTGGTCAGTAGACAGAGCGGCGGTGTTCTGTTGGGGGGGAACGAGTCTGTGAATGGAGGGCGTCCATAAGGTGCTGTGACTGGTCGGTAGATAGAGCGGAAGCGTTCGTTTAGGGGACTGGTCGGTACGAGGAGGACGCTGGGGAGGCGCTGGGATTGGCCAGTGGATTCGAGCGTTATCGGTTTTGGTCGGCGATAGAGAGGAGGCTGTCGAGGGAGGGGGGGGGGGGGGGGGGGGGGCGGGGGGGAAGGGGACGTCGGAAGGCTTTCTGTGCGGGAAGCCTCTGTAAATGGCGCCGGTTTGGAGCAGGCTCGTCTTGCATCGGGATTGCCCCGACTTTCGGTGTCAAGTTCTCTGCCCTGTCGTTCTTTTAAGGATAAACGCGGAAGTGAAGACGTGATGGTATTGAATTTGAATACAGCAGTGAAGCTTGTCCCGATTTTTTCCTAGGTTCATGCCAAATCAGACAGCGAACATGTCCTTTCAAACGTAGGTCAGATATTCTTCCGGAGAGTCCATTCCAGATCGGACAGAGAACACTACCTTCTTAATCGAAGGCTACAGTGTAATTCTGGGCTATGCGCGGAAAGGGCTCTGTCAGTACATGGCCTTCACCACATCAGAACCTGCCGAGGTCCCCAGACCCGCCGAGTGAGTTGGTGGCCGGACTCGACGCTGCACCGGCCCCAGCAGGGACGGATCCCAGGCCAGACCCAGCGTTAGTCCCCACCCCAGGCCAGACCCAGCGCTGGCTTCCTCTCCAGGCCAGAGCCAGCGTTAGCCTCTACCGCAGCATGTCGTAAGTGGCACCGCGTCAATGGAGAAATTCTTCATTTCCCGCCCGATTTTCACCTGTTCAGACACCGGAACGGGCTCCGCTTTAGAAAACCTTTGAATGAAATACGTTGGGACCCAAATGTCAACAACTATCCTGCCAAAAAAAACTAGCATTGGCATACAGGATTTGACGGCGACAGGAGCTGTAATTGCGCAACTAAATGGTCACTGTGAAATTGTCGGCTTAGTGCAAGTGGCGAGTGGGTGCCTACCGTGGTATGAATGTTAGCCCGTGAACACTAACAGTGTCGTTAGAATGTCTTCAGCGGCTTGGGACCGGATGGTTGATTTACAACTGCACGCACACATCCGGTAGTGAGTGAATGACATTGAATCAAGACTGACTGAAGGGCCGAATGAAGTAGTCAATAAGATTGTGCCTGCGTCGCTTGGAGGCACGCTAACAATGGATCCCAAGGGATCGCCTTGCCGATGCCAAGCAAGGTGGGGCTCATGTTTGTTTCCATTTTTGTGACCAGAGCGTGTGATCAGTGTCATCAGCTCCTGGATTTGGTGGCCGGGCCCACATGGACGTCTCTGCCCGTTTATGTGACCAGAGCGTGCGATCAGTGTCACTAGCTCTTTGGCTTGGTGGCTGAGCCCCCATGAATGTCTCCGCCCGTTTATGTGACCAGATCGTGTGATCAGTGTCATCAGCTCCTTGACTTGGTGACCGGGCCCACATGAACGTGTCCGCGTGCACACTGACGCTCGCTTCACTTGCCACCAGTGCCGACGAGCATTTGCTACCCGCAGCAGGCCCGCGGCGTACGGCCACTGGGGCTTCAACGAGTCACGCAAGTACGGCGTGATCGCCTACAACTTCCTAGTCGGAGGTAACTGTCCCCGGTCACTGTTGCCTCTGCTGCCGTAGCGGGTCTTGTCTGTTGGGCAGCAGTCGGAGACGCGGCGCCGCATTGTGGTAGTTTTTAGGAGGGTTGGTCGGAGTTGCGCATCTGTGGTCCCACACTGGGATCAAAGCATTGCGTTGCGTATCACCTGCTCGCATGTGGTCGGCTTTTTAACATGCTTAATGTGCGTATGGTTTGGGGCTGGGGTTTCCCGTATGGTGTGGGGCTGGGATTTCCCGTACAGTTGGGGCTGGGATTTCCCGTATGGTGTGGGGCTGGGACTTCCCGTATGGTGTGGGGCTGGGATTTCCCGTATGGTGTGGGGCTGGGATTTCCTGTATGGTGTGGGGCTTGGGATTTCCCGTGTGGTGTGGGGCTGGGATTTCCCGTATGGTGTGGGGGCTGGATTTCCCGTATGGGTGTGGGGCTGGGATTTCCCGTATGGTGTGGGGCTGGGATTTCCCGTATGGTTGGGGCTGGGATTTCCCGTAGGTGTGGGGCTGGATTTCCCGTATGGTGTGGGGCTGGGATTTCCCGTATGGTGTGGGGCTGGGATTTCCCGTATGGTGTGGGGCTGGATTCCCGCCCCTGGCCAAATTTCCCCTCACTCACAGTATCCCCCCTCCCCCACGCACAAAGCTCCAGACTGTTCTTGCCCAGTCATATTTATAACTTGGGGCGAAAATACGTATTTTAAAACGTGCAAGATTCAGCGATAAAAAACATCCCTCACACCTTACAATGAACTGTGCAAATTTGAAGTAAATATGACAAGCGTGTGCATGCGCTCCCCAATGAACGGCTGCTGCTTGCTCTAGACGTTACGGTGTACTGTGACGCGGCGCTGCTGCAGTCGGGCCTAACGGCATGGCAAAATCCACCGCGAGAGGGGGCGATATAACGGTGCAGGAGGCAGTGGGCGGAATCTTCGGAAATCACCATAGAGACGCGCATCCCAAGCACTGTATGCGGCTAACCCGCTCCCTGGTACCGCCAGCTAACCTACTATGGAATTATTAACATGATATTTCGGCGATGTCATTTTTAGAGCCCTCATTTGGGCTATGCCTGCAAAGGCGATCTTCTGAACAGGGATGTTTCACCTCCAGACGGGTGTCCTTGACCTCGCGTTCCCAACGAAATCCACCACGGACTGTCGAGTTCCATTAACTATGTTCCCTTGCACTGACCTAACAATGTGGAGACCCACTGGCGATGATGCAGGCATCCTTCAAAGAACCATTCAGTCAGAATTTCATGTTATAACGATCCATATAATGTATCTGATGGTTTCATATCATCGTGAACCTCTCTGACATTCTGTCCTCATCAAACAAGAGTCTCTGCATGTGGGTGACATTTTTGTTGTACGAACTCAACCTGAATGGAATCTTGATTTAAGCAGCTGAGTTGCATTTCAAGGTAAGTGGATTGATAAACATGGTCTGAATTGGTCAAACTTATGAAATAACATATCGCCACCACGCCATCGCGACGTCGCGGCATCGAAGCCCCAAACAAGTTTGTCTGAAAGGAAGCTCCTTCAACGATGGGCCTGCTAGTGCGTGCTGCCTGACACTAAAAGATGAGAGCGCGCAGTTGTTCCCCGGAATTGTGAGACGTCCGGGACGAATTTCACGCATCGTCCGATAACCTGGAGTGCATGGTGAGCCAGACAGGTCCAGGAGCTGCTCTCGAGCGGTTTAGCGCAGTCTGGCGTGCGCCCGTCATTGGTGGCTCAGCAATCTGTACTGGCCCCGTGATCATGACAGGGCAGGACCTCGCCTCCCAGTTCAGCTCCCAGCACCGAAGACGTCACGGGGGGCTTAGTGGTATCTACTGTCCCCATGATCGTTTCGGGGCAAAACCTCGCCTCCCAACACCGGCGACACGGCTGTGGCGCCAGCCTGCGTTCCTCGCAGCGAGACCTCTGTGCGCTGCCGTCTTCCTCACCAACCCCGTTTTGCCAGAAATCGTTGCCAGGGGCACGCTGTGGGGGGTGTACGGAGTACGCGTTGTTTTACTCTCCATGGATCACGTCTTGAGCCGATTTTAGCTGCAACCTGAGAAGCTCCGTGGCATTAACAGCAGCAGCGGTGAACTTGCAACGCGCCATCATGCCAGCCAAAGTAGCCAGCTGTTCAGCTCACCGCCTGGGTCCCGCGTACCTTGCGCAGCATAAAGTGGAAGGATCTAGTGCTAGTGTTAGCCTAGTGTTAGTGTTATCTATCGCTAGTCAGCAGAAAGCGCTG
>NW_023596831.1:0-25078 GCF_011947565.3 Pollicipes pollicipes
GATGTCTTCTGCACGGTTGACGAATTGGCTGTTCCTGCCAAGTTAAAACGGCAGTGAGTGTTGTGCAATGAAACGCTTATTGTTATTTACATGTTTGTGTTTTATGTTCTAATTTTAAGTGTCTAAGGTGGCGACGTAAAGTAAAGAGCCGGATGCACAAAAAAAGCCACTCACCAGTCATATACCGAGCAAGTTCTGCGAGCTGCGTGTGTCTGTTTTAAAAACTATATATATATACATATATATATATATGTATATATATATAAAGATATAAATATTATATATATTATATATATATATATAATATATATATCTCTCTCTCTCTCTCTCTCTCTCTCTTCCTCTCTCTCTCTCTCTCTCTCCTCTCCTCTCTCTCCTCTCTCTCTTCTCTCTCTTCTTCTCTCTCTCTCTCTCTCCCCACATCTCCCGCCTCCCCCCCTGCTCTCTCGGTCCCTCTCGCGGCTCCCCTTCTCTCTCTCTCCTCTCTCTCCTCTCCTCTCTGTGTGTGTGTGTGTGTGTGTGTGTGTGTGTGTGTGTGTGTGTGTGTGTGTGTGTGTGTGTGTGTGTGTGTGTGTGTGTGTGTGTGGTGTGTGTGTGTGGTGTGTGTGGTGTGTGTGTGTGTGTGTGTGTGGGTGTGGTGTGTGTGTGTGTGTGGTGTGTGTGTGTGTGTGTGTGTGTGTGTGTGTGTGTGTGTGTGTGTGTGTGTGTGTGTGTGTGTGTGTGTGTGTGTGTGTGTGTGGTGTGTGTGTGTGTGTGTGTGTGTGTGTGGTGTGTGTTTGTGTTGTGTGTGTGTGTGATGTGTGTGTGTATGCATACCACTATTATTAAGCGCTCTGTGCTATTCGAGAATCACCGATCCGAACTGACAAGACAAATCGAAGTGATTAGGAGCAGAAAATTCCTCGGTAACCACATCTCCTTAATATTATTATGTTTGCAGTGTGTATACGGGAAGTTACCTTATTGTGGGCAGCTCTAGAAAACTAGGCGCGCTTCGTATGTAAATACATGGAGTTTGTTCATTTTTGCCAGATTATGGTGGATTCGGTCATTTTAGGGCAAAGTATTTCGGAGAAAACATAGCAACATGCACTTGAATTGGCTGCTAAATACCATAAAAATCAAGCAATCAAGTTTCATCGCTAGCTTAAACACGGCTAGCCGGGGGGTTGACGAGATCAGCTGATGGCTGAGGACTAATCAGGATTTTTGCTTTGTCTGTTGCAAGGCAACACAGAACATCTTCTCCTTCAAAATGTATTAGAAACGCAACGTACAAGTAAAATAACTGTCACACATTCGATAAACAACGAAAATAGTATGCGCGACGTTGGCGGCGTGTAAAATTAAGTCCGACAGTTACAAGTGCAGATTCATCGGCGTAATCGGCATAAGCGCAAATTTAGTCATCGGTCGGCAAGACGCAAAGCCCCAATCAAAATGATCAAGATTTAGTTCACCGTCAATGGCGTAGGTTCTCCTATACTGTAGAAAAACCCAAGACCAAGGCGGACGGCACCTGAGCGATCGAAACTAAAGCAGCAGGCTAACAAAGAGGCTACCGGCAACAGTGAAGGGTCTTCATAACAAGCGAGAACTAAAAGGTGTGACCCCTAAATGATCGGGAGAACCCTGGCAGGCTTCCATATAGGGTCCGGTCAGAGCGCATGATCCTCTCAGTAAAGGGGAATAACCCACATCAGTGTACGTGAAATAATGTCGCTGTGTGATCAAGATTGCTCCGGCAGGTCAGCAGTGAGGGCTCTGACAAGTGAAGTGTCCTCAGCGAATAAGCTCGAAAGTTGAAAGAGCCATAGATCAATAAAGAGAGTCTCTGAGTATCGAGTGCCTCAGTGCGTTGCCTTATATGGGCCCCAGCAACTGCACGGGGTCCTCCAAGCAAGTGGAAAGAGCCCGATACCGATGTGAAGAGTCCCTGAGCAGCCGAGCGTACCCCGGCATATTGGGCCCCGGCAGTAGCGGTGGGGCGGGAAAGCCCGCCTACCCCGCGGGCGCAGCGGCCCCCGCCGAGCTCGCGCCGCCCGCCACGTCTCTGGCCGCGGCGCCGCCCGGCGCGCATGCAACCGGTTCGCCGGTGAGCCCCGTCCAGGCCGGACGCGGCCGCCGGGTGGCTAGGTAATTTGTAGTAAGCATGCTCGACTGTACGCATCACGTGATCATCGGTGGAATACCAGGATGACTGTGCTCTCTGTTGACAAAAGAGGGAAATAACGGCAGGAATCAAAGATGCTCCTGTTGTAAACGTTATGAACGCTGGGCGTTGTGATCTCGGACGATATGAACACCACACGCTGCAATCCGTTTTGATGGATCCCGGCGTCGCTTCCTCCGTTGAGCAGCGCGGCCTATACGCATATTGTGATGGGGCTAAGGCCGTGGACATAAGGCCAACAACTGCTGCCTGACAACCTATTCACACGTTTTCCACGACACAGGTAAAATTGATACAGGCCTAAAATTGCTGGCAGCGTTACGTACACCGGACTTGTGAAGGGAAAGAGCTGAAGCTTTCTTCAAAGTACAGGGGAAAACGCGTGTGACGATGGAAGCAGTGACTAGATGAAGCAAGTGAGGTCCTATCACAGCGGAACACTTTTTACCGCAAGCAGCGGCCCATCGTCGATTCCAACAGCTCCAGATGAAGATGATCCACTACTAGCATTCGGAAGCTCGGGCAAGGTCACAGGGTATAAAGATAGCCAGGCTGTCGTTGCACGTGGTGACCTTGGAGGGGAGGCGGGACGCCATGACTGTCTGTCGCCAAGTTGGCTGCCATTTTTGGACCAACTGTGGCGAAGTGACGGTACAAACCGTCGGCCATATCCGCGGGTATGACCTCCTCGGCGCCACCTTCTCCCTGGCGGGCTTAATTCCAAACATTGAGCTTCGGCATCCACAGATCGGAGTGCAAAACTGTAGATTCATGTAACGTTACGCTCAGGAAATATGTGACTGATAGTAACATCCCTTCTGCATGTGCGTTGTACGTATGTTTAAGTACCTATGCTCGCTGTATCTCTTAGCCACCGCCCTGATTATCCGGTTTGCATGACTCTGACTGATAGGGGGAGAGGGGGTTGATGCGACCCTCCCCCGGCGTTTCCAAGCTTGTAAAGCTAGAGCTTGCCGAGAACAGCAATAAATCTGAATCAGCAGCAAATCTGAACACGATCTCACCATTGGTACTAGTTTGTATGTTGTTGGCAGCTCAAAGGTCGAATTTTACAGAAAATCGCATTTTGTGGTTTTATTTTATGTTGACGAGAATAACCGTTGCAGTGACACGAAACTTAAATTGGCGTGTGTCTTTTTCAGTTCCGAGTACATTCTGTAGTGCTGTTCTCTTGCCGCCGCCGCCTGAGCCAGCTATAGATCGCCGTCGAGTGCTCATCACAAACTGTCGCTGCTTCGAAACCAGAAAATCTAGGAACGCGTTTGGTATCAAAACACATGCCATAATCACCGCCTATCATGGCGAGGGTTAAACGTCATGTCATTGCTGCGTTGGGTATCGGCAACGATTTTTCGTGAAACGATTTTCCCCATTTTGCTAATAACTTAAGCCATAGCGGGCAAAACAGGAAAAAACGATGCTTCTTTCCTTCCTTCATTGCTTGCTCCTAGCTTGACCTCACGCTGACCCCGTCCCAACAGACCAAGTCTCTCGCAACAAGTTGTGCTCTGTCCATGGGGTGGGGCCGAAAGGTTCAGATGCTCGCGGAACTTTCCCCGTCCGAACAACGAGAAAATCTCATTGCCGCGCAAGGCTGTTCGCACGCACTTGGCGACAAACAGGTTGGCGCGAATGAAAATGGCGCGAACGATAAGATGATCGATCGCTGTTATCGCGTAAGACGAACTGCAGTGAACGCGTAAGACCGAAGGAAATATGACAAAGCTACGGGTTTGCAATTTGAATATGATCATAATAGTTTTCAATGTGTTTAGCTCCTTTCACCGTTTTACTAACTATTTGTTCATGGATGTAGGAGCACACAATGCGCTTTCGGCAAGCCCAGTGTGTGGAGCATGCTACAAATGCTCCTGAGACGGGAGATGCTAAAGTGTAGGCGTTAGGCGACAAACAGCCGATCGCATATATGAACACCGAGACAAAGGTCAGAACATCATGTTATTGTCGGTATTTAGCAGATACGTGACCGGTAGGCAGTAGGGTGGCGGCAGGTTCTGCCATTTAGTTTGATTTTCCCGTCATTTCAGGCGGAGGCAGGTTTTCTCTGATGCATTTCTCGGTTAAGATGACAGCATACCGTGAATTTGCATTTCTTCTCATATTTTTTCTGGTCCCCCTAATATCATGCCTAGTTGTGAACGGATTTACATAAAGGGAGATATATGCCACCAGAATCAGAGTGCGAATGTGTGAACTCACATCATGTAATGCTTATAAATATGTGGTTAATGATGATATCCCCTCTGCATGGGTTATGTCGCACGCAAGTCTAAGTACCTACTCTCGCTGTCTTACACATAATCTTATTGCTGCATTGGGTATCGGCGATGATGTTTCGTGAAAAGATGATCCTTATCTTGTCGACAATTGCAGCCATGTGAGGCAAGAATGTTTGCTTACTTCCATATTTACTTGTTGCTGGCTTCATCTCACACTGAGCCCCCCCCCCCCCCCTCCGAAAACCAACTCCCACGCGACAAGCCGCGATCCGTCTGGGAGCTGGTGCCAGACGACTTCGGCTCCTGATAAGCTCAAAGAGGGGAACGTCCCTGTCCGACCAATTATGAATGTCATTAGAACATTTTCATCTACGCGCCGAGCTTCAAGCGCTTGACAACAGGCAGGCTAGTGCGACTGAAAATAGCGCAAACGTTCAGCTGGTTGGCCAAGGCAACCGATGGCCGTAACCGCGTAAGTCAGAAGTCAGTGAACCGGACTTCGCATAAGGCGAAGGGAAATACAACCACGATACACGTATATATATATATATATATATATATATATATATATATATATATATATATATATACATACACACACACACACATATATATATATATATATATATATATATATATATATATATTATGGATGTGATAACTATAGCGTTTAATATAAACAGTTCGTTTCATTGTTTCGCTACGTCCTCGGTAATGGAGGTGGGAACACCGTGTGCTCGGGGCAAGGGCAGCAGAGAGCACTTTCAACGGTGCTTATTGCAAATGCTCTTGAAACGGCATGAGCGATGCAGTATGCAATAGGCGTCTAGCAGCGGGCCGTATGTAACAACACAGCGTGCGTACCTGAGCCGCTGGTGGGTACCTGAAGGAAACATGCGCTTGGAGCCTGCGTGAGGAGAGTTTGGAGGCAGCATGGCCCAGTATACATGTTTCGTGCGAAGGAGGCGCCAGCTACCTAACATGTGCAAACAACACTTTTCAAAACATAAAATTGGGTTTCGCAGTCGTAAACACAGCATGATATATATTCAGATCCGCACCAAAGTGACATATATGGGGCCTACACGAGGAGCCGAATGACACATTGGAAAGAAAAAACGAGCGACGCTTTGAGGCGATGAGGTGTGTCTTGTCAACCGACCTTGACCAATGGCAGATCCAGATTGGTAGTGGGTGGGGGTTGGATGGGGCTATGCCCACTGTCTCTTGGAGTGAGAGGGCAAAAAAATGTCATGGTGAAGGGGCAGCAAAACCTTCGTTTCGTATCCACATAACCTTTATTTTCAAAAGGCCCAAGATTTCACGGGCACCACAAATGACCACACATATTTATTTTCGATACGCACTGAAATCCGGGTACACCATAACCCTTCATTTTCTGAGGGCACCAAATTTCAGGGATACAGCAGTGTTGTGCCTCCCACCCTGACGAAACCTTGGATTGGTCCCTTGGGCTAGGGGGCAACGAAATGGTCAGTTTGGAGCACCATAACTTTCATTTCGCGGCACCATAATCTTATTAAAGAACCCCTCTATCCAAATGGGCAATTCCATTTCCCAAAGCTTTGGTTTTAAACAGCGTTCAAAATCCATGTACATCACAATATATATGCCTTTCACCCTTGCACAATTCTCGATATGCGTGTTCCACGAGAGAGCACCAAAAAACTTAATTACCGGGTATTTTAGCCTTTATTTGCGAGAGGCACACACTTCCTGAGGCACCACAGAGCAGGGGCGGGTCCCGAGGGCGAGGGGCCGTGGGGTCATTCCTCTCCCCTTGGGCACAAAGGTGTTTTGGACGCCCTGAAGAGCCACCAAATCTCATCGCAAAGGGGCAGCAGTACCTTCATTTCGGAACCACATAACCTATATTTTTATGAGACACCAAATTGCAGGGGCACCACGACGTGCGTGCCGTGGTCTTGACGAAACCCTGCGTCGGGCCATGCAGTGAGGGAGCATCATATCCTTCATGTCGGGGCAACATAACCACTATTTTCAAGAAGCACCCAATTCCAGAAAATAACAGAAAGGGCCCTAACCCTTTATTCTGAAAGGGCGATTAATTCCACGAGCATAACTGTGTCGAGCTTTCCGCCCTGATAAAATCATGGATCGGACCCATGGGCAAGGAGGCACAAACACCGTCCTTGCGGGGCGACATCATCTTCATTGCGAAGGGGTACATAATCAAAGCGGGCCATTTACAAAGCCCAAAACCATAATTTAAAAGGGCACCAAAATACAGCGCCATTGCAATCAGTGTGCCTTTCACTTTGGAAAAATTATGAATCGGACCGTTCAGGGAAGGGGCACCCTTTTCACGAAAACAGGCACCAACAGTCTCCGTTGTCAATGGGGCTTTACGACGCGTCATCACAATGCCCGTGCCTCTCCATTAACGGAATCCTGCATGTGCCCATTCGGCCAAGCGACACCTTTCTTTCGGACCACCATTGCATTGATTTCCTTGAGACAACAAATGCAAGTGGGCGATTGAACGAACAATTGAAGGCAGTCCAAAACTTTTCTTTCCAGGGGCACCGAAATACAAGGGCGCCACAATTGCCCTGCCTTACACTGTTGAAATCCTTATTCGGCTCCTTCGGTGAAAAGGTAGCAAGAGCCTTGGTTGCGGGGCATCATAGCATTTATGTTTATGGGCCCCCAATTTAAACTGGAACACCACAATCGGCCCAAACATCCACTTTGAGGCGATACAAGATTTCAGGCGCACTTAAAATGGCCCCGAAAGCCTTATTTTCGCGGGGAACCGAATTAAGCAAGACTCCCCCCATTTTCCTCTTAGGTTGCAAGGGTCACATGGGTTCTGAATGTCCTTTTTTGGTCCATTGGGACTGAAGATCAAGAGCTCGACTAAAGGGTCCGAAGGGCAGGCCAGAGGTTGTATGGAGGGATCACAGTCTGAATGCCAGACCCTCAAATGTAAGAGTGCCTTTAGCACTGATCGGAGACCCGTGCGACTGTGTCTCTAGTTCAAGCAACTGACTGAGAACAGCCATTTCGAACAGTTCTGACTATTCTGCTATTGCTTTTTTGTGCTATTCTGTGGCGCAGCGGATAATTCCCGAGCAGAGACAAGGCCAAGATCTCTAAATGCCAATAAGAAGGCATCCTACATTTGTTCGGACACCTGAACCAGTGAAGAACCCACATGAGCCCACACACCCACAATGAGCCCCAACCAGGAGCACATTTGCTAAATAGGGGCGATGATGGGCTCCCGTATGTCAAAGAGCCTATTGTGCTGAGCTGGACCCTCCTGACAATGAAAGGACTCATGAGAAATGACAAAAGGGGATTCTCACGTACAATGAGCACCGGCCAGAACTAACACGACATCAAATCGGAGTGATCGCAAGCAGTAAACTTAACGGCAACTAGATCTCCACACATTTACACTTCGAAAATGGAGACTGCAGAAGGGTACACAGGGGTCTGGAGACACAACTGGAGAAGTCCTTTTACTTTGTGAGCTCCTTAGACTTCAGGGCTGTACCCACCAAAAATCCTCGTATTCCGGCCATTAAGTTTTGATATTCTTATGCATGTAGTTCGTATACGGAAACCTAGCTTACTTCGCCCAGTCCTAGAAAACTAGGCGCGCTTTGTATGCAAATACCTGGAGTTTGTTCATCTTCGTCAGATCATGGTGGATTCTGTCATTTTAGGGCTAAGTATTTCGAAGAAAACATGGCAGCATACACTTAAGTTGGTTGCTAAATACCATCAAAATCAGGCAGGAGGTTGATTCCCAGCTTATACACGGTTCACCGGGTGGTTGATGAGATCAGCTGATGGCTAAGGACTAATACAGAGTTTTTGCTTTGTCTGTTGCAAGGGAATGCATAATATCCTATCCTTAGAAAATATATCAAAACGCATCTTACAGATATATTTATCGTCACAAAGTCTATAAACAATGGAAATAAGATGAGCGACGTCGGCGGCGTGTAAAATTATGTTCGATAATGACAATAACGGATTCATCAGCGTAATCGCCACAGCCGCAAATTCAGTCATCAGTCGGTAGGAACTAAAGCCCCAATAAAAATGATCAAAATTTAGGTCCCTGTCAATGGCGTAGGCCCTCCAATAATATGGGAAAACCCGAGAGCAACAATGACGGCACCTGAGCAATGAAAACTGCCATGGCAGGCCAACAAAGAAACTCCATTGAGCAGTGAAAGGCTGAGAGCTAGAATCGCTTTTGAACCAGGGTGGGAGTGAAAAAAACCATCTCAAAAAGACCGTGCGGGAGTGCAAAAATCCATTCACAAAAGACAGAACTTATGAGCACGTGACGGATGCTTCAGCAAGCAAAGACATCTATTTCAAGCTAGCATGGACGTAATATCAGAAATCTGACCAAACTATTTCGTTTTATAACATCTTAGTCCATTAAAGTGAAACAGAATACATTAACACGCGCATCCACGCATCAATAACATCCTGTATTTCGGGAGCGATGCAAGTTGGTAATTAAGTTCCCTCGGGAAAAAAGAAGTACGTGGAGTAAAATTCTCTACCAGGCCTTGCTGGTGTTTGCACCAGCCTCTGCTTTCGTGGTGCGGTGGTGAGACCAAAAAAAATCGGGGTTGCGTGAAAACCTTGCATTTGGCGCACAGCTGCAGATTGTGATGCATTTTGTAAACAAACCAAACTTAATGTGTGCAAGCGGCTGGGGTCGCTCGGGTTCTTGAAGTTGGAGGTACCTGGCGCCCTTGCTTTGTGGATACATAGACATGATTCAGATGTAGGTGAGGTAGGAAATAGCCATATGTGTCCAGGTTCTGCGGAGCCTCGTTTATGCTTGGTGGTTTCAAGTGAGCTCGCCTTTGGATGACATCTGAAAACCTCAGAAAGGTAAGTAGGAGTTTGGCATGTGCGATTAGACAATGTCAGGCAGGAGTGAAAAATTCACCTAAAATATGGGGGAAAGAAGTGAAAAACTCCTCCTCATAGGGTGTTGCTTTGCACCCAATGTCAGCTCATCTAGTACACTGGTGAACGTTCCTCATAACAAGCGAGAAGAACCTAACACCAACATGGTGGGAACAATGTTGGTGAGCATCTTGAACGATCGGGAGCACCCCGGCAGGCTAACATACAGGGTCCGGCCGGAGTACAGGATCCCCCTGAACAAAGGGCACCAGCCGAAGATTAGTGTGCACGAATTAATGCCCTGTGTGATCAAGAGTGCCCGGGCAGGTTAACAGAGAGAGAGCTCTGACAAGTGAAGGGTCCTCAGCAAGTAAGCTCTAAAAGGGAAAGAGCCATAGGTCAAAGGACAGTGCCTCTGAGCATCGAGTGACTCAGAACGTTACCTTATATAGGTCCCCAGCAACAGCAGGGGGTCCTCCAAGCAAGTGGAAAGAACCCGATACCAATATGAGGGGCCGCTAAGCAACCGAGTGTCCCCTGGCATTTGGGGCACCGGCAGCAGCGGCGGGGCGGGAGAGCCCGCTTAACGCGCGGGCGCAGCGGTTCCTGCCGAGACCGGGCCGCCCGTCGTGTCTCCGGCCGCGCCGCCGCCCGGCGCATCCGCGCCCAGTCCGCCGGTAAGCCCCGGGGCGCGGCCGCACCCAGGCCGGACACGGCCATCAGACGTCTTGGTAATTTATAGTAACCATTCTTGACTGTACGCATTACATGATCATCATTGGAATGCCAGGTTGACTGTGCCATCGGTTGGAAAAAGAGGGAAACAGCAGCAGGAGTCAGAAATTTTGACCTCATAGTACCGAAAAACCAAGAACTGGAAACCTTTTCCTGCTAGTAAGTCCAAATTAAGGCCACAGAATAAAGTGAACGAAACCTGTGAAGAAATGTCTCTGAATGATAGGATTGATAAAGCTCATTGGTTAGCCTCTTCCCCCGCGCCCTCCATAAAAAACGCAAAACACCACCCTTTCTGGGCCCATACTCACGTCGAGATTTGACAATATAGCCAATGTTGGTTTGATACAAACATTAAAATAAAAGGGTACGTACATTTTGCTGCGTGGGTGAATGGTGCTGTGGGTGAGTGATAGAGCGATGTGCTGGTGAAAGTATGGTATGCTTTGCCGGACATACGATAGCTCTGTTCTTAACGCAGCCTCATACGTATGTGTCTTTGGAGAATTTTAGCTAGGGTAAGCAGGCAAGAATATGTACAAATCGGCTTGCTGCAGCATCATTCTTAACATTTGGTGCGCATCATAATTCCTACTGGCAAAGTTCTGCGTACACAATTAAGTCATAATTCATTTGTCACTAGGAATTGGATGGTGTCGCGAGTGTTCGCTGTGTAGCGCTCAGTGTGGGACGCCCTTGACGCAAACAAGACTGGTTTCCACCAGGCGGTCTGGCCGGCTTTCCGGCGATTGATGAACTGGCCCCTACGGCTCGCAATTAGGGGAGGGGCAACTGGGCAAGTTTGAGAACATAGGTGCAAATGCGTGCGCGTGGATTCCATCCGTGGATCTGTGATGCCCGAGTCCAGTCCATCAACCATTCAGTCATGATTAAAGATCTACGGCCCCAAAGCTGACGCCTAATTTTGAAAAAAAAAATAGCGAAGCGTTAATATTACGTGCAATTAAAACCCGAATGGAACACTTAAATCCCATGGGAAAGTGACCAGATGTAACGGGTAGAGGTCTTTATGGTGATGGAAACACAGTTGAAAAATCGGAGAATAAACAACTTATTGTGTGATGGTGATTGTGATGATGATTATGTGAATGAATGTTGCGGTCTCTGATGGGTAATTTTACAAGATTTGCTAATCTACAAGTCAACGAGATGGTACCGAAGCAACCCTATGTCTACTGCGCAGGCAGGCAAGACCCTGGGAAATATCCAAGACCGTGACAGAGCTTGGAAATGTGCTAAGACGCTACGGTTTTCTTATCATAGATATTATATCTGATAGATATAATATCTAGATATGATATGTTATCATATATATATATATATATATATATATATATATATGGTATATACATATATATATATATATATATATATATATATATATATATATATATATATATATATATATACATTCTTATCATATAGAGATAAACTTGCTTTTTGGAATTTAATTACGGGGTGACCTGACCACTTCCAATACAAAAGCAGCACCAATTATGCGACCCCGCGTCAATCATAAGCCATCAACTGACATCATCAACTGCTTAGCCGGCCAGCTGTTGGTACAGCGTCGGCTAGCATCTGAAACAAATACCCGCTAGTTGGGGGCAACCTGGATGAAACAGAACATGCCAACAAATCCAGCGAAATGGCGCACGGATTTCTTTGGGATGCGCGTAATGGTTTTCACCGATTGCCGAAAAGCTGACGGGGAGCTTCATAGCCCTCCATCGGCTCTGGATTGGTAAATGATTGCCTGCTATTGATATTTGGCACCCCAAGAAGTCAAACGCGATTCTCCGTACTAACGGCAAGCACGCCACGTTTGAACCACGCAATACTCTACATTTTAAGCGCTCTTGTCGGCGCATGCCAACTTCATTGGTTCATGCATGTTTCTGAATACTCCTTATGGAGCACGGGATCAATTCCTACTGGTACTTGTTCTCGCATAGCTATCACAGGTAAGGGTAGCGAGAGCGTAATGGTTACGGCATTCGTGTCAGCCACTGCACGTCTGAGAAACCAAAGGTACGGGGTTCGATTCCCCGCGGAGTCCGCCCTTCCCGCCAGGGTGTGAGGCAGGCGATGCTGTAGCCTCAGCAGCTGAGTGCGTCGTGTAAAAACCCAATGCACCCCGCCCCCCTCCCCACACTTTCAGAGATGTCTCTGCGCCAGAGCATAGTGTGGTGTTCAGACGTGTTTGCTGAGGACCTCAGCTCGGCACTGCAGCTGGTGACGTCACATATCGTGTCATCTGGAGAGCTGCCTTTGTGGTGCTCGTGCAGAAAAACAATCAGCGGAATTACAGAAGCATCGCAGTTTTCATGACAACCGTGATGCTGAACAACGGCGGAGGTCCTAAAGCGCTCTTGAAGGTCGCCGAAGTGGTGGATAAAGGGAAGGATTTGCGTTCTGTTTCAAGGAAGAGTTATTTTTAAGTTGCTGTTTTCTGGCCCGCGAGCTTGGTTTTGCACATGTGTTTGCGTCTTCCTGTGGCGCATATACGTGCGATTTGACGTGCAAATTGCAACAAATGGCATGCGGTGCTATGGCATGTCGTTACATGTTCATGGAACAGGTCGAAAGTAAAGCCAACCTAAACTAAAATGCCATCATCTGCCCCATCTTCCAGGCGGGCGTGTCGGGCGGCCACTTACGGCATGCATGACTGCTGTGGCCCGCTGAGCGGCAACATGCATGCTCCTATCATGCTGTGCCGACGCTGTGTCCGTCCCACACGAACATAGCATGCGCTCACTCATGTGATGCATCTTAATCTGCAGCTTTGCGTTTCTTACGTATTGCCACGGCGCTGCATTGTTCATGAGTAAACGAAGCATTGTCCACACCTTATCGAGCTATGTCGGAATACATTTCGAAAATGACCGGATCCGTTTCTGCGTCATGCCTCGTCAAGATGTCATCAAACTGTTTTGCGTCATGCCTGGTCAAGACGTCATCTAACTGTTTCACGATATCGATCAGATCGGATCGCCCACTCAAAAATGGTTTTTGAAACCATTAGTATTGGAGAAAACAGCACGGGTCCCTGGCTGATGGGAGTTTGGGTTTTGGGGAAACTCCTGGAGCAGGGACATATTAAAAGGAATATGATGATAGATAGATATGACGATATTTTATCGTAGTCCCTGATTAAACGAATAAATGCTAAGCTACCGCTTTTGTTTTGATTTCAACCGTTAATCTTCGTTTTTCTTGGTGTAACGAAAAAACATACCGCGAGTGTGACTATGATGCCTATTTTGATTTCACATTTATTTGGTGACCGAATAAATTACAGTGTACTGTGATTTGTGTGACTTTGACCTTGGACCTTGAGAGCTGGTTTTTGCAGCAGTGACGAAAGCAGACGTCAGGAGCATCATTTTGATATGTTTTGCCATATTTATTTGGTAAGTGTCCATTTTTTTCTGTTTTTCTTTTGGTGTCTTATTCCTTTGGTACCCGTTTGGTCTTATCCCTTTTATTTCTTCCCATTCATTTGTACTTTAACTTTGATTGGCTTTTAGATGCGACGAAAGGGCTTTGACAAATGAATGAATGACAAAGATCAACATCATACCTAGCTTTTTACATTTCGTAGGTAAACGAGTAAATGCCAAGGTTCCCAAGTTTTGACCTTTCATTGACCTTGTAGAGTTCAAACTCAGTGACTTAGAGAACAGGCACCTACAGATTCATAAATAATTGAGTGGGCTTGAACTGAGAAGGCTGCTTTTGGAAACCTGAACTTTACAATGAAGGTGAATATTAACAGGACGCTAACTGCAGGTCCGCACTTTTCCGACACAACTCTGTCCTTTGTGGGGGTGAGCCTCCGGAGAGGTCGTGAGCGGTGGTGTTGTTACCTGAGCCGTGCCGTGCATCGCAGCATGACGTCATCAGTCAAGAGTGCTAGAGTTGCATCACGCACGATACCGCAGCCGGCCGTCCCGCAGGGAACGTGTCTTTGTGCGCGTCAGATTATGAGCTATGAATAACGAAGTTATATCAATGTGCTGTAGCATATATATATATAATATATATATATATATATATATATATATATATATATATATATATATATATATAATATATATATATATATATATATATATATATATATATATAACATGACAATGTTATTACAATTGCACTTGATATGAAATTGCATCGGAACAGATGGGCAACATCTAGTCTACTACAGCATCTAGTTAAGTCTGCGTCAGTGTGTATGCTCTGGGGGACATCGCTACAGTTGCCGCCGGGGGCAAGGTACTGAGAACACCGAGCTCTGCCTCGCGCCGGCCGGTTTTCGGCCGTACTTCACAAGCGGCAGCCCGAGACCGGCATAGCCAGTCGGCGCCAGTGTCCAGGAGACAGAGGGCAGACCTCAAACTGCAGGCCCTTGTAAGAACCCGTGGAGCTGGGAAACCGATTCCGTCTGGACGTGTGGCATTGCAAAGCCGCTTACATGGTTGTAAGTATTTGCTTGTACTTTTCTATCAGCAATTCCAAGTCGCAGTGCATGCGCTCGCTCGAAGACCGTCATGTCTCTCTACTTCCTTCAGCTACACAGCAGAACAACATCTTCGTCAAAATTAGTAGTGTACGTGCACGTGCGTGTGCGCGTCCACGTCTGGATTGATAGCGAGTCGCACGGCATAGACGGCTGCACCGATGGTGGTGGCATTTACACACAACACGGGTATAACCTTTGTGACGTTCTACGGCACAATTAAACACCGCTCCGGCGTAGGTGACGGCAGTAGCGCGGACAAAAACGGGGGGCCTGTCTGCGAGTTTCGTATCAATACAGCTGGCATGAAAGGGGGTAGAGTATTAGAACCAGATCTGAGTACCAGTGTCCTAGTATTGCCGTCTTTGGGTGTAAAGCAACACCCTATGAGCAGGAGTTTTTCACTCCTTTCCACACATTTTATTTGATTTTTTTCGCTCCCACCTGGTATTGTCTAACCACACATACCAAACCCATAGTTCCCTTCTAGAGGTTTTAAGGTGTCATCCAAAACCGAGCTCAATTGAAACCATCAAGCATAAACAAGGCTACACTGAACCTGGACACCCATGGCTATATCCTGTCTCACCTACATCTGAATCATGCCTATGTATGCACAGAGCAAGGGCACCAGGTGCTTTCAAGCCCGAGAACCTCAGCGACTCAAGCCGCCTGCATGCATCAAATTTGCTTTGTGTATAAATGCATCACAATCTTCAGCTGTGTGCCAAATACAAGGTTTTCACGCATCCCCAATTGTTTGGGTCATACCACGCAAAAACCACGGCAAAGCAAAAACAAACGCCAGCAAAACCTGGAAGATAATTTTTCTCCACGTACTTCTTTTACCCAAAGAAACTTGACCGCTAAATTGCACCACTCCCGAAATTTACGAGTGAAAAGTCAAGAAATGCGCGCTATGTGAAATCTAAAGGCTGACTATCACAGCTTGAGCACCCAGTCTCACAGATTTTTAGTCAAGCCGGTTTATTACAAAATTCGCAAAATTCGCGGTTCTAAGTCGCTTTATGTTTGATTACTTTTTTTGTTCGTCTCACACAAATGTGATGGAACTTTATTTTCCTTTCTTTCCGATCATTTTTAAAAGTACCGTCTAAGGCTTAAAAGGTTGACCAATTTCTCTGCAGAATGTTCCAACCGCAAACTTGCATATACTTATGCATAAATTGGATGAATTCGCCAGTCGTCCAAAGCATGTTCGATATGCATCCAGGAGTGAACAATTAACAGTGGAAGAAAAGGACACACTTTAAAGCACGAAGCTTATTGTCTGCTTCCATTTTCGGTGGTTAAGCCCCCAGTTAGCACTTTTTTAAAATTAATCCATGCAGACTTCATGCATTTGACGCCCCCGCCACACTCACTCTAACCATATGCATCCGCTGTCGCCCACCTCAGCCCACTCATTCTTGGCTCGCACAAGGGTGAGGCCCACCCCACCCCTTCCTTACAGCGCCTTGACCTTATAAGTATCACATTTGCTCTACTTAGAGCTTTGATAACTGGTAGCAAATATTTGGCCAAAAAGGATATCTAATAGAGTATCAATGCTTAAAGCATTGATGGTTGACTAAAGCGTCATTTATAAACGTACATTACGTGAAAAACACCGCTCATGCGACATCACAAAACGATAAATGCGTATTAAGCCTTGAAAACAGCTTACGGTGCGCGCAGCAATTTGAATATTGTTATGTCATGTTAGCTTCTGCCGTTAAATGTCTATTTCATGGCTAGTATTTGTTGCACAATGCTGCATCTCTCAAGCTACGCTCACCACGCGATTACTCAAACGAATAAACGTGCTCTACGGATTGGCCTGTCCTGTTCTCTCCTATCGGCGTGTTTCCCCTTCCAGGGGTGGTAAAAGTGTATTTTCATCACCGACCGAATTTCTGCGGACAAAATTGTCACCAGCAGCATAACCGGACAAAATAAAATGTAAAATGACAATGAAGTCCATGCTCAGTAGCGTCGGCAAGAATCGGCGTATCACCGAAAGACTATTACATGTCCGTAACTTTCAATATCATGTGCACAACCGAGACGCTCATTTATACAATGTCATTCATCTCATGTAGGGATTATTGCTGCTTCTAGGAATGCAGGCACATCGGCCTTAGACTACCATATAGTCGAATAACAAAAGTAGTCTTCTTCACTCTCGGGACGAGCCGGAGGCTTATGTTTAATCTCACTGTCAGGCCGGATTTGCTATCCCCGACCGCGAAAAGAAATACGGCGAAAGACTTCGGCAGACAGGGCAGCTCAATACATGGCAGAATACGAACTGGTGGCAGCCGGAACTGGGGGATGATGTTTAGCATGCGGCCCTCCTCGAGGCCATACCCCTTATGCAAACCACGTGTGCTCTTCGGGTCCCAGCCCAGCCATCATCTTACACGCCACCATACCGAAGGGATGCTCCAAGCCTGTCGTGACGTGTGTGGACTGGTGGACGCCTTACGCTGCGCCTCAACAATGTATATATGATACAGGTTTAAACTGGGTTTTGTGCCGCCTGGAAAGAAAGGAGCTGTATGTTGAGTTCTGGGTTGGGCTCAGGTTGAAGTAAAAGCGTCTTCACAAATGCTGGGCGAGAGGTAGTGGGGTGTGCTGGACGAAAGACACATCGGAGCCACGGAAAGATGGAACAACAGATCTGTTTGGAAACAACCATTTCATGACCTTGTCACGCTGAGCAAAAGCAAAACAAAACAATTCACTGCTGTTTCCCAACTTCAGAAGAATATTGCATGCCTTGACAAGCCGAATGCACCAGAAACTCCACGCTCACGATTGCCTTGAACCCATGCGCCTGCCCCTTTTTTTAACACATTCTGCCATTAAAAAATGAGGTAAATACGGTTACGACAGATTGTTGTCCGAACATTGGCATGCACTTCCATTTTGAGTAACACTTCAATGTGCTTCCACGCAATTTGCGCCGAAGGTACGCGGGAATCTTTGTTTACGGGGTCGCGTAACTGACTGAACCGCTTTTGAAAGCAACCGAGTTGCTACTTGGTGATCAGGTGCCCTATTAGAGGGGGGGAACATGCCAGGTACAGCTAAAAGAACCACGAATGTCCAGAGTCATACGGATATAAAGAGCCATGAGCGCTTAAAAAGTCCTGAACGGACCGTGGGCTCTGAGAGCCAGGAGGTCACATCAGTAGTAAGAGAGCTGTATAGTGTCTAGGGCGGTTCCTCAGTAGCCTGACAAGCCCCTGCTCAGCTAAAAGGCCCCCGGCTGGTCAGAGAGGCACGGAACAGACAAGAACGTCTTGGGTGATTCCTGAGAGCCCTGGCGTCCAATGGGGCACTTGAGTGAATCACGGAGCCCCAGAGCAGCCATACGGACTTTCGGGTGATAGAATGGGGTTCTCAGTACTCACCCATTAAACAACAACAATGTAAATGACCAAAGGATCGTGAAGTTATAGGCGCATACCCTAGCAGCCGATTGGGTCGATAACTACCAGTGGGTCATTGATTTGATTTGATTTGATTTGATGTTTAGTTTCGATTATGGACATTAAGCAGTACATGATATGATGAGTGGATCGGTGCATAAGCGGAACGCTTAAATCTGAGCGCCTCTCCTAACAATAATAAGATATGGTCATCGCCGCCAGGGAACCCACGACCCACCGCCCACTCGCCCGATCCGTTAGCCGACACGGGCCAGGCGCCCGCCGCCACTCCAGTCTACACATGTAGCCGCCTGGGGCCGGCGGCGGACGCCCGGCCCGGCAACGCCACCCAGTAGGCCGTCTGCTGCCCGCGCCCGCCTGCTGGAAGCTTTTAGGCGAATCGTTTGGTCTGAAAACCAAAGGTTTGGAAAAATTGTGCTGTGTGCTGCCCATTGCCATCCTGTAAACCGTTACCCGTCAGATAGATACTTAGTTGCTCGTTGTGAGTGAGCTCAGAAAAGTTTGGAATGATACGATCTGTTTTACGTAGCATTGAAATCCGATTTCATGATAGCGAGGACAGTTCGGTACAAAGAGTTAAGGGTCTTCATATGGATAGCCATATGGGCAAGAGGGACTAGGTGTAGCTGGTTTTGAAATTCGAACAGGTGGGCATTCAGGTCTGACATTCGCAATATCAGCCTAGTATTTAGAATGTTACCATGCCTGAATCCAAAGCTGTGATACACCGGAGGCGCATCCACATCGCAGCGCTGGTGTATTTCCCGTGTGAAGGAACGAGAACGCTGGAGAGATGAGACCTCAAGCGCCGAGCTGGTTCCATCTTCTCGTAGTTGATGGAATATAGGATTTTTGGTATGTTGATGTTCTGTTCGGTGGTAATGTAAGTGGCATTACATTGCGCAGTGGGCGTCCTGTTGCAAGTGCCCGTGTGTCAGGTAAAAGTGCAGTGACGTTTTTTGACAGTAGATGTTGGTTGTGTATGAGGTTGTGGAACAATGTCAGTTTGTGCATGTTTCTTCGTGATTTGAGAGTGTTCCATCCCAAATCGTCCAACAGTGCGTGAGTGTGTGTTATGTAGAGTGCACCGGTGATGAGTCTTGCTGCTCTGCTCTGTAATCTGTCAAGACTAAGGGAGTCGCTGTTTGTCAAAAGTCCGTCGTATATTACGCCACAATACTCAAACACAGGAAGAGCGTAAGTCGTATATATGTCGTTGAGGACATGCCGAGGCAGAAGTCGCGATAGTGGATAGAGAGGTCCAAGGGCTCTACTGATTTTGGAGATGGTGTCATTAACGTGCTGATGAAAGTGCAAATCAGTAGATGTCGTCAGGCCAAGGTGTTTGTGGCTTGTAACGGAAGGAATTCGTTGGCCATTAAATGCCAGCTGCGGTGGGTTATGTGTGTTTCTGCTGGTGAATGTTTGTTGAATTGTTTTCGTGGCGTTGAACGTGACGAGCCAGTCTTTCCCGAACTCTTGAATGATATGTAAGTCGTGTTGGAGTGCCGCTTGTACGGTTACTCTGTCGTGTGAGAGAGCTGTGTATAGCGTAGTATCGTCGGCAAAGAACAACATATCATTATCAGTCTTGTCGGCTAGGTCGTTAAGATATGTAAGCGCAAAGACCCAGAACAGACCTAGAACAGACCTCAGACCAAGAACAGACCCTTGCGGGCACCCAGTATGCATGGCCAAAGGCGTGCTGAAACTGTTGCCTACCATAACTATCTGCTTACGGTCTGGGAGATACGATTCCAGCCAATTTAGGAGAGTTCCCTGACAAACCACAAAAGTTCTTGCACTTGAGTAGGAGGCCCCCCGTGCCACATCTTTTCAAAAAATTGTAATGTCCAAATAAATGGCTGTAAAGTCATTGCCTCGGTCCAAAGGTGTATAACGATTGTTAATTAAATATACCAGCTGAATTTGTGTGCTATGTTTTGGACGGTATCCCACTTGTTTCTCAGAGAGCAGCCCATTCTCAGTTAGGTGTTGATAGATATTATGAAAGATAATTATCCGAATAATTTTTAACACACAAGGAAGTAAACTGATAGTTCTGTAGTGAGCAGGATCCGAAGTCTGACCTTTTGTTTTAAAAATCGGATGAACCTTTGCTTCTTTCCAGGTGGCAGGAAAAAATACCTTGGCTTAGTGACATGTTGAATAATTAAGTGAGAACAGTCTCGATCAATGTGGCAGTGATTTTTAATATTTTTGCTCAGAGATTGTCAGAACCACTTGATTTGTTTGGATCGAGAGTGTTGAGTGCGCTCAGTACTTTATTCTCTGTAATGGTGATGCTATCTAACGTGGGGGGTGGATCCGCAAGCGCGGTCTCGGGGACAGGTAGGCCGTCAGTTGCGAGTTGTGATTGTCTGGTAAAAAGTCACCTGGTAGGTTAGCTTTACCTAATTATTCTGTCAATGGGGTTGAATCAGGTCTTACCAGCGGTGGCACTTTCTCAGCTCGTGTCTGTCGTATCATTTGTTTAATAATGCAATGGTTCTTGTGTGGGTTTCGCTTTGCATGCAAGAGGTTGTTTGCTTGATGCTGCAAGTGGTTATTGTTAGGTCGTCTGTTCATGCATGTGGTAAAATTTCTTTGTTGTCGCCAGCAGTCCCAATGGTCGTCAGTCATATACCTCTGAGCAAGCCTGAAAGTCTGTCTCTTCTCCTCATCTCTGCGGCCGCCGCCGTCCGGGGAGGGCTGAGGTCTACCGACCCGATGAGCGCGGTCAATGTCCCCTGGCTAAAGCTGGACGCCCATAGTTCTGGCTAGGTCAATGGCCAGGCGCACCGGCATCTTGTTTGCGGTTTCAGCCACGCCGTTGAAATTGAGGCAGTTCCGTCTGGAGTACTGTTCAATATCGTCGATTGCCTGTGACTGGGCTTGGATGATTTCGTGTTGCTCACTTACTGGCTTGTTGAGCTCCTTGATTTCTTTATCGCGAGATTCGAACTCCTCCTTGAAAATATCTCGCAGAGTGTTGCGAACTTCGTTGTCGTTGAAGCAGGCAAGGAGGGCTCGCTTCAGTGACTCCTCAGTCAGCGCACTCATTTTCTCACCTGCCCTTATCCTCCATTCCTCCCCACGTCACTTTTTAAACCGAGTGTCAGCCTGTCACTCGTGCGACCCGCTATTACTCACGATCCGTCACACTTAAGGCTTAAGTCTTCAGCAACCAAACGAACACTTCGATGGCCAGAATGGCCGACGAACGAGCACGGGTTTCCCTTTTTGACCAGAGGGATCTGGGCGACCAGCTAAGCCCCTAAGCGGTCAGAGAGAAACTGCAACCACCAGGACGTTTCTGAGGAGAAAGGGCGGTCCTCAGCGACCTGAAGGGCCCCTGATTAGTTAAAGCGGCCAGTGAGCGAGCAGAGGACTCTGAATACACAGAAGGTCGAGAGGTCGGTACGACTCGTGAACGAATGTTGTCATTGGGGCTTTACGACGCACGCAAGCGCTGAGGCTATATGACGTCACCTGCTTCTCACCCTAGCAGGAAAGGGAGCCATCAAAACGTGCAGGATTGCAGCGTCCGGTGTTTACAATGTCCAAGATCGCAACATCCACCATTCATAACGTCCAGCATGTGTCCATTTCCGTGCCACATTGGGGGCGTTTGTAAGGTTCAGACACGTAGCGTTCAGAGTCGCGAAGTCCAGAGTCGTGAAAGCCAGTATTCAAGTCGTTCCAGCATCCCCGGCAATTGGGCTAGTTTGGATTCCTGCCGTTAGATGACACTACAAAAACATTTCTGACTCCTGTTGCTATTCCCCGCTTTTGTTACCAGATGGCACAGTGAACCTGGCATTTCACCGATGATCCCGTGATGCGTGTAGTGGAGCATGATTACTATAAATTACCTAGACGCCTATCGGCCGTGTCCGACCTGGGCGCGGCCGCGGCCCAGAGTTTATCGACGGACTGAGCGCAGGCGCGCTGGGCGGCACGGCCGACCGGAGACGTGGCAGGCGGCGCGGGCTCGGTGGGACCGATGCGCCCGCGGGGCGGGTGGGCTGTCCCCACCTAGCCGCTGGTACATTCGGTTTGCTCAGGGGCCCTTCATGTTGGTATCGGGTTCTTTCCACTAGCTTGGAAGACACCGTGCAGTTGCTGAGGGCCCATATAAGATAATGCCACCGAGGCACTCGATTGCTCAGGGGGCCCTCCTCATTGATCTATAGTTTGTTTCCTTTTCAACATATTTGCTGAGGACCTTTCATTTGCCAGAGCCTTCCTGTTAACCTGCCCGGACAATCTTGATCACACAGGGCGTTAATTCATATACACTAATCTTTGGTTTGAGGATCTCAGAGGACCCCCTTTGCCCAGGGGAACCTGTACTCCGGCGGGACCCTGTATGTTAGCCTGCCGCGATGATCACGATCATTTTAGGGTTCCATCAACTTAGGTCCCATCATATTGGTGTTAGGCTCTTCTCGCTTCTTATGAGAACCCTTCACTGTTCAATGGAGCCTCTTTGTGGGCCTGCCACGGCAGTGTAGATTGCTCAGTGCCGCCCTTACTGGGCTCGGGTTTTCCCATATTATAGGAGGGCTTACGTCATTGACGGGGACCTAAATTTAATAACTTTGATTGAGGACTTACATCGTTCCGGCTGGTGACTAAAGTCGTGGCTACGCCGATTACGCCGATGACTTTGTTCTTGTAATCGTCGAGCGTAATTTTGCACCCCGCCGACGTCACGCATATTATTTCCACTGTTCATTGAATTTCTGAGACATTCTACACATACGTTACGATTTAAATACATTTCGAAGAAGATATTCTGTGTTCCCTTGCAACAAAGAAAAAACTCCGTGTTTGTCCTCAGCCATCAGCTGATCTCGTCTGCTACCCGGCTAGCCGTGTATAAGCTAAGATCAAGCTTGTGCTTGATTTCATGGTATTTAGCAGCCAAGTTATATGTATGATGCCATGTTTTCTCCAAAACACTTAACCTAAAAATGAAAGGATCCACCATGATATGGCGAACGTAACAAGCACCATGCATTTGTATACGTAACACGACTAGTTTTCTGGGGCTGCGCACAGTAAGCTTGGTAAGTTATACAAGATGCATACATAACAATATTAAAATTCAATGGCAGGAATGCGAGGATTTTCGGCGCATGGAACCTTGAGCTCTAGAAAGCTCACTAATAAAGAGGTCTTGTGCAGTTTTCTAGCATTTCGCGGTGTAGATGCTGGGAGATTTAGTTCCGTAGAGTCCACTGTTTCCGGTCACTTCGATATGCAGCACTTAAACACCAAAATCAGAGCATAAAATGCGAGCATGCAAACCAACATTTAAGTTTTCATTGCACAGCACTTGCAGCAGCAAACAATTATTTAGCTGCGCAGAAGACATCATTACCACCCCATACTGTGAATAGCACAAACAGCACAGCAAATCACAACACCGCTAACCGTTCTTCTGTTAAGGCGCTCGTCAAGAGGGAGGATGGCGGGGGGGGGGGAGGCTGCGGCGCACGGGCGAGATGCCAGCATGTCCGACATGTTTAGATCCGGTCCGCCGGGATCTGCACAGCTGCGAAACGAGTGAAACCGAGTCAGGGGCTCTGACGCGAAGATGGCGCGTGCCTGATTGAGCTGGCAGGTTTCGACCGGACGGGCTGCCCCGACAGGCCCCGCGCGCATGTGGCGAGGCTCCGTTCTCGGGCTAGGGACGGCGCGAGCGTGACTACGTTCTTTATTTGGCGGCCGGGCTGCCTCGTCCGGCGGCCCGCCGCGGGCGTGGCTACCAGCCAGACCATCGAGCTTAGTAGCCTTTGGGTTGGCCTGTATGTCCGAGCTCCGCGTTTAACCGATTGCAAATTATTGTTCCCACATATATGCGGTGATTGAGCGGAAGCATTGTTTGCGAATTTGGCGGGCGGCGATTTGCTTGTCGGACGGGCTGTAATCCGACTGAGGGCCCACGTCTCACCGGCTGTCGGGCTGTATCGAGGCAGAACGTCTCTATTACGTACTCATCAGATATTAGATACGTGGGATGCCGTAATGGTGTGGCCGGACCCCATCCCAGCATAGGAAAGACCAGAGATAAGCACTCTAATCACTAACCACCATGCTACCATCGCCGTTCTCCGGCGCGTCCTGCACCTGTCTCGATAAGCTCCAGACTAGTGTTACTGGTTACCCAGATTTTATACTTAGGAGTTTCTGAAACGTAAATGAAGAACGTGTGTCAAGATTAATGAAGTGGATGGCGAATGAAGACTCACAGTTCTCCTAGTTTATTTAGCTTCTATATCGTAAACCAGCTCGGTGACGTACACTCGGCCCGCTGTTCAAATGCTGATCATTAGCGCCTTTATGCGCGACACGCGCGCAGCGTTTCGCGCGACGTTTTGGCAGGTAGTTAGATGCATTCGCAGTCAACGTTTGCTTGTTTGTTTCCTTCTGCTTGTAACCGGGAGTGCGGTTCTCTTTTCAATTGCAGGGGTTTCATCTCCCTCCGTAACTTGGGCTGCAGTCTGCAGATTTGTGAAAAAGTGACCCAAATTAGGAGAGAAACCAATTTGTTGTCATCTTATCACGGTAATCTTCGTCGGTTTTTCATCACTCAGGCAACCAACTCATTTTGGGAATCCACGCGCCCGTTTTAGACGTAGCTAACTGAAGAAACAAATTGTTTGTACTTGTTACCTTGCTACTTGTTACTGGTTACCGACACACATGCGATGTGCTCATGGGCCCTCTGCATTGGTCTGGGACGTTTTCAATTCTATGTCACTTGCTTATGGCCTCACGCTCTTGTCGGGGGCTCAACGGTTAACCTGCTTATGCACACTCTGTTGGTCGGGGCCCTCGAAACTGGGTCTAGGGTACTTTCCATTTGAATGGAGGACCCTGCACACTTGTCGAGGCCCATCTGTTAACCTGCTCCGGCATACTGGATTGTTTAGGGCCCAGCACATGGGTATTTTAATGTAGGGACCTA
>NW_023596832.1:0-27546 GCF_011947565.3 Pollicipes pollicipes
TTTCATCATCAACCGACAAATAGGCGTGAGAGGTACCCTGTTTTATATGGCAGGAGACCTCTGACACCCAGGGGATAGAGTGTAACTATGAGGCAATATGTAACGCAATGCTAGTACAACGTGTGGTTGGTGTCGATATTTCTTGTGCATGTGCCTTGGCACAATACAAAAATACCTAACCGGAAGTTATTCAGAGCACGAAACGTTGTTTTCTTCTTCGACTTGCACTCTTTGACTCTATAGACCCTTCGTCTATATTATTATATATATATTAATAGATCTCTATCTCTATCTTCTGTGTGTGTGTGGGTGTGTGTGTGTGTGTCTCTCTCTCTTCTCTCCTCTCTCTCTCTCTCTCTCTCTACTCTCTCTCTCCTCTCTCTATCTCTGTGTGTTGTCTCTCTCTCTCTCTCCTCTCTCTCTATAGAATATATATATATATATATATTTCACGTACATATATAGCTTACTCACTAAAAAAGGACTCCTATCAGCTTATGCTGACCAACTTATGGGTAATCGCAGCGCAAGACCTGACCCCTGCCCTAAACGAGAACAGTCATTTAAATGTGACACTCTCGTTTTGGCTTCCAATTTGTGTGCCTCAGGTAAGACACCCTCGCTGTATTTGAGATCTTGGAGCTGAAAGATTTCTCAAAAACGTCCAGCGCAAAGTAACATGGCATATTAAATTGCAACATAATTAAATATGTCTGGAGGAGACATATATAATTAAATATATCTGTTGGTCGGATGTTGTATGTGGGTGTGTGGTAATTTCAACTTGACTGGGCGTGTTTTAAACCGCAATGGTTTGCTCTAAATGTGTATGTTTCTTGTCTGATAATGCACGCGTCGTTCTGCTAAACACATCGTAACGTGATGTAATATATATATATATATATATATATATATATATGACAGACTAGTGGCAAAAACTATCATTAGAGTGTTGAAATGGCAAAGCCAGCTGTCCGCAGCTGGTTCACTGAACTGCAAGGTGGCACTTTGCTTAGATATAGAAGACAACGCTTTTACGGTCAAGAACTAAAACGCAGTACACAGGAACCAAAAAGTATGTTGTTAGCCATCCCCCACTCCTCCTAGCGATTGGTTGTAAAGCCGCTGACATGCGGTAACACATGTCAGACGAAAATCCCATGCATGCTGGCCTGCTCAGATTGTCTCAACATCATTTACCAGATTGAACAGGGCATTCGCGCGAGTTGTTGCACTATCTGGCGACCTCGTGCGTGAAAGCGCTTCAGCGAGCGCAACGTTGTGGGTGATTACTTTTCCATAAGAGTTTATCGGGATTAAACACGTGGGGCAGACCGAAATCACGGTGCTGCAGGCTCTGCTTGAGTCTGCTTGCATCAGCTGAGCTGTTCATCGCGCTTGGGAATTACGATTGAAAATATATACGTACTCCATTCCCCTGATGCCGCCTTAAGCGTGAACTGTAGGGATGAAATGGGATGGTCGAGGGAGGCATGGTGACGTAGGATGTGTGGTTTTCACTCTGGCCTGACGTGAACAACAAAAGACGTCGGATAAGACCACATAGGGGCCCCGCTGCTGATCGCTTGTGAGGGTTTTCAATGGTGTGCTCTAAATTGCGTGCTACGTTGGGCGTATACATTGTGCGATTTTCAAAGCACCTCATTTCCGGCATATCCCAGTTAAGTTTTAAAAGCTTGTCCCATGTTTATTTCGACTTGGAACAGGCCTCGGAGGGTGTGCTCTTAAGATTGGAGGCACTGGCCGCCCTTATCTAACGAATTTGAAAGGCTGCTAGAGAATGAACAGCACCTGGCAAGGCAATCGGGCGTGTTTGTTAATGCTGGTTCTGCAGGTATCTATCACCACTGAATTGGCAGCATCTTTGTTAAACGACTAGCTGACGTGCCCAAATCAGGAGAGGTACATCAGCTGTAAAGAGGTCTAGATTCGCAGGCAAACTGGACAAACTCAGGTAAGCCGGCAAGTTACGGGCAACCCCACCCAACGGTTCTCAGCTGTGAAACGTCGGCTTTGATCAGCCGAAATCAACGCTTCATTTGTTTGTGTCGTGGATTTTATCGTTTAGCCATACCCTACCCACTTATACACATGGGTCCAGTTCAATGCGAGGCGTAACGCTCCTCTTTGCTGGCCGCGCACTCTAGCCATGGCCGTTTCCCATCTTGTGGTATTATGTATCTATGGCTAGTCCACGTTGAGTGGTGAAGTGGTTCGTAATAGTAATTTTTGACGCTTTTTATCCTTATAATAATACCCCTGAGCATCGGCAACTGTTGAACGGTGATTGTTGACAGCCACCCGTACTTGGTCAACAAAGAATAACAATGAAACTACAAATGCTGTCAAACAAATCCTGATAGCTTGTACCCTTGACGTGGACACCATGGACAGACGTCTCATACATGGCGTATGTTTCACGCCATATTTGTCACGTTGAAGCGCCCCGGCGTAGTGATCCAAAGACTGCAAGGCGTTATGACTCTAATAGTTTTGCTCCGAGTTGGCTTGGGTTGAAGCGCTGATTGTGAGATTAATACACCGGGCCCGTTCTAGAAGCGATAAATGAGGGAGATTCGTCCGGACGTGGCACCAGCACCAGCACATTACATAACATGCTATTCAGCCAAACTTGAGAAGGGTAGTACTAACATCTCCATGCCTTCACAACGTGCGCAGCCAATGGTATTTCTCCTTTTCGGTCCAAAGCCATCATATGTCTGGCAAAAAGCAGTCGTTTCTGCATGCGGGCTCCCCGCAGTTTCCATTACTTCCGACTGAATGGCCCCAATCGCCCGGGACACGCCAATCTCGGCCTCCAGTGCGCTTGGCCTTCGGGCGGGACCGGCAGCATCATTCCTTTTTTATTTCGGTTCTCAGCCCTGAGTCGCGTTATAGAGAACTAATTTGGCTGATTCAGGCTGAATAGAGCGTATCAAGGGGACAACTAATGCACCGGCTTTTCACTCTGATTCACATCCGGAAAAATCCGGAGCAACAGAATGGACTGAACAACTGAAAGTCGCGACCCATTACGTTGCAAACAGCCTCACATTTTTAAACAATAAAGAAAACTGTTCAACCAGGGGTCACATCTGGAACGGGGAAATGTACATCTTGGAACATGGAGGGCGTATGCTGTTCAGTAAACATAGCACAACCAAAATACTATCAGGCGCAACCAGTTTTGCAACCACGTCGGGGCCATCAAATGGTGAAGTTCTGATTATAAAACAACTCATGCCAAGAGGTACCATTGGAGTACAGAGTCCGAGAAAACGCGCCCATACAAATTTGCACGGATGTAAGGTCAAGTGTGAGGTTTACAGATACGTTAAGGGTTGAGAGTTACAATGCCGTTGCCTCGTCATGGAAGGGTTGGCAGCTATTTGCTGTGCTTCCTCTCTGGCGACACGGTGTGACACACCATTTATAGATTATATTATCCAACGCAAGGACGAACGCCGGAAAAGTGGAAAATACGGCTGCCCGCGCGACCACGGCGAGAAATCATGAAGCAAATATTTAGATGAGATAAATTAAATGAAATCAAGAAACGAAATATCAATAAAATGAAATCAAGAAATGAATATCAAATAAATGAAATCAAGAAATGAAATATCAGTAAATGAAATATCACATAAATGAAATATCATAAATGAAATCAAGAAGAAATCAGAAATGAAATATCAATAAATGAAATCAAGAAATGAAATATCAATAAATGAAATCAAGAAATGAAATATCAATAAATGAAATCAGGAAATGAAATATCAATAAATGAAATCAAGAAATGAAATATGTGGTGAAATGGCAGGATTTGCAGCTGTGGATGTGTTTCAGTGATGTGAATTCAGTAGGTAGCAGACAAAGCGCGGATCACTGTGGCACCTGCATTTCGTCGGAGGCTACCGAACTCTTTTTAGTCGCATGAGCTGGCTTTTTCTTAGCCTTACCGCATTAGGAAATATACAGTTTGCAATACAAACGTGAGCGTAATCGTTATATAGCGACTGGATGGAACTAGGCAAGACCTGATGCAATGTATGGGATTGGACGGCAAGGGACGGTGGCTCAATAGGAACGGGACAGAGCAGGACGAACAGGAGGGGACCAGGACGGACCTGCCGGGACTAGACCAGATCCGGTTTGGTCTCGTTCGATTTCGTCCAGGCTTTGTCAGTCCTGTCCAGTCCTCTCTAGTTCAGCCCAGTTCCGCCCAGCCTTATCCGGTGCCGTCCAGTCCCCGTCCCATGGTGTCAAGTCCCGTGCGGCACCAATCCAGACCCGTGACGCCTCGTGCGGTCCGGGCCGCTCTCTTCCGATCCTGCTCGGCTCCGTCTGGGCTCATCACGCTCCAGCCGGCGTCACCCCGGTCCCATCGGGCGCCGTTCAGCGTCCTGGGATCGTGCCTGGTCTCGATCGCTTCTGCCCAGACCCCATCTGATCCCGTCTGGTTTTTGTCCCATGCTCTTCAATCTGATGCAGTCCGTGCGGAACATATTCCCAGTTTGACGATCACGTTTGGTTTGTGACGTGTTGGTTTGTGACGTCAACGTGCGGTCAGCTGAAGACGTTTGTGAACATTGTGTTCGCGTAATCATCTGCCAGCCACACTGCACGTTAACCCCCGCGGCTGATACGGACTGGCTGGGCAACGGATGCGAAGTTAAACGTCATTAATCGCCAGCCTGTTGTACACCGAGCTAAATAAGGCGACTTATGTATTTCATACTAGGTTAATTATCTTACTTTTAGGGATGTGTAAGGCTTGCGCAGTCGGTACCCAAACAAAATGCTTGCGTCAAACAAAATATCAGCTTGTTTGCCAAAAATGTGGTTAATTTTAGTTAATGACAGTTACTAAAAGGGTACAAATCTCCATATTGTTTGTCAACTCAAGCTGACATTCGCTTGTGTTGTGCATTGAATCTGCATCCCACCAGGTTGAGTATTTCTTAATTTTCTCCCAACACTAACAGGTTTTGAGCCTTTGCAGATCTTAAAGCCAGAATTTGATAGCATCGCATAACAATTCCCTCGCTATCATGCTTCAGAGTTAAGTGATGTTGGTTCATTACCACAGAAGTCGCAAAAACCGCATTGGCATGTAACAAATAATGCATTCAGTCTTTACAACTGTCTTCTAACACCTTCATCTTCAGCAAATGCTCTGGCCCTGAAGGTTGTTAGAGCTACTGTCACGTTTTTCATCACATTCTCTGCCTATGATGATACAAAGATTATCTCAAAGACAGTGTAAGGGATGTGCTAATTTTTAATCCTAAGAGTGCAATGACACATAAATGTTCATATCTAAGCCGGGATCTAAGATCTTTTATAAAATTTTGACCCAAACACTGTTTCAGATACCGTAACAAAACAGACCTGCGACGAAATGTGCTTTTGTTGCCTACTCTATCTACTACTAATAGCTTTGAAACAGCATCCAACTAGCTCTTCTTTTCAGTTACCACCACAATGCAAACTCAAAAGGGGTATCAGTGGTGCCCTGATGTCACCCGCATGGTAATATTGGCAGCCGGTCGCCATGACAACGATTACGTCATGAGGTGAGCCGGTGAGCAGACCTAGCAGCTAAATCCAACCTGCTGACCACGAAACAATCAAACCTGAACGTCTGGTGGCAGTTTCAACGAAATTGAAACCCACAGAGGGTCTCAGTGCAGCTTGCCCCTCTTCCTTGGTGATGCTATTCCGAACAATAATTTTTAAGCTATGACAGTGGGCAAAACGCGAAGCATATGATTTCTGACTTTGACGGCACCCGGTCAACACACGCAGTAAAGACATGTGTTATTGGAACGTAGAGACACATATTGAGACATTCGACGAATTCCTTTCATTCCCACCGTGCTCGAACGGGGGCGGTTGGGTCGTGGAGTGACTGAGCTCCGCGGCATACGGCGGTGCTAGCTGAAGGGATCGATTAGCTCGTATCAAGGCATCACCGTTGTCGGCACTCATGCTGCTTAGGTCCAGTAAAAAATGCTACTAGAATTTGACGAAATAGGCTGGACGAGGTACATATTCCTTGAAGATAGCACTGACATTATTAGTATTGCTGCAAACTGTTTGCGGCAGGTGCAAAGCCGATTTCTGAAATTTCTGTGTAACTTAAGTTAATATAGACAAAGTGTAAAGTACATATATATATATATATATATATATATATATATATATACATAAACACACATACACACATATATATATATATATATGTACAAATACATTTAAATCTAAAAATATTCAAACATTTATAAACACCGGTCAAGATGTTTTCAATAAACGAAGCCTAAAAACTAATCCGCTTCCATGATTTTGAAATTCTTTTCAACGCCAGCACGCGGCCACACTCCCACTTTGGCCATCAGCATAGAAATGAACTTAGCAGCCCGGCCAGTCGCTCAGCCTGTTGTATCGCCCAGTCGCTCAGCCTGTTGTATCACCCAGTCGTCTGATGAGCCGGCTCCGTAGCGCTGCCATACCCCGCCTGAGCGGCAGGGTCGTTTGCAGAGCAATGTTGGAGGTCCTCCATCACGGCGGTGCTGCGATCTGGCGGCTTCAGTCCTGATTGATGTCCCGGAAAAGGTTGCAGCTGGGTCGCCATGTCGCCGCGGCCTGCTGCAGGCGGTGGGGATGGGGGAGGGGAATGCGGAGAACAACGCGTCATCCATGATGCGAGGAGTCTGTGGAAACGCCTCGCAGCGGTGACGTTGGTCTTTGGGATATTGGGTCTTCCTAGGATCGTGCATTAAACGGCGATAAACGGGTAATGACGCCATGGACTGGTGTGTTTGGACAATGCTAAAAATAAAATCACATGATTCACCCGACTTAAGTTGCAAATCACACAAATAAACAAAGTTAACTAAAATCGCAAAAAACATGCTCATCGAGAAATGAGTTGTTCCGTCGGGTTTGTTCCAGTTGGGGTTTTGGTAAGTTTGTTTTGTGTGCGATGTAGTCATCGATGCTCGCCGGATGCATGTTGCGTCGTTTGATATACTTTCTAGAAGTCAATGCCGCCTCAATGTCTCAGTCATGCGTCATGTAGCTTAAATTTATTTATGTTACATTGTTGTATCTTAACTACAAACATACAGCTATCCGCATCATCAAGAGTTTCTAAATGGACCGAACAACGGACAGAAAAACAACTTCACGGCGGAAAAAACAGCTCCACGTCTCATTGAGAGATCAACGACCTAACCCGTGTGGCCAGGGGCAAGCCGGGCGTGTTACCTGGTCTGTCCGCGAAGACGGACGGTCTGTCTGAAGTACGATGCGTCGGCGGCGCTGGTCTAAATCTCCGGGCTGTCAGGGACAGCGCAATTTTACGGCGCTTGGCCGCTGGCCGTGCGGAACGCGGAGCTCTTAGAACGCTAGAAATAGCCCTTTACGACTCTGATTCAAACTTTCAGCATTTGTCTCCAACAAAATTACAGAACAACATTAGCACCCTTGATTGAAACAGCTGGTCATTCAACATGAACACCAATCAATGATGACTTCCAAGTAGTAAATGAACGCTGTTTTGTTTGATATGCCTGATGCGTTATTATGCCTATTACGGTGTTCAATGGTTCTTATGCGCTGTAGTTTTTTTTCAATCAGCATGCTAGAGGCTGGAGAGGCTCAGCTGAAATAATTAAGAATAGCAAACATTCTGTATTATGAGTGCAGGAACTCAAAACATGTTTTGTCCTTGTCATCATCGCACACCTAAAAAATAGGGTGCTGAATTAAGTAAATGCGTTCATTTTCCTATTTTGCTCATTTTGCTTTGCTAGTGCAGTATGCTGTATGGCTCGATCTATAACTTGTGCTCGGGGATTATCAATGCACTTGAGCCACAATCTCAATTGCACTGCTAATCAAAGATAAGTTCAATAATGGGATCTGGAAGTAATGTAGGACGTCTACCATGATATTCGCTATATAATGGACGCATGGCTGTTTTCCAAAATACCGTGTAATAGTTGCAGAATAGCAACATATTCACCCCACGTCTAACAGCTGATCAAACATAGCAGTCTCGGGCTGCCTTTTGATATCAACATCAATTAGCAGTGACATGCAGTCGGTGCATCAATGTGTTTTGCTTTCTGTCCGTTCTTTTTTTTGTTATATGTTTGCCAGCATGGTAAATCTAAAAAAGGCTTCGCTGAAACGCCTTACCGTTTGGATACTTTGTTTGGGTGATATTGATGCCTGATTTAAACTTCAATATATGTGTTATCAAACCGCCGATCAAAAGCAGCAATCATGGACGCCATTACACATCAGAGTCAACCAGTGATGGGATCCAATCAGTAAACTGATGCGTTTGGTTTTGTGTGATTTTAATCTTATTTTGTGTTTTGCGTTTACCAGCATGACAATCGAAGAACGTTTGACTGGAATTTTTGCTGCTTGGATGCTATAATTGGTTGATATTACTGTTTATTGCCAACCTGTCTGATAAATGTTGTTATAATGACAATATATTATTGCTGTCCTTGACCAGCTGTGTCATCGTGGGGTGCACACATTTTTGTTCTACAATGACCATGCAATATTTCTGGAAAACCAGCTATAGCTTGTTGTAAAAAAACATGAACATCATCATCATTCAGCGACATTTTTGGTGCGAGCCATGCAACATGCTGTACTGGCAGCACAAAATTAAACAAAACTAGAAATTGAGCACATTTACTCTATTCAACAATCTCGTTTTTGGTGTATGATGCTGGCGAAAGTACAGCATCACGATGTTTTCAACACCTGCTCTCATGTTGCAGGATGTTCGGCTGTTCCTAATGATCCAGCTGAGTCTTCCCAGTTTTTCAAAAGCAGAATTCAACAAAACACGGGATGGGACAACCATTCCTTGGGCATTTGATTGGCTCCAATAACAAATAAGACATGCAGAACAAAACATTGTGCTCATTTACCGCTGGAAGGTCATCAATCGCTGATTTTGGTGTTGAATGACAACCACTGACTGCTGTGTTTGATAAGCTATTTCACATCAGGTTCACTGACAAAACAAAATTAAGAGAAAGACAAAATAAGCATATGTGCTCATTTCAGTAGGCCATTTTTAGTTTTACTATGAGTGCAAGAATGAGTTAACAATATGATGGTAACAATACTTAGAGTGCGTAGTGAGTGAGTTAATGTGAGACAAAGCTGATGCTGAAGTGGATCAAAATATATTCATTTATACTGCGTTATACGTTTCCACCATTATTGCGTCATTTGATTGCGTCATCGTACATTGCACAACACTGATTGGGAGCCAGCTGACGGCCGTGATATTTGGAAATCGTGCTCACAAGTGCCAGATATGCTCAGCTCAACCATTATATTATTATTGGCCTTGATCACCGCATGGCTTATGGAATGACATGATCTGAATGACATAATTATGACGTCATGAATGCTAAGAAGATCTTGACATACTCTCCCCAAAATAATCTCCTCCACCTTCGCGGGCATGAAGTTCAGAAACTGAAGGGTTAGGTTTGGGTCTTAAAAACGGCAGGGTTATGAACTGAACCGAATGATTTTCACGGTGGCTATTTCAGTTTAAAACACCATAGAAATGTGGAGCACCCCTTAGCCAGCTTGTGAAATCCTCTAGCATGCAGCGATCTTGATGGATGTCAAAGAACAGCCTATCAAGTTGTTATGATGGATCTCACAAGATCGTCTTAGCCCCCAGCTTATGCACTTGTTTCTCTGTCCTACCAACCAGTGGATGTCATGGGAGAATCGTATAAGCATTCGGGCTGCAAATATGTGTATAAGGAAGATACCATAGCGGCCAAACGAGCGATCAATAAAACAACAAGACCACGCAGTAACCAATTTGCCACGGTGTGGGTGATGCTGTGTGGGTGGTCCTCCCGCCGGTGGGAGTGGGAGGTCCTTCATCTCCCTCCACTCCTCTCTCCCAATCAGCACTGAGTAACCCGAGTTCCTCTGAGTGGCTCACCCATACTCTGCGCGATGAGTGTGAGAAGCGACGCACGTGCCGGGGGAGGGGGGCGGGGGCTAGCACGTGGAGGACGTCCGGCCATATGCATACATGCACATACATGTGACTAGAGTACTCCGCCACGCATGAATAAAAATAGCGCAAGGGGCGTATTTGTGAGAAGCTGGTCACCGGGGCACGCGCGCATATATATATATATATATATATATATATATATATATATATATATATATATATATATAGGCCAACGAACAAATATCGACCTATGATAATCAGAGCACACGCGTAAAAATAAGCAGAATGGAATATCTCGATATTGTTATACACCTCGCCAGAGGTTGCCCGGCCTTGCGCTTCCCCAAAAGCTTTTTTCAGCCAAAAGTGTTGAGTTTTGCACCTCTTCGATCCTGCGAGCATCTCTTCCGAGATTTCTAAGATCCTAGCGCATGGCTGATGGATGGAGTTGTCCCGACAGCAACGAGCCATAACTGCCACCAAGCTTCATCTGTATCCACCGTCAACGGATTATTTACATAAAAAAATACAGTCAAACGCGCAGCCATTTGCGAATGCTTTCAACGCATATCGTCCGTGATCTCCCCACCACGGGTATGAGGGTGCGGTCGACTAGATCAAGGCTGGCATCACTGCACTCAGACGGAAAAGATCACTGTAGAGCGGCGATCATTCGCGGAGACGTCGGTGACAAAGCCGGCGACCGGCTGTGACCGAGAGGGCGCCGGCCAGACGGCGACCAAAGGAGCGCTGACCGGCGGCTATAGGAGCTCCGGCCGGCCGGGCTGCGACCGAGAGAGCGCGGGCCGGGCTGTGGATGAGAGAGCGCGGGCCGGGCTGCGACTGAAGGAGCGTCGCCCGGGCCGCGACCGAGAGCGCGCCCGCCAGACGGCGACCTAAGGAGCGCTGGCCGGCCGGCGGCTATAGGAGCTCCGGCCGGTCGGGCGGTGACCGAGGGAGCACGGGCCGGGCGGCAACTGAAGGAGCGCCGGCCAGGCTCCGACCCGAGGGAGCGCCGACCAGACGGCGACCAAAGGAGCGCCGGCCGGCCGGCGGCTATAGGAGCTCCGGCCGGCCAGGCTGTGACCGAAGGAGCGCCGGTCGGACGGTGACTGCAGGAGCGCCGGCCAGGCTGCGACCGAGGGTGCGCCGGCCGGACGGTGACCCGACGCCGCGTATCAGTCGTCGTTGCGGAACGTTCTGAGCGCTGGGGCCGACCAATCTTTGTGTGCGCTGGACAGCGCCGTGGCGTTATCAGCGTGTGCAGCGCCCTAAGCGGGGCTTTGCCCAGAACTATGTGCTCAGCCAGCGGCAAGCTCAGCCGTGTTTACGGAAGGGGAGGGCTGGGGGCGGGGAGCTCAGTTGCCCCGCGGCCCGGCCTGGCTGTCACTGCGCGGGAGTTGGCGCAGATACGCGGCGGGGCATTCAGTCACAGCTTGGCAAAATCACTGTGAGCGCCGAGCGTACATATTCGTTAAAATGACACAGTGTCTCAGCACCGTGTATGCTGGAGTTTACCACAGTCCTATGTCATCTGGTGCCATATTTAGAAACCTGAAGTGGCGTAATCACAACTATTTAGACTCCAGGCTTCCTGACATCCTTCAACTTTCCTACCCTACTCTGCTGCAAGAGTGCCCGGTCGCATATTTTGCCATCAAAGGAGCGACAGACATCTGCACTGATTCGACCATCTCGGTATCTCAAATTTACAGTGACATTGGTGGCAAGTATCTTAATAGCGACAGGGGTACGGTGGCTTGCGTTGCCTTTGTTTTTGGCTGAACCTCAATTAGGAATTAAGACACTGAGGATTTTGCCCTTCGACATAAATGTAATTTATAAGTTAGTCGCTTCACCCAGAAGTACGCGGGCACATCGCTGACGTAAGCGAAACAAATGTGTTTGACATCAAGCCCTGTGCGTTAAGACATGCCAATGACCGCATCCTTCATTTTCACCGTCCCTAGTTCCAGTTGTTCTAAACGGCAACACGTACCATGCCCTGAGCACCGTTATTCACCGGTCCATTGAACGCCGTCATTGCCATTCTCTAGAGGCGCGGCAGGTCTTCGGGATCCCGAGCAGCTTCTGCAGCAGAAAGATGAAATGTTCACACTGCTTCCCATTACAGCGCCGTCTGAGGACCACGCGAAGGCTGGTCGTGTTCAACAAACTACATTTTCAAACTCATTAGAATGTCTAATTATGATCAATAGAGAAAGTTTGGAGGCCTTGAAGATGAAATGTGTTTTGTCGTGTATAAACAGCATGCCAAATGCCTTCTGGGCTTCTTCGAATGCCAGACTGCATATTCCCACGCCTTGATGAGCACATGCTATATTATGAGGATTTAGGAGGGCGAAATGTGAGCGGGGGCATGTCACCATTCTGTCCTTGTCATTTAACAGGAAAAAGTTCCGTTTGCTTGCGAAGTTTAGAGCCTTTTAAACTAGAGGCTGTACGTGTTTGTTTGCACACAGTTGGAAGATGTGCCTGCACTGTCGCTCTTAACAGAATGTTTGTTTGTCTATCGCGGCTGTGTGATTCCAGGCGTAAAGACTTACATACTTGGCGAATAGGGAAATCTGGTTATCTCTTTTCTTGTGTGTTGTTTTATTGTCACCCGTTGGGCACGGTATTGAAACTCTGTCCAGTTAGTAATTTCCCTGTGTTGCGGGTGCATGGCAAAACCAGTGACACTCGAGAGCGTTAAATAACTCCGCAGCCATTTTATCTCTGCTTCTGAGTGTTGCACTGCATTGGTTTTCAAATGTAACTAAGAGTGGCTAAATACTAATAGACAGACAATCTTTAGTAAGTGGTAGTTACAAATGCATGATGTAACCTACCACGGTAGGTCATTCTCCCCGCGACCGTCTCAGAGCGTTTACACTTGTTGGTATAATGAAGAGTATTTGTTCATTTAGCATACCGAGACCCATTCTCCCCCGTATTAGCTATCAGTGTAACATTCTCCCCCGTATTAGCTCTCTATCAGTGTAACATTCTCCCCGTATTGGCTCTCTATCAGTGTAACATTCTCCCCGTACTAGCTCTCTATCAGTGTAACATTCTCCCCGTATTAGCTCTCTATCAGTGTAACATTCTCCCCCGTATTAGCTCTCTATCAGTGTAACATTCTCCCCGTATTAGCTCTCTATCAGTGTAACATTCTGCCCCGTATTGGCTCTCTATCAGTGTAACATTCTCCCCCGTATTAGCTCTCTATCAGTGTAACATTCTCCCCCGTATTAGCTCTCTATCAGTGTAACATTCTCCCCGTATTAGCTCTCTATCAGTGTAACATTCTGCCCCGTATTAGCTCTCTATCAGTGTAACATTCTGCCCCGTATTGGCTCTCTATCAGTGTAACATTCTCCCCCGTATTAGCTCTCTATCAGTGTAACATTCTCCCCGTATTAGCTCTCTATCAGTGTAACATTCTCCCCGTACTAGCTCTCTATCAGTGTAACATTCTCCCCCGTATTAGCTCTCTATCAGTGTAACATTCTCCCCGTATTAGCTCTCTATCAGTGTAACATTCTCCCCGTATTAGCTCTCTGTCAGTGTAACATTCTCCCCGTATTAGCTCTCTATCATTGTAACATTCTGCCCCGTATTGGCTCTCTATCAGTGTAACATTCTCCCCCGTATTAGCTCTCTATCAGTGTAACATTCTCCCCGTATTAGCTCTCTATCATTGTAACATTCTGCCCCGTATTGGCTCTCTATCAGTGTAACATTCTCCCCGTATTAGCTCTCTATCAGTGTAACATTCTCCCCGTATTGGCTCTCTATCAGTGTAACATTCTCCCCCGTATTAGCTCTCTATCAGTGTAACATTCTCCCCGTATTGGCTCTCTATCAGTGTAACATTCTCCCCCGTATTGGCTCTCTATCAGTGTAACATTCTCCCCCGTATTAGCTCTCTATCAGTGTAACATTCTCCCCCGTATTAGCTCTCTATCAGTGTAACATTCTCCCCGTATTAGCTCTCTATCAGTGTAACATTCTCCCCGTACTAGCTCCCTATCAGTGTAACATTCTCCCCGTATTGGCTCTCTATCAGTGTAACATTCTCCCCCGTATTAGCTCTCTATCAGTGTAACATTCTCCCCGTATTAGCTCTCTATCAGTGTAACATTCTGCCCCGTATTGGCTCTCTATCAGTGTAACATTCTCCCCCGTATTAGCTCTCTATCAGTGTAACATTCTCCCCCGTACTAGCTCTCTATCAGTGTAACATTCTCCCCGTATTAGCTCTCTATCATTGTAACATTCTGCCCCGTATTGGCTCTCTATCAGTGTAACATTCTCCCCCGTATCAGCTCTCTATCAGTGTAACATTCTCCCCCGTATTAGCTCTCTATCAGTGTAACATTCTCCCGTATTAGCTCTCTATCAGTGTAACATTCTCCCCGTACTAGCTCTCTATCAGTGTAACATTCTCCCCGTATTAGCTCTCTATCAGTGTAACATTCTCCCCGTATTGGCTCTCTATCAGTGTAACATTCTCCCCCGTATTAGCTCTCTATCAGTGTAACATTCTCCCCGTATTGGCTCTCTATCAGTGTAACATTCTCCCCCGTATTAGCTCTCTATCAGTGTAACATTCTGCCCGTATTGGCTCTCTATCAGTGTAACATTCTCCCCGTACTAGCTCTCTATCAGTGTAACATTCTCCCCGTACTAGCTCTCTATCAGTGTAACATTCTCCCCCGTATTAGCTCTCTATCAGTGTAACATTCTGCCCCGTATTGGCTCTCTATCAGTGTAACATTCTCCCCGTACTAGCTCTCTATCAGTGTAACATTCTCCCCCGTACTAGCTCTCTATCAGTGTAACATTCTGCCCCGTATTAGCTCTCTATCAGTGTAAGCCTTGTGATGAAATGGACATCACTGTGCGTGCTTTCTCCACTTGCGGCAACATTTGGTCGCGTAGAACCGCTTTTTCCAGCCATTTCATGTCATCTACACAACATTTTTAGTAACTTAAAACTCATCTTACAGGCCTGAAATGTCGCGAATCAGGCTTAAAGAAAAGAGGAGCACGTTGTCTTGAAACTATTTATGGCCACTAGTCATTTTCCAAAGGTCATAAGTGTTGTTTATGACATCCGACCTCACTCGCCTTACTTGCGCGCCCAGGTGCCTTTGTCCACGCGTGGGCTGGGACATTGCGGTGTGCGGAAATACTGGAACGCCATTCTTTTTCTCTTTAAGCGCTGACGGAAGGCTTTCACACAACGTGTGTTAACAATGCTGTGGGCTCATACCGCTCGTAGGGGTGTAATGAAGGAACAAAAGTTCTTGGTCTACTAATGCGTTTCCCACCAAACAGTCGTGTACCACGTGTCTTTACTTCTGCTGTGTCGTTCCCACCGCTGATAATTTGAATGAAAGGTTATTTAATGACTTCGGATTTCGAAAAGGTAGTATGCACCAAGTTAAAAGAACTCATGACGCTTCACACTCATATTTGATGCGTCGACATAGAGTTAAGGAATCGTTCCAAACTACAGACCAAAATCGAATCGATGTATTCGAGTTGGCTCAGCATGAAAGCACAGCTGACATCTGCATCCAGGATCTGCAGCTGGGCGGAGCGGGATAGCAGCTAGGACGCCGCTCAGAGACTCGCGTGTCAGCGGGATAGCAGCTAGGACGCCGCTCAGAGACTCGCGTGTCAGCGGGATAGCAGCTAGGACGCCGCTCAGAGACTCGCGTGTCAGCGGGATAGCAGCTAGGACGCCGCTCAGAGACTCGCGTGTCAGCGGGATAGCGGCTAGGATGCCGCTCAGAGACTCGCGTGTCAGCGGGATAGCAGCTAGGATGCCGCTCAGAGACTCGCGTGTTAGCGGGATAGCAGCTAGGACGCCGCTCAGAGACCCGCATGTCAGCGGGATAGCAGCTAGGACGCCGCTCAGAGACCCGCGTGTCAGCGGGATAGCAGCTAGGATGCCGCTCAGAGACTCGCGTGTCAGCGGGATAGCGGCTAGGATGCCGCTCAGAGACTCGCGTGTCAGCGCGAAGCGGTGAGCACACATCAGACATCGTACCAAACCTGTGCCGTCCTGGTTGCTGTGGAGGTTGTAGTATAGGACAGAGGTGTGGTGTTCTATTTCTTCGTGGGGAGGCTCTCCACCCATAAAGTTAGAAAGGGCACCCACAGTGTGAGTAATGTGCTTGCAGCCTAAAGTAAGCTGAACAAAGGTGTTAGATGATAGGGGAAAACAGAAAAAACTGCTGGCTAAAATGTTTTTGGTGGAGGCGTATCCAATGCCACTCTAAGGGCGGGATCTGGAGGCGGGCGAGGGTACTTAAATATATAAAGTACCAAAGGTGTACCAAAGCCACCTGATCCACCGATCGCTATCCAGTACGAAATGCATAAAGAGGTCAGAGCCGTGCACTCACGAGAAGTCCGGCAAAACATAAGAGAGTGCAGCTGTTGGATCACATACGGAAGCTTTTGTGCCATCGAGCCGACAGGCAAAATTTAAAATTCATGTATATATATATATATATATATATATATATATATATATATATAGATATATTCAGTTGGATTCATATTTGTGTGAATTCATATGTATTTGAGTGTCAACAAGCATTTTTAGAAAACCACTCGAGTTACATAGAAAATTTCGATCCATCTGGATTAACACGCAGCCATAGAGATTACGTAGGAGGGTATGCACGGGGCAAAAGAGAACAAACAGTTAAAGAGCAGACATCAGCTGGAACCCAGTATTCCCTTAATGGTCGGTAAAAGCAGTTCCATCACAGCGAGTCCATGCTGGCGGCTTTTAGCTACGACCTGGAGTGGACGGTGCACCTGGCTGGGACTGAAAAAAAACAAAGGGAGGAAATGGATTGTGCTTCACGAAGAAAACAAAGGACGTAAAGGGAGCCCCGACTTATATTCGTTCCGTCAAGGTCACTTACGTGCCACAGTCGGCCAATCGCTGAAGAGCATGAACGGTGCGTCACTCACAGTAGCGAGCGCCGTCAAATGGCAAAAATGAACACATTGGGAATTCGTTTTGTAAAGACTATGTGGTCTCCAATGTTGATTATTGGCGTATTTAAAACCGTTTCTCATGGCAAAAAGCTATCTTATCATGACTCAAAAATAAACAATGAAAATGAGATGATGGTGGACCCTATACAACAAATACTCCACAGAACAAATAAGGCGACGTTCACCCCAATGGTGGGCATTTTCAACGATGGGTACTTAAGGTTTGGACAAATAGCATACCTACAGCAAAATCACGCTAAATAACTGTAATAAGTGACAGAATCCAATGGCATTCGCGATCGGCACCATGGTCGAGGATTTGTCATATCCACTCATTCTCTTTATCGGATTGGCGTGTTTCAACATGCAAGTAAGCCACACGGCCTTTGCATCAAAATAGGAAGTGGTGAATTGCCTTGATGGGCTGCGAGATGTGATCTGTTCTGGCTCCCACAGCCATGGCGCCATGGGTAGAAGTATGAACGGTCCGGACATTGATATTAAGCATTGCTGCATGACTGCTGCCTTTTGTGGAGCAGTTCTAATGCAAAGCGTGTTTAATCCATATCACGGTGGTATCCAGCCTTTAAGCTTTTTACATAAGGGTGATGCTGGAGATTCTTTGAAGACCGATCTTTGCACACTTTTGTCTTTGGCCAAGGTAAATCTTTATCGGCCGGTACGGTTATCGTGAAACTGAGAAGCTTCCCACTGTGAAACTAGGCGGAGCCGTCTCGCAGATGGGAGTGATCCCTTTTTGAAGGTTTCGTCATTGGCACTCCCCAGCATTATATATGAGGAGGCATATATGTATATAGATATACATATATATATATATATGTATATATATATATATATATATATATATATATATATATATTTCACACTTCTTTTCTTGGCGTGCATGTGAACTCGCGCCTGACGAGTAATGCAGGCTGAGCGGCATCGCCTTCTGTTTTGACTACAGGTATGCCTCCCTTGAAACTGAATAGTCAATCGCTGAGCGTTTCATGGCTACCACCCGCCATGAATGGCCTCAAATAGGCATGCAATCGACCGTCCATGAGCCAGCCGCGGCCTTCCAGCCAATAATCGACGCAGGATCACCTGATTCACTCGCCGTCCGGTCCAGCGGGCCGCATTTATGGCCTCAGGACCGGCGCTGGCATCCGCCCAAAGGCAATTTCTACGCCCACAATGACTTCGTCTCGGCCATGCATTGAAGTCTGATCATTGTGATTTTTCATGGGGATGAATTTTCGGTACGAGTCTGTCACATTCAGTTTAATTTCATAGATAACTTAGTAGAAATAACCATATTCCCCGTAGAAAAAACAGGAGAATGGATATATAGATTACTTCAAACATTGATGATGTACCTTTATCGAAACGAGTGGCAGGCTTCCGCTATTCGTTTCGATAAAAGCATATTGCCGAAATATCAAAGCAACTCATGTCCATTCGCCCGGTTTTTCTACGATAAATAAGGTTTTTACTACTGTGTTACCTATATGTGCAGTGTTCCTCGCAAATGAACTCAATGACTTACTCCAATCAATTTCTCTTACCATGCGCTCTGGTGGCCGGTTGAATAACCTTCGGTCGGGTAGGGGTCAAATTGACCCCCACGAGATCTCAAGAACTAGGAGAACTAGACATCAAACTCACAGAGTGTGTTGACCTTTGCGTTAACTCCCTTAGGTCTAAGTTTCAGGTTTCTAAGTCATGACTTTCGGGTCAAATGAGGTCCAACAAGGTGAAATTATGGGTTGGTCTTCAAAGAGTCCCTAGGACCTAGATAACTGTTCTGTAGCAAAATGTCACATGATCATTTGAGGTCAGTGACGTTGTCTGACCTTTTGTAGGTCATGGTGACCAAAATCGTACAAAACTGCTTCTAGTTTGCATTTGAATAACCGACAAAGATTACGCTAGGCAGTATGTTCCTAAAAACTAAATGTTGACCTGGGTCATTTAAGGTCAATTGCCTATTCTGATCATTAAAAAATCCATGGAAGACGCATAATTTGGTTCCTGTTCTCAAAAAATCGAAATGAGGAAACACGTTAGTTTTGACCCTGGTCTGAGCTGCATTTCTAACCTTAGGTCAATGTAATTTGTTTATTCAATTGTTGAGTTGTGTCAGAAAGCATCTCAGAGATAAATGACTTGGTTTAACACGCTGTTGTTGGATCCGATTGAAAGATTCCTAAAAATTGCCTTCGCTGAAGCCGTGGCCTGATTTTGACCTGCCATAGGTCAGTGACCACACTAGATACACCTAGATGTGTGATGCCAGGCGATCCGCTAGTTAAATTTCTACAGTTGTGCAAAATTTGGCGCGGCTACGCCGCTTTATTCAAAAACAATTCCGCAAAACCTTCGGGAGGTCAATTTGACCACACCCGAACTCGTGTGATGTCGCTACAGTGGGGAAACTTGCGTATAATATTGATCAGTTTCATCTTACATTTAGTCTGCCATTCATGTTGGCGGCATTTGACCCCGTCTAACCATGCATGAGAGCAATTACGTCATAATTAGCCAGCAATGTACATGAGTTATTCGCTGCCTTGCTAACTCTGACCATTTTCCTGCCGTAACAGGCGCAAGTAACAGAAAGCATCACACCGCACGGCGAGCGATCCAATTACTACCGAGCCGTATTGATTTCAGTGCCCGGACACCAGTGGTTGCCGAGATATTGACCCGGTTTCGAAGGCTCGTTGCATTGGATTGGCGCAAATTCGCCTTGAAATAACCCTCAACCAATGCTGCAGGGCCACCGGCGGACAACTTTGCAGCTTGTGTCGCGAGCTGGCCATCGCCTGTACAAAGCCCCTCGGCGCATCGTACCTCTGGTGTCAATGCTCACAGCATGCAAATTCCAGTCGGATGAGATTTCGTATTCGGTTTTTGCGCGCCGAAAAAGGCGGCTGTCAATGGTCAGCCTCACAATCAGCTGAGCGGTTTCGAGGGATCCACCTGTATTACAGGCGTCTTCCTCCATTTTGGGTATGACCAGAGCTGACCCGCGGCTGCGCTACACGTCGACCTGCATCATCTTCCACGTCCTCCGCCCACTTAGCTCAATCGGCTAGAGTACCTGCCTCGCGACCTATCCGTCGCCGGGTGAATCGAATTCGATTCGCTTCAGCGCTTGTTGGCTGGGATGGCCTGCGGCCGGTGGCAGCGGCCACTCAAACTCAAAAGTGGTAAGAGGTGTACAGTGAATTTGGCCGAACATTGTGGCACCTTTAAATTTCGCCACGCACTTTTGTGCATGTTCTGAACTTCCACTGGAACATCACGATCAAGCAGTGGCGTGAGGCTCTCCACAACAAGCATCGCTTAGCGTGACGTCTGCTGCCAGAAATCCATCGATTCGAAATATTTGGAAAACAACAATTGAAAAACAAATAAATATTTCATGCTTTGATCGCTGTCACGTCGAGCCAATCCACATCGATCGCGGCCCGTCTGGTGGTGATTGATCGCCGATAAGCGGCAGCGCGGCGAGCCAGACGTAAAACACCGGCCACGAAACAGTGACATTGTACGCTGCCGTAGGTAGCAGTACTGCGGCGCAACAGCGCACTAACACCGCTGAACTCCCGATGTGCTGAGTGGTGGAAATCGAGACGAGCGCATCGGTGCGTTTTAACGTTTGTAGTCGTGGTCGTTTGCCTATATAAAAAACGGATTTCTAGAAGCGGTGTCGTTTTATATGCCTGGTATGATTCCTAGTTAGACACTTTTTGTTAAAGGAGGTGTTTCACCTTAGTGGCTTATCATAAAAACATACTATGCTAAAACTTCAGGACCTGCCACGTCTAATAATAGCACTGGGAGTGCCACTGCAGCACCATTAAAATGTCATGAGGAAATTCGGTCCAATCATTTTCTAATCCAAATTACGCCGGCATGATGGCATGAATGACGTAAGTAGAAATAAACGTTTGCGATTGGCACAGTGGGTAGCGGAGGTCATTTACCGCGAAGCGCATTCGTTTAGGTTTGAGCCAGTACGGCACTGTACATACCATGTGATGCTCTGTTTCCAAGGCCAACTCGCGCTTCGAAAAGATCCACTGTTTGAAAGTTGTCTGACAGTAACAGCCCAAGCCATATGATAGCGTTGCGTTAAATTCACCTAATAATAGCCTCATGTTTGCATTTGTTCCTATATACAGTGTTTCAAGCTTTCGTAGCATGTTTTACCCAAGCCCTCTGACAAATAAGTGCATTGCAAACAAAAACGAAGGCACACGTGGGAAAAAGTAGTACAGAAAAAGCAGTATTGTCATAGTGGTGAGCAGGGAGTCCATTGAGATTCCTCCAGTCGGAAGGGCTGATTTAAACTGAAACTCCGAGGTGTTCAAAGGGATTTTGAAGAAAAAAAACTGATATCACTGATTGAATTGGACACGTCCGGTCTCAGAATAAGGGAGAAATCATTATAAGTGGCATGATCCTTTTAAGTCACTTAAATTAAATGCCATGCGCCGCCTCGTAAGACCTTTGAGCTGTATTTTCCCCGTCGAAACGGTGGTTAGATATCAATCCAGAGGTAAAGTACGTTACTTATTTGCAAAGTCACTAATGCCAAAGTTTACACTTCTAGATGCTATCAGTGAGTAGCATAAAAGATAAAGGTTCAAGGCCACCGATGACGAAAATGGTTTGACCCAAAAACGCCTTAATTATGCACTCGTAGGTCGACCCCAAGTTACAAAACTACGCCACTGAACTAAGTTAAAAACGACGCACGATGAGAAAGATGTCTCTCTAAACTTGGCCGAAAGGCTGCTCACCAAGTCTGAACAGCAAACACGTTCCCGTTCTCAGTCTAAGAATCCCTGTAGAAAAACGTCATACCTCTTAACCTTGTACGCAATCGTATGTCGCCTAAGCTAGAAAGAACCGTATTTTCAAAGTCTGCTTCCTATATCGCTCATTCATCGACAGTCGCGGTACTACATAGGTGGATACAAACGCTTCGATTGGTGATAGAAAAACAAACATTCTTTTTTGAGACAGACATTTTCATAATAATCAAAGCAATGGGTTTCTTCCCCAATTTTTCGAACATGTTTACAATCGTTCCTGAATACACAATAGCACGCACGTATGCCTTTTGAATGAGGATTTTCACGAACTGAAATGGAAAAGAATCATAGGACTTGATTTGTTTTTAGCTGAAGCGAAATTCACGAAATGATTTATTCAGTGCGCTCCTGAATGCGACAGGAATGCTTTTAACATATTTTTCGACTGGCAAAGCCGACTTTAACAATAAAACAGCTTTTGCTTGAGATTTGCCGATTAATATTGGTCCAGTAGGGCTCTAGATTTCAGCAGGCCTGAGTTGGCACGCGCTTGCACTTAAAGCAACATTGAAAGCATGCTGTAGTGATGAATAAAATACCTGGACCTAATGACCAGATCCGACACATGAAAGGACGCATGTACCGGAATTAAATGAACCCTTCCTCTACAGCTTTACACTCCTCTCTCACGCCGCGTGCTCCTGGTATGTGGCCTGGTGTTCAAATAGCGCGGCGCGCGAAGCGAAACACCGATGAGTAAGATGAGACAGCTGTTCAGTAAAGGCTGCAACGCGGTACAGACTAACAATCGTAGGCCTTTCCCAAAGTATTGCGGAGCTGAAGGCTCTTCAACGGCAAAGACGTTCACTACCATACAGAAGCTTTCAGTATATCAAGCACTCAAGCAAAAGACCCGCTCTGCGTTTCCCCGATGCGGAGATCCCACGTCGACTCAGGCTGATGAGGGCGGGAGCTCGGAGGAAAGGAAGGGGGGGGGGGGGATCTCAATAAGCACTCCGCAGCCGACGTCTGCGCACCGATCGTCCAGCGCACTCTGGTTGGCACTGCAGCGAGATGCCAGGCGTCCAAATAATGATCACTGGGAGGGGGGGGGGGGGGGTATAGCAGGAGCAGCCGGAAGACGAATGGCGCATGTGGCTATGTTCGCAGTACCAAGGAATCAGCGCTCTGGATAGCTTTACGCCATGACGGGTGTTTGCATGCGCTGTAAACGGCTGTAGCCAGTCCCATGAGACCAAGCACACGCACCCACCCACGCACGCACGCACGCACGCACGTACACACATCCACTGATGCACGCATCCACGCAACATGCATATTATATATATATATATATATATATATATATATATATATATATATATATATATATATATATACGTATATATATACGTATATATATATATATATATATATATATATATATATATATCGTATATATATATATATATATATATATATATATATATATATATACGTATATATATACGTATATATATATATACGTATATATATATATATAAACATACAATAAAACGCCCTCGGCGCACGCTTAGCGTGTAACTCAAAGGCAGTAGCTTGAAAATCACAGCCCCCATTAAATCAAAATGAAGAGCTGAACTGTCACTGTGCGTATTAATCTATAAACACTCAGCCGAGGCCATAACGGTCCTCCGCACTCTCCAGGAACTGACAGCGTCTGACGCAGCTACCAACGTAATACCAAAGCAGCTGCCGGCGATTTTGCAGTGCCACAGACACTCATCTGTCAGCGTGTCGCAGCGCGTGTTTTTGCCATCGTTTGCTGTCATTAGGAGCCTTCGAGACTTCAGCTGATTTATTGAAACCCATGTAGGTCAGATCGACATAGTGTGGCCATATGTGCGACGCGAAGGACAGCCCTTCCAAGTGAAAAGCGCTGAGGCAGCAGACCAGCACAGTAAGTTGCAAGGGCATTGGGCCATGCACCATATTTGGCACGTCTATTTATGAAACGACATCCGTACAGAGGAAAAAATGAGGACATCAATTCATCAATGGAAATGGAAATTTACAACTGAACTAGAGCAGACAAGCAGACTACGTATGTAGCAGAGCATAGGGCGATAAACATGTCACTCATGAAGATTATCTGGAGCCTAAAATTTGTTATTAGCTTTTGAAGGTACGTTGTGAGATCCAAGATATGTTCGTTTACTTTTTCCAAAAATGATCTTCGATCTCACACGCACCATCATCCCGGTAATGACAGGGTAGAAGCGAATGCAAAATGGTTTGTAATTAGCCTTGCATGATTGAGGTGCAGCCACCTGTAGAACAGCTCACAGCATCGTGACGGAATTCCATACCCCATTTGTCAATCTTCGCACATTTCGTTAAAAGTTGATAATATACCAGTCCACTAATCTAGCACCTAATTTTTCACGCCCTGCGCGGCGGAAATATGAATCATCAGAAAACGCAATGCATGCAGTTCATATATATATATATATATATATATATATATATATATATATATATATATATATCAGGTTGGGAACACACTTTCATTACCGATGTTCATTACCTTTGTGAGGGTTATTGACGCTTGGCACCGAGTTCATGGCTGAAGAGACTAAAACGAGAGGACTTCAGATGTGAAGTGAAGACTTCAGATGTGAAAACGTGAGGACTTCAGACTAAAAACGCCGAGAAGACTTCAGATGTGGAATGATATTCTTATGTAGGCCCACCTTTTTACAACGGTATGCATGTGTTTACGCGAATAAGATTTTATTATCATAAGAACCCACATAAATGTAAAAAAAATCTATATGGGGTTTTGAACTGAAATGAGGATGTCGAAGATCACTCGGTGCGTTTCACGGCCTTCCTCCTCTTAAGATCTAAATCCTTCTTGTTTCTAAGCTACACGCCTGCGGAGACGTGCACACTATTTCGTTATTTCGGAGGGGGATTACTTTAAGTCTACCCAGGCACCCATGACGCCATAAAAACGTAGTTTAAATCCAGCCATTCCTTTAGCCATATTGTACTCGAGGCTAATAATAGTATAACTGTCGAGTCGTTTGTATCTTGACGTTCGTGTGCACGATTTTCTTATATAACGGCCATCAAATGGACTTGAATGCTATGCAAGATACGACGACGTGATCAGACAATGTCGCGCTGAGGAGCACATTAACTTAGCAGAGAAATTGTGTTGTCTGGTGCAGCCCTGTCCACTTAAAAATGTAACAATACTTGCGAGTGAGCTTACCTCATCACATTTGATATTTGCTTGAATACCTTCAAATGTGGGAGACTCCCCTTCATATACCCTGCAACATGCATAATGCATGCTGCAAATACATGGTGATGCTTTCAGAGCCGATTAGAGCTCAAGTGTATGTTGAAGCGCCTCTATCGCCGTTTTTTTATGAAGCATCCAGTGGTTGGTCGAACGTTGTCGGGGATGAGGTGACAATCACCCCCCACTCTCCCCCCCCCCCCGCCCCGCTATTCAGCGCCTCTTCACCGGGTCCCGACGCCGTTCCAGTTGGCCGTGCTCCCGCTACAGCCCCCCCGCCCCCCCCCCCCCTACTCCAGGGAGCCGGCTGGTGGCCGCGGTTGGCCAGGTGCCTGTGACGCGTGCTCCGACTCCCAGGCGCTCCGCAACACAGACGCCGCGGCCGCGGGCGACAGCCGTGCGTGACCGGAGTCAGATGGCGGTGGTGAACACGTGACCTCACGGCCCCTCCCCATCCCCGGGAGGAGGCGTGCTTGATGCTCCGGGTGGAGCTAGTCTCTGGGTCTTTCGCCCTCCGTATCTGGGATCCTTCGGGGACTGGACAGGCCTTGGCTGCGAGTTTGTATGGGGCGCAGTGATTGGGCAGGCCTTGGCTACCAGTTTGTATGGGGTGCGGTAATGCATTATGCATCGGTCTGGTACAAGATACTCGGAAGGCTGCTTACGGGCTGGTCTTGAGAGGTATATTGCAGGCATTCAGTGTGTTTTGATGAATTTAGATTAGTGGTTAACGGCTAGATTGTTTGCATGTTCCGAGAGTTTAGATTAGATATGTCGGCCGATAGCGAAGAGAGAGAGAGAGGGAGGGGAAAGAGTGAAAGAGATAGAGGGAGAGAGAGAGAGAGAGAGAGAGAGAGAAGAGAGAGAGAGAGAGAGAGAGCAAGAGAGAGAAAGAAAGAAAGAGAAGAGAGAGATAGAGAGAGAGAGAGAGAGAGGAGAGAGAGAGAGAGAGAGAGAGAGAAGAGGAAGAGAGAGAGAGAGAGGATAGAGAGAAGAAAGAGAGAGAGAGAGAGGAGAGAGAGAGAGAGAGAGAGAGAAGAGAAGAGAGAGAGAGAGAGAGAGAGAGAGAGAGAGGGGGGAGTGGCTATTAATCGAACCAAGCAAGCATTCGTATCAGGTCACTCAACTTTACACTCGCCAATATAATAGCTCCATCACTTCAGCATCGGCAACGCCATGATTGCACTGGTGCGTCAGTGTAATAATGTAATAAGCGAAGCGCCGCACAGAGATCAACTACCACCATGCGCAAGGCCATAACAAACCGTCTTCCTGACCGGGATATCCAGACGGCAGTGCGCGCCCGTCCGCCAAGCACTCCCATCCTCCTCGACTATCCAACGACGGGGACAATCCCAAGCCTCCGGGCTGTCCTATCCGGCGTAATCTGCGCTCCCCGGCGGCTCGTTACACCGCCGCACCAGCACAGTGACCTTGTTGCGGGTGTCAAACTACCGCCGGCGGGAGCTCCGCTGAGCCACCTCGCTGCGCGTGGCGCACGCTGGGCCGGCCGGCGGCCGTGTCTTCAATGGGGCCGCGCTGGTCGACTGTGGGGTGGGCAGGCTGTCAGGCGGGAGAGACCAAGCACGAGAGCCGGGCAGAGGATAGGGAAGTCTGGGGCACAACTGGGTGAGGGCGGAGGGTGGGGGGGGGGGGGCAGAAGGCGGCTGAAGAAGGGTGGAAGCCTTTGGGACAGCTAAGGAGGAGTGGGCGTCCAGAGGCTGCCCAGAAAAGAGGAAGACTGGTGTAAGACTGTTGGAAGGCTGTTGAAAGACAATGGACGTTGCACACGGTTGTGGGAGATGGAAAACCTGACACATAGCTGGAGAAAGGAAGCCTAAGAGTGGCTAAGCACAGCACAAATTCCTTGAAGATTTGTGGAGTTAAAATACAAAGCGGCTGGAAGAGAGCTTAGTCCTGAAAGACCGCTGGATGATTGCATAATGGAGGACGAGAGGAGCTCTTAGCGTCGTGAGCTTGGCTTGAGTGGCGGCGGTCTTGACCCCTGACCCTTGGCGCGTCCACTACTCCAGCACACAACAGAATACAAATACGTAGTGCCTGCGTGACGACCGGTTGGGCTGAAGATGTCACAAACTGAACGCAAAACGGTCATTCCTCTTTGGGAGCGTCAACGCATTTATAGCAGGATGATCTGACCTAAAGAAAACTGCCTACCCATTGTAATAAGGACAGAACGGTCTTTGGTACATTTGACAGCGGCGTTGAGTGGCATGTACAGCTGATTCTGACCTTGACATTAGCCGACTTTTATAAGTTGGAGCCGATTCGACCTCCGACTCTCGCTGTCCTGTACTGAATGGAGTCGACTCGCA
>NW_023596833.1:0-12500 GCF_011947565.3 Pollicipes pollicipes
GGATGGTGATGGCTGACTTTACCACCAATTACGCCACGACGAACACGTCAAAGGAGTAAAATGTTCCCGTCTCAGCAGGTCGAGGCCGCGATAGGGGCGGGGTTGGGACATTGAGAGTCAGAGAATGTCAAATTATTGGATGGGTTGGTACACCATCTGGCCACCACCCGGCGCCTTCCGTCGTATGTGTTGTACGTAAACCTGCGTGTGGGTAAGGCAATCTTTTGAAAATATCACTATCATCCTTATAAAAAGGTCGTTATGAATATGTGAAAGCTGTGAAATGCCTCTGTGCACCCTATGGAAGGTTTGATGGACCAATGACAATCAGTGATGCTCGGTTCTTCATTGTGCCTAAGTCTGCCTGAACATAGGCTCAGAATATTGTAAGGAAAATGGTTCCCACCTGCACGCCGACCTTACCTGATCTTTTTGCTACGATTTATGTTAACTCGTGAACAGAGCGCAATTATGAGTTATGGATGCAGTAAAAGCACCAGTTTTACGCTGGTATACGAAGATGTGCTGAAAGGATATTTCACGCGGACAAACACCCTGAAAGAATGAATGGACGCCATATGGTCAACGTAGCCGGTACACCCTACAGCCCAAATCATCATCATGATATAGAAGCCTGAGATGATAAGGATTAGAAAAGGCGCTTAATTATGACGCAATTGTTTACTCTACATTGCCTTCCAGTCCTCCATTTTACGCCAGCCGAGCTAGTGTCGCAAATGAGCTGACCCTGATGGCACTGTCCATTTGGCATGAAAAAAAACAGTTCATAGCGGTAGGTGGTTAAGACGTCAAATCGCGTGTCCGCCGACAGCAGAGGTAGGAAAAGAACAGACCGTGGAGAATCCAGGGTAACTAGATGCCATTACTAGCCGTGCCACAATTCGTGCGAAAAGTTGCAGAAGTGGTCAAAGAGATGTGGTCCGTGAGAGAGAGAGAGAGAGAGAGAGAGAGAGAGAGAGAGAGAGAGAGAGAGAGAGAGAGAGAGAGAGAGAGAGAGAGAGAGAGAGAGAGAGAGTGAGGGAGAGGGAGAGAGAAAGAGAGAGGAGAGAGAGAGAGAGGAGATGAGAGAGAGAGAGAGGGAGAGAGAGAGAGAAGCGTCAGGGAGAGGGAGAAAGAAAAAGAGAGGAGAGAGAGAGAGAATCGAGCTCACGCCTTGGTCGTTGAATGAACATTATTAACAGCTTTGCTTTGCTGCGGTTTGGATAAGTGCCCTATCGGCCAGCTACGGGAATTTCAGGCTCATTGAATGGAGGAGAGTGATTTGTGGTGGGACAAGATTGCATGCATCTGGGAGTCGTCTTGTGTCCGAGCCTACCAAGGCAGAGACCCTCTGCGAGATACTGCGGGCGTTCGGGCAGGGTTCCCGCATAGTGAGCCCAGGGGAACCCCCGCTCCCCGCCAGGTGAAGCTCGCGCTCCCCTGCCAGGCGAAGATCCCGCTCCCAGCCAGATGAAGTCCCCGCTCATGGCCCATAAGGAGCGCTGGACCCGGATAACCGGAGCGGTGCGGGGTCGCGATGAAGCGTGAATGGGGAAAGAACAGCGGATCTACGAACACCATTGAGCACGTGTTTTGTGTGGTGCCTTACACAATCCCGGATGTGGCCAAGGCCTTACACAATGCCGGATGTGGCCAAGGCCTTACACAATCCCGGATGTGGCCAAGGCCTTACACAATCCCGGATGTGTGAGGCCCGTGCTCGAAATCGATTTGCATCTCGCTTTTTTGGGGCGGAGGAGGCTCTGATTATAGCGTATGGATTAATTCGCAGATTAAATTGTATTCACCGATTTCTAATTGTGTTTGGCTTTGGAATTAGACTTGAGCTTACGCCGATGGAGTCAGATTTGGTTCCAAACCCACGTAAGGAAAAATCTAGCTTTGGTTTAGCTTGGTTTGATTCCGTTTGGTTCAGTTCGGCGCAGTTTGATCTGGCTGGTTAGCAGGCTGTGCTAATGGGTTAGGCTATGTCAGGTCATGCGGCCTACCAGAAGAACCGATTGCGATATATACTACCGGTGGCATGTATTCTCCGAGTGATCATGCGTCTCTGGCAGCCTTTGTTACACGCGATCAAGAAAGTAACTGACGAGCGTAGCCACGAGCACAAGGTACGCAATAGGGGGTGGACTTCGTCACGAACCCAGGGTCAATGGGAAGCTGGTTCAGACAAGGCTCATATTCATTGAAACAGATGAGTTCGGAATAGAACTCGCGCTCCAGGCTCTGTGACTGGCACTCCGTAAGAGAACAATGGTGACAAAGCGGTGACGATCACGTGGACATTAGGGATTTACCTTAGACTCAAACCTAACTGGCAATCGGACCAGGACAGGAGCTCATGCGTCTTGCTAGGACGAGTGCCTGCTGAACAGCATGACCAGAGACCACTTATAATTGTATCTGCTGTGGCACCGCCCAGGCTGCGTTTTGGCCAACAGCACACCGACGTATTCCATGCTCGAAATGAGTTCTATTGCAAACTCAGACAGGCTATCGACACGCACCTTGAATTTCCCAGCTGGACTGGATGTCATCCAGTACCCTTGAATCGTAGAAAGTGCGTGAGGGCCAAGGACGGGGCCAAGATGGCACGAACAGGAAAACGCTCGACACGCTAGCAGCTGACCAGCGCTTCGCTGAGCTGATGCCCACCATATAAGCCGGGGCGACAGCAGCTGCGGACAGTGCACTCTGAGGCACCGCTTCCACACCATGCACTCGCTGGTGAGGTCGCCACTCGGGGTCCTGAGCATCGAGACGGCCAATTGACCTAGTGTCCAGCTGGGTTGACCCAGGGGTTCAGTCAGGATTTTCTTAGCGGGGAGGGGGCGGAGCTCGGCGTGCACGCGTCACCGTACTTTTCAGCTTTCTGTTGGGGAAGACCTATGGTGAAAAACAACACAATCCGGGCCTGCGGGACCGCCTCTCCCCCCCCCCCCCCCCCCCCCCCCCCTCTCTCCTTTGGTTGCACGTCTGTAGTGACCGATATCTGCACAAAAGAGCCAAGCGTAGACCAAAGGGTCGCGCCGCAGCTTCAACACACCGACCTCTTCTTCAAACTACGCGTTCAGGCCGGCAGTGGTAGGCACGTGACCCACCCGCCCCACCGCATCCCACACTCCGTCAGCAGACACGTGACCCCGCTGACCCCGCTGACCCTGCTGCCGTGTCCCGCAGACCGTCGGAGCCGCCCTGCTGTTCCTCGCCGCCCGAGCGTCGGCCATACCCTGGGACTCGAAGCCCGGCTACCACGCCAGCTCGCACAAGGAGCCGGTCGGCGGTCCGGCGCCGCCCGATGCTGTCGAGAAGGCCAGGCGACGATTCTTCGAGTACGTGCGCTGCGGAGAGCACGGTGTGCGGGTTGGTGGACGCGCGCTTGGGCCAGGAGGATGGGCTCCAGGTCCAGATGCGGATGTCATCCGAGAATTTTGCGATCATGAACGTGCAGCTGTCACGAATTCACGACGATCCTCGTTCCAAATTTATTTTGCTGCATCAGTTTCTCTGAGGTACAGCGTAGATATATGATATACTCTCTCTAGCTTCTCTGGGATACTTCTTCGGGAGACACGTTTTGCCCGGCCAATACACACGTTCTCTGTCGGCAGGCTCTACAACAAGGCGGCGGCACTGGCGGAGGCGGCACCGGACATAGCTGTGCACCACGGCTACTCTCAGTCCCGACACCACAGCGCGCCGCACCACTCGCAGCACCAGTCGCGCCACTCGACCCAGCAGCACCACGGAAGCCTCCGCAGCGGGTCGCGGCCCACCCACCCGCCGGCCGAGACGGATCCGCTGGCGGGCCCGCCGGAGCACGTGACCGACACGCCGGAGGTGAGCGCCGCCCGAGCCGCCTTCTACGAGCAGTACCAGGAGCTGGCCGCCGCGGCCGCCGCCGCGCCCGACCCGCAGGGCCCGCGGCAAGCGCACCGCTCCGGGCCCCGCCACCACTCCTCGCACCACCAGCAGCACTCCTCGCACCACCAGCAGCACCGCAGCGGGCCGAAGCCGACCTACGGACCGGCCGCCACCGACCCGCTATCGGGCCCTGTGACAGACACACCGGAGGTGGCCTCCGCCCGGGCTGCCTTCGAGAAGCAGTTCCAGGAGCTGGCCTCGCTGTCCGCCGCCGCGCCCCACCACGGCTACGCTCACTAGACCAGTGAGCGTACTAGTGACAGTAGCAGCGGCCATCGGAAGCCCAGCCCATTGATGTGTCAGCGCACAGCTCTTTCGTTACATCCTCCGTTCCCCGTTGATTCGTTGTTTAGCTTTCGTACGTTTTCCTCACACACTCACTCTTGCTGTTTATGTCTATGGAAATGGTCCTTTGTATGACGGTATATGTACTATATACCTGCTGATGTTTTTCACAGTGATGTTGTCATGATGCGTCTTTAATCCTTGTTGCCTTGTCCTTGCATGCTATTGTCATCATGATTAGTCTGCTAACGTCGGTTTCGTTGTCCCAGTCGTCCACAACACCGAGAGGTCTCACACACTTCTTCGCATGATTAAAAGTTTGATCATTCATCGAGGGATGCGGGAAGCTTGTTCTGATTGTACGTGCATGGCAACTGTACAGCAATAAAACAAGTGCTTCCAGCATGATCACACAGTCCATGGGCTAAGATGGGCCCGTTTAACTTGGCTGCAGCCGAGTTTAAACTGGTCACTTTTTGACATCGAACACTGGATTGGGGCCATAAAATGAGTCGGTCCTCCATAAAACCGAGTCCTCCCTGGGTTCCCGGATGCGTCGCAATCAGCAGCATGACTCAGGGTTGGCGTGTGAGGTTATGCAAAACCGGCGATGACCTCGGCTGTGGCAGCGGACTGTGCAGGCACGTTCCTTGAACCCCAATGCGTGGAAAGCATTGGAAAGCATGCATGATAGTTGTGGTACAGCGTTGTGGCGACGAACTTTTCTCCTTCTTTTTATTTTCTCCTTTCTATCTATTTTTGCCGGTTCCTATTTCATTAGTCCGGGTTCTGATGCGTTGGTCAACACATTTTCTTTATGGTGATTTGTGTTTAGACCAACATTCCCCCCCCCCCTCATAGCGTGTGGCAGACGTATACGTCCAGTGGGTTCGAAGTTCCAACCTTTGGTTCGAACCGCATCCACGAGATAGTTAAATTTACATGTGAGGGGTTTCATCCCCCGGCGAGGAGAAACGCTGGCCATAGGCGGCCGTATTATGACTTTGCATGATGCCCTGAGTTCACCGAGGACAGCTAATACGCAGGTTTTTATAATCTGTACGTGTCCTTGGGGCACATGCCCTCCCCGCCCCCTTACCAAGTTTATGGCATGTATTTATTTTAATCTAGTGTGCACAGAAATGGTGATTATATCATGTATGAATGGTATAGATGAATTATGTAAGTAACTGCATGTCGGCAATCAAAAATTTCGGGTCGACACGTAAGAATCGGAACACCGAGGATATGCAATACTATGTTATGACACGCAAGAACCGCGCGCGCTTAATGTGACGCTAAACGCGGTCTTGAGCTTCCCCATCTTAAGATTCTGCGTACATCCCGTGTCTGAAGAACAATTTGATTAACAATCTGCTCCAAATGTTTCACACTTAAGACCGCTTGGGTGATGGGCTGGTCATTGCAACCAGCTGTGATTACGGATCGATATTTAATTACGGCACTCGAGTAAATTTTTGGGACTGCCACACAAGATACAAATAGTCACACATTTGGCTACAAACCGTGGCACAACGAGACGCTACTCTCAATGTTCAAAGGCTTGTTCTTGAAGCGTTCCATCATCTTCATGGACGTAACGACGTCTGAAATGTTACTTGGGTTCATTTCCTTGTTGGCTCCCCATTATGTGGTCAGAGTTGTCAAAAGACCAACATGCCAAACGTCGCTGATGTCCGAACCCCTCGTCCCCAGGTGGTTGCGCCCATGATTATATTAGCGTTACAAAGGTTACGCAATTACCCAAAAACAGATGGTGGAACGCGTTTATTTTGCTTTCTACAACATGTGCACCGGACAGTGTATTTCTGAAAACTGAAAAACCTCCTACCTTGAATGCAATTGATGTACGACAGCTGGATTGCGATGACACTTACGCTTTTTAACATGATACGGCGTCTGATGTCGCTGAGCTGGTGCATTTCGTAATTAAGCAATTATGTCATGTTTGTGACGTGATATGCTTTGTGCACAACCTTCAAATTTGTTGTGTTGAAATACAATGCTTTTAAATGGCTTCCATGTCCGTTGGTAATAGCTCTTTTGTCAATGTCAACGGCATTGTTGTCTAGATGTGCATACATAACTGAACTGTGAGGACGAGAAGTCATGCATAGCACTGCGCGTAAAGAACATGATGCCGTACGGTTGTATTATGTGCGTAGACAAAACTACAAGTGTTTTTGATCTTGTCACGATGCATAGCATTATTGCTTGCCACAAAATATGCGTTACGTCAGTTTGATCGACGTCGCATAAGAGGCCGTTCATATATCACGTGACGTATGCAGAAGGAGAGGAGTCTGGTTGAGCGTAACCAGTGTTACAAGGGGAACGGTCGGATAACGCAAAGCCACCCTCAAGTGCAGTCACAAATCATACTGAAGTTTTTAAAGTGTTTTTAGACGGTAAAGACAGAAAGCGCTGGCTTCCTCTTATGACAGGCACCATGCCCGTCTTTATTTCGCAAATCTAACTCAATTAGGAGCCAAACGAACAATACCTTTTTGGCGTTAGAGCGTAACAACGGGAACAGGGGTGTTTCGCCCAGCATAGCCACTGCATGACCAAGGGGAGAAGGGGAGGGGGCCTAAAGAAGACAGAAGTGTGAAACATAATAAGCAGACGGTCTTAAGGTCATCGAAGAGGTGGTGACAACTTTACGGCTACGTGGGCCCATGGGGAAGGCCACCCAACGTTTTCCGAAAAAGTCCCATCCTATCCCGTGCTAACATTATTTTCTACATCCAATCCGTCCTATTTTTCCACTTGGTTTGACGGCTTTAAGTGTTCCACGACATGCGTATATGGAAATCCACCGGAGGGTCTGCAGTCTTCCTGGGTACTCATGAATCCGGGGGGGGGGGGGGGGGGAAGGGGGCGGTATCATCCCGATACGGCTCGTGATCCCAGAGCTACAACCTTTCTCCTCTCAAGCTGTTTGACTTTACCACCAGGACCACGAGCCGCCGCGGTCGCCGCGGCCACCGCGCCACGCTACTTATGCATCAGGTTCTCGGGTAAGTACAGGTCGCCGAACTGGTCGTTGAGCCGCGAACTGCCCGGCCGCTCCTTCAGCTCGCGGAAGATGCGCTCGAACACCTCGTTCTTGTCGTCGGTGACGGGCACCGGACGCACGCCGTCCCCCGTGCCGACGAGCAGGTACGGCCGCCCGTTGACGTACTTGATGCTGTCGCGCATCTCCTGCAACACCTCGCGGTCTGAGCGGGCGCCGGCGACGGGCGCCGACGACGACGACGGCGGCGGCGGCGGCGACGTCGTCACCGTCGACCAGGTGGACACGGCGCCCCGGTCCATCGACATGCCGTAAGTGTAGGTGGTGGTGGGTTTCTGATCTGGGCGCGTGACGGCCCAGGCGGACTTGCCGGCGCCGGCGCCGTCCGGGCGCAGCACCCGCTGCAGCACCGTGTTGGCGTCGTCCTGGCGCGAGAAGGAGCCGCAGCGGCGCGCCAGTCGGCCCCAGCCGATCTCCAGCATCAGCAGCGCCACGCCGCACCCGTAGGAGGTCAGCAGGATGTAGTAGATCATGCGCAGCTCCTCGTTCATCAGTTTGGTGCCCTGGATGCCCTTGGGGATGGCGCAGGGAGCCGCGTCCACCTCCGCGTCCCGTTTCCATTTGTTGGCGATGCCGGACATGACGAGCCAGTGAACGCTGAAGGGCAGAAGGTGAGTCATGAGCTGCATGCGCCGGAATGTCCCCTGATGTGCAGTGCAGGTCATCGGTGTGAAACACAAGCCAGAATATTATGCAAATTAGGCACGATTGCACCGAGACCTGAGTGAGCAACATAGTCATTGTAGATGACAGGAGTGGATGACGAATCCCTTTTGCAAGTCGCTGAGAAACTACGACTATAAGATGTATATTCGGAGCAAAAAATATTCTAACACAGGTTACGCAACAGGCTTCCAAGACTGGACAGGACCCAAACAAGACAAGTAAATAATGGGTCCCTAAGCACGTCCATAACAACCTTTTCCACGTGCATAGATCCACGTCAAATGGCCATCACCTTGTGAACTATCACAAACATTTTTAACCGGAGATGCTGTTTGAACTAAGATTGCAGTTGTAAAAATTATCCTATCCTAATCCTTGTAAAAATAGTATGAGTTCAGAATGCGCGTGTTTAATGAAGTGATACATATATATGCACATGAATATATATATATATATATATATATATACATATGTTGGAATATTTTGGCAAAATCCTTTCTTTTATACATGTTTGACTAAAAATACCTGCCGACTCAGCACTGACGAGCTTTTTGACGCATCGTTCTAGTTTCCGGGCCTTTGGCTTGGCATTATCGCTTAGATTAAAGATGGTTCGCACAAAATTACTCGTATATTAATCGCTCCTTACCTTCTAACGTTTCGAGATTCTATCTCATTGTCGGAGAAGATTGAATGGCACAAGAAATACGTTTTTAGTTTTAAAGGATAAAAAATTGTGCACTACTACTGGAAAGCATCTTTTGGTACCGAGAACACAAATGAAGCATGGCTAATTGAAGAAAGACAGAGTCCCATTTACAAGATACATATACGGAACACTCATAATGGGAACACTACAAAGACACAATAAGAACACTATTGCCATATTCACATCAATAGTGTTCACCGGTCACTACCTAATAGTTCAGGAGTTGTGCAAGAATTTGTTTGTCTGTTTAGGGCCGGAGAGAGTTCGTTAATGCGTCATAATTCATCAAGTCGTTGGCGTCATAAGGTCCTTCATTAGACTTGCATTTAAGCACTGCTCTAATTGTACAGGACTACATTCAGAATTGGTTAGAATCAGACAGATTTTGGTGAACAACAGTTTTTCAAATCCTGACGTTAAAAACGAAATACCACGACCTATGACAAGATACTTTGACAGAAGACCAAGACAACGCATCTAACCAGCCTTCAAACTATTTTATCAAAATCAAATGAAATCTGCCCACAAACAAGACGAAAAACCTTTACGGGAAATTTTATCTCGACGTGGTAGAGACAAAAACGACCACAAAATAGATATCGTCATTTATTATCGTAATAAGACAATATCTAACTTTCTGGTGAGAGACAGCCCAGACAAACCCGACAAACTAAAATGCACCAATGTAGTGCATCAATTCGGATGCAGCATCGAAGGCTGCAAACTTCGTTCCACACACTACATTGGTGTGACCACAACACTCATGACGCCTAACAATGCATTTACGTCACGGGGCACCACTGGACCACACGCGACACTAGCACGGCATGACATTGAAGCAACAACTGACAGACAACACTGACATCTTACGGACGTTTAATGACAGAAGACGCCTTCAAATTTGAGAAGGCATATTCATTAACGAACTCCCTCCTGCGCTAAACAGACAGACAAATTCTTGCACAACTCTTGAACTATTAGTTGGTGGGCGATGAGCACTATTGATGTGATTGTGCCAATAGTGTTCTCATTGTGCTTTTGTAGTGTTCCCTTATGAGTGTTTCTTATATATATATATATATATATATATATATATATATATATATGCATGTATGTATATATGTATGCATGTATGTATCCTGTAAATAGGACTCTGTCTTACTTCAATAAGTCATGTTTCATTTGTGTTCTCCGTACCAAAAGATGATTTCCAATAGCAGTGCACAATTTATATATATATATATATATATATATATATATATATATATATATATATATATATATATATATACATATATATATATATATATGTACACAAAATCCTGGCTTGTACCTAGATAGATTTTTCCGATGTGATCCACCTAAAATGTTTACCGCTCTAAGCGATAATAGCCTAGAGAATGTTGGTGAGGAGGCCGACCTTGCCTGTCGCTGGAAATCGCAGGAAAATGGATGCCGAATATAGAAAGCCGGAAAGAGCCAAACCATGGATTAAACAGATAGCTATCAGTACCATACAGGTGGCTGGAGATTACAATGCATAAGGGTATTTGCAGCCTTATTGCCCGGTGGAGAAAGTACATACATCAAGTATGGAAGGCTCATAAATTATTCATAGGAATGTTCCGTAACTTGTTCAGTGCACTAGCGGGTAACATTATTCACATAAATGAGAAAGTAGTATTAGCGTTATTCCTCAGAGAAAAAACAGGATAATGGAGGTATAGTTGGGTTGATATTGCGGCAACATGCCTTTGTGGACGCATACACATAAATGAAGGCCATGCGATTGTTATTGGCTGGCGAGCGTAAGGTACCGGCGCCATAACGTGAGCTCTCGCCCAAAGAGAAAGTTCAACCTCCACTAAACTGCAGCGTCGCTGGCCGTTCTCCGAACGCGCCCCGCGCTTCTTCGGCGTCAGCTGGTGACAGCCGTGCACCAAGGCTACCGTGGTCTGCTGTGCCGGTCGCTCCATGCCTCAGTGGTGTACCACGCCCGGCTCCGCGACAGGTTCTCTACCCTATATCGGGCGTACGAGACCGGCGGCACGCCAGCCGCCGCCACAGGCACGGCGTGGTCGCGAAAGTCCGCAGCCAAGCTGTGAGGCTCGACGATTCGCACTGATTTGTGGGACAACATTGCGCTTTGCCAGTCGACGCCTGTCAATGCGTGTCGTGCTCTTGCATCGAGCAGCGCTCCAGATGCATAGGTGATGTGGTTCTGAGACGTGGCGCCGATTTTTGTTCTGGTGGGCGTATTGCGTGACGGCAGGAATGGCCAGAACAAAAGGTGGCACTGAAGCAATGCGACTGCTATTGGCTGGCGAGTGTTTATGCTGCATGTGTTCGGCTTGTAGACTTGTCATTGCTCTCACTCACAAAGGGTCGAAGGCTTGGTTGAATGACGAGCCCTTGGGCGCGGCTAGCGAGTACTTGATGTACTCATCCTTGAGGGGCACCACATACACGTGGCAGGTGCGGTTGCTGGAGTAGTAGTCGGCCATCATCATGGCGTTCAGCTTGGACACCTCGTCGATGTAGACGTACGCTGTGATTATAGAAGGCGATGTCTTGCATGTAGGTATACATTGCTCCCAAACGCCATTAGATGACGCATTCGACCTGGACATTTGCCATCGGCAGGCGAGACGTTACTGTTGGCATGAAAATAGAGACGCTTAATTGATAAAAATGTTCTGGCACTTTCTATTGCATTCGTAAATTTGATTCCTTTAAATTTCAATGGGGAGCATGAAGGCAAAATACTTGTATTATGAACGCCAAACGAAAGGTGCAGAATGAAACGTATTTTTCCATTGCAACTAGTGCATCACTATCATCTCATCGTGTCCACAACCTCATGCTAACACCCACCTGAACTGCGGACTTTGTCAATAGTCTTGGACGCCGGTTCGTCGGGACTGATGAAGGAGCCCTTCCCGGCCCTTCTCATCCCCATGAGGACGTCGGAGCTGTTGACGTACATCTGGATGCTGTCCCCTGTAATGTATAACACAAACAAGCGCGTCAGAATTAATGACTATCCTAGTGCAGCTGGATGCTGCTGTTACATATACGCAGACAGAAGTAGACATCAGATGGCGGGCTGTCGCGTCAGAGTGGGCATTCCAGACCGCCAGGTGGCGTCTTGTCTCCGTATTTCGAATATGCTTGCCCGTTGGACGTTAGATCATCCGCAGCCCGCAGGTAATGCGAGATATTGCCCAGTTTAGTCAGGGCTACTAAGATCAAATGAACGATTCAATCCGCATCCAAATAATATTTGCAGTCATAAGCACCCGCAAGTAAGGATTCCCTCCGCAGCTACGGCAAGGTAAAGGTCTTACATCAATACATCATCACGTCATATCGACAGCCCATATGCTCCAAAGATTTGTTTCGAAGAAACGCTCTGCTGCCAAACGATGAATCGCCTTGGCCGGCATGCTTCGGCAAGCGCGTGGCCTGCGCGTGCTGTTGTAGCGATGCAGGTGCTAGGCGCATAAACCCGTCACTGTCCAGTTAATGGCGTATATGTGTCGCGTGCCTGAGCATCGCTTTCACGTGCATTTTTCGTACGACCCTTCGGCAAGAAAGACTGTCCAATGCCTGTCCAAACTTATGTAACACATAGTCCGGATACACGATGTCTTGAAGTCCGCCTTAGGCAACCTCCAAAGTCAGCCTAAGACAATGCCCACCTCACCGTGACATTCTATATCCCAACAGCAGCGTTAATCAGGGCTGCAGACGTCACCGCGCGACCGGTTCGAGCGAGCGCTCCAGACCCGTTTACCA
>NW_023596833.1:17500-37373 GCF_011947565.3 Pollicipes pollicipes
GACCTGGCTAGGCCATTTCCCGCTGGACAAACGGGACCTCAGGGGCTTCCCTGGAGTTATCTAGGGATTGGCTTAAAACTAATGGACGGATGACGCTGAGCATTGTGGCATTGTGCCAATGGCACCAGCCTAATGCAGTTAACTGGCGATGATAAGTGAGCTACTCGGTGGCGCATGTTCACCGTGACCAAACGTGCTCCTCACCAAATTTGCATCAGCGCCAGATCGAACATACCATGCACACACACACACACACACACACACACACACACACACATATATATATATATATATATATATATATATATATATATATATATATATATATATATATATGCCTGACGGATGTACATCGTCTGATGTGGTCCCGCGCGGCCACCTGGTGGCGCGGTGGCCGGGCAGGAGAGCGGCCGCACCTCCTTCACGCCGAGCCGAATGGTGCGGTTCTGCATGTCCCTGGTGACGCTGGGTCGCATCCACTGTATCAGCTGGCCGTCCGTCAGGCGGAGATAGTCGTTTGTTGCCGCACAGGCCTCGCTGTAGCCTGTAACAGCCGTGGCCAGAACTTCAGTACGTGGCAGGATGTCGGCTACTATCTGGCGGGCGAGGAAGGTCGTCCACCTCCACCTGAGCCTGACCGCGGGCTGCGCTGCTCAGCATAACTTTCGAAGTAAAAACATCGGCGATCCATGTCTAATGACAATCGCAGCTTCAAAAAACTAGGTACAAAAAACAGAGAGCGAACACGCAAACACATTCTCGGTTATATTGTCCTGATATAAACGAACACAACAAGGGCATCAATAACAAAACTAAACAAGTTTCCAAGGACACGTTAGTACCGGATACACGAGTGAAAAATTATTTATAGAAGGGGCTGGATGTTACTCAGCCTAACTTGCATACGCCTGAAGATGCTGACAATGGTAAATACCGCTCTATGTACTCGCCAAGCTGACCGGTAAGAACTGGCAGCGCCGGTCGCAGTGGCATGGCGGAGAACTGTGTCACGTGCTGACGGTGTTGACCGTTGCGGACTGGCCATCACCCACCTGACGTCTTCCCGGCTGTTACGAACTCGTGCTGATGACCATTACCGGCTGATGGTGTTGACCGTTATCTACTGATATTGTTGACCGTTATGGACTGGTGGTGTTGGCAATCATGAAATGACGATAAGATTCGCCAACAACTTGGGCCTCCGTTAATCTAGTTAATCTTCTCAATCTATGGGCAGTTAGTATTGTGTTTAAGCAGTTAAATCAGGGGGCGGAAGCCTAAGTGCATTTTGGCTACTAGTTTCTGGTCGTGCTGTCAGTGGTGTAGCTTTCACATCTTTAGCAGAAGAAAGTATCAGTAACGGCACCTGCCGCATACCTTGCGTCGCCGTCGGATGTGAAGTGAGCAAGGTGAGTTTGGAAGATCTTCTGTTTCTCTTCAACAACTGATAATGGTTGTACCAGTTGCATTGTCTTTAGATGTAAGAAGGAAGTTGAAGAAGGCAGTCAGAGCCATAGCAACGAAGGACGGTAGCATACAAAGGGTGGGTAACGCCTCCTTTCGCCGACAATTCCTTCCATGCATCACCCCAAGGCTAGTGCTAAGTTTTCCAAGGAAGGTGGTAAGACATTGCACACCTGGTCCTTCGTTCATACGATTATGAACGAAAGTGTTGACACAAGGCTATAAGTTAAAATTTAAAACAAACATTGGAGCCTGATCAGAGGATCTTACCCAATCCCGCGTCCCTATCCAAAGACGATAATACCTTTCACTGGAGGACGCCAAAGAATAGGCAATACCTAGCACGAACAGCTCTTGATCGGACGGGCGAAAAGTCTGTGCTGCGTCTCAAGTCCAGGGCTATAGATCTGACAAGAAACCAGAAACAAACTGACCAGCGCTGCCCCGAGGAGAGAGCCTAGAGCTCTCGTCCCCAGCTACGGCATGCCAACAAAATAACCGTCACTTCATCAGTTCACGTCCTTCACCTAACTGTCAGCCCGGTCTGCTCTTTTTCTCTTTGCCTTGGAAGCCATTCGACACGGGAGTGCACTTCGTCAGACTGATAGCGTGTCTGCGTTGTTAAACGGGGCCTCCCATCTGTTCCCATTTGCCGAGCGACTTTTCAGGTAGCCTGACCTTGTTCATGAGCTAAGTGGGTAATAAAGAAGCAAACGATTTCGTGGAGTGCTTCCGAATGCCGCCGGCTCCAGCCAGCTACGAGGACGAGGGGGCGTAGTAGATACAGTAGAACACAAAGGTGAATGCGTCTGGAGTTTGCTGTCAGGTGTTAGTGTAACTCGCACAGGCCAATGTCATTCACTGTCAGAAACAGTCAAGGTTGTTCAGTGATTTGTAATTAATCGTCTGCTAAGCCTGGGCGTCCAGGACGTTAGGCGTCTCCCTGACCAGGAACGCATCAACAGCGGATACACCGGCGGAGAAATTAGGAATAGAAGGACATAGCATCGATGAATATTTAGTGGGGAGCTTTTGTCGGCCTGCACTAGCGATAGTTTGTCCGTACTGGACAGGCAGTTTGGCCCGTTACGAGCACACGGTGTTGACTGTTACCCGCTGGCGGCGCTGACCGCTCCGAACAGATAGTGTCGTCAGCCAGGGACTTAAGGGATTGATCGCCACGTATGTGTAGTGCCTACCGTTGCATTTGATCGTGCTGGTCGTTACCGACTGCCGGTGTTGATCGTTGTGGATTTATCGTTTAGACAGTTATGCCTGATGGTGTTGACCATTGCAAAGTAATGGTGTTGACCGTTATGGACTGAATACATTAACGATTACAGACTATTGGACTGACCGATGCAGACTATTGCATTGACCGCTACAGATTGTTGAAATGATCGCTGTGCACCAAGGATGTTGACCGCTGCTTACTGATAGTGTGAGCTGTTGGGTTCTACTACGGACTGATGGTTTTGCCGGCAGCCATATAATTGCACTATTGACCACAGTGAATCAAAGGTGTTTGCAGTGATCGATCAATTATCTCGACCGTTATGAATTAACGGTGTTGTCCGCTACAGACCGATATGTGCGCCGCTGCGGGGTAAGGGCGTCCACCTATATAAACTAATGGTATCGACTGTTATGGACGGATGATTTTGACCGTTTCGCACTGACTGTGTTGGCCGCTCAGACCTGATGTGTTGACCGATGCGGATTGAGGGTTTTAGCTTCCATAGACTGGTGATGTTGACTGTTATGGACCGTTACGCAAATTGACGTCGTTGACCGCCATGGATTGACGATGTGGACCGCTAAGCAGAATGATGATGTAGATCGTATGAACTAAAGGTGTAGGCCATTTCGGACTCATGTTGCGCACCGTTACGCACTAGCGGTGCTAACCATTGTGGACCGATAGTTTGAGTGCTATGGACTAAAGATGTTGGTCATTATGGCCTGGCGGTGTTGACTGTTATGGATCAACGGCGCCAACCGCTAAGGAGCTATGGTGCTGACCATTGTGAACTAGTGCGCTGAGGTCAAAGCACTGATGATGTTGACCTTTGTGATCCGATGGTGTTGACAGTTATGAATTAATCCCTTTCATGCATTAGACTTCGATTAAAATCCATATGGGTAGGCTCATTCGGCCCGGCAACATATCAGACCCTGTGACAGCGATTTTGAGAGTCTTTCTAAGCAAAGCTTGCGGTGCGGGCGGCGCGCTCAGAAAACCGTCAGAAGTAAATAAGGGCAAATGTGATAACTAAGGGTGAGCCTATACTTGTACCCTTAATGTCATCTGAGTGACATATAACACGGTTGCACACGGTTTCCTTCGCTCGGCAATGCATTTGCTCAATTTCGATGCCACTTTTATCCAGTGAATACAGCTGTTGCACATGAATACGAAACTGGCTGTTATTCATATCGGTCACAATCTCCTCCGAAGGTTTGGGCCCTTCAGAGGTCCACACCAGGGCTGCCCTTTGTCCCGGCCGCCATACGTTCCGGTCACAGAAACGCTGGCCATTCAAACTCGAGGCGCGCCAGCCGCGACGGATGGTGCGTCAACCGCACAAACGTGGCCCGCCAGCCGCGGCGAGTGGTGCGTCAACCGCACAAACGTGGTGCGCCAGCCGCGACGGATGGTGCGTCAACCGCACAAACGTGGCCCGCCAGCCGCGGCGAGTGGTGCGTCAACCGCACAAACGTGGTGCGCCAGCCGCGACGAGTGGTGCGTCAACCACACAAACGTGGTGCGCAGATCGCACGGCGAGTGGTGCGTCAATCACACAAACGTGGTGCGCCGACCACACGGCGAGTGGTGCGTCAACCGCACAAACGTGGCGCGTCAGCCGCGACGAGTGGTGCGTCAACCACACAAACGTGGTGCGCCGACCGCACGGTGAGTGGTGCGTCAACCGCACAAACGTGGCGCGCTGACCGCACGGCGAGTGGTGCGTCAACCACACAAACGTGGTGCGCAGATCGCACGGCGAGTGGTGCGTCAACCACACAAACGTGGCGCGCCAGCCGCGACGAGTGGTGCGTCAACCACACAAACGTGGCGCGCCAGCCGCGACGAGTGGTGCGTCAACCACACAAACATGGTACGCCAGCCGCGGCGAGTGGTGCGTCAACCGCACAAACGTGGTACGCCAGCCGCGGCGAGTGGTGTGTCAACCGCACAAACGTGGCGCGCCAGCCGCGACGAGTGGTGCGTCAACCACACAAACGTGGTGCGCTAGCAGCGACGAGTGGTGCGTCAACCGCACAAACGTGGCGCGCCAGCCGCGACGAGTGGTGCGTCAACCGCACAAACGTGGCGCGCCAGCCGCGACGAGTGGTGCGTCAACCACACAAATGTGGCGCGCCAGCCGCGACGAGTGGTGCGTCAACCACACAAACGTGGTGCGCCAGCCGCGACGAGTGGTGCGTCAACCACACAAACGTGGTGCGCTAGCAGCGACGAGTCATCACAACCGGCGCGGAGCTACGAGTGTTTCAGTTCGCTGGCGGTGCTTCGTGTTTGTTCAAAATGCCTGCGCAGCGCGCGCTGGAATGGACGTCGTGATATCAACTGGACACGGCTCAGGCCTGCATAACAAGTGGGACAGAAGTCTTTTGATGCGACTAGGGCGAAAGCAGGAATCAAACTATGGCATCTGAGAATACAGAGGGTCCCTATGCGCAGCGAAGTCCAGCTCGTATGTTCTCGGAAGTAGCGTTCGGAAGCCCGCTGCTTAAATACGCTGGAATCCAGAGGGCTACAGTTTCAGACATGGGCTGGCGCAGGAGAAATACACAGCTGGTCAAACAGAACCCCCCACTTTGCCAGCTTCAGTCACAAATTAGCTCGCAGGGAAAGCGGTTAACAAGTTGCACTTGTAGCGTATACTTTGTGGCGACTAACAATGTACAATCGCTACAATACCGTATCACCAGTACTTTATTCCCATCCAAACGGTACCTTTCATCCAGAAGCGTTATCGACGGCCCCAATTGTATTAAGTGCCGCGGTAGAGAAGGCCTAATCCGTTTAAGCGTGAAAACAGTCTTATTTGGACGCTTTGAGACGCCCAAAGTGCATCACTATTGGGAAATACCATGTACAATCAACAGAATGGAGCCCTTTCATAGCATGCGTACAAAACTGTTTTACGCTCTGAATACACGGCTGTTCGGGGGCGGGGCTAATCAAGTAGCTCACAGACAGGTGGAAGCCGTTCGCGACAAATCAGTTACAGTTAGATTTCAGTCCATTGCTGATGCATATCACCATCTGTATCTGCAATCACCCCAGCTATTATTTCGATAAAGGCATGGTACCGAAATATCAACCCAACTATATCTCCATTCTCCTCCTTTTTCTCCGAGGAATAAGGCTAATACTACTGTCTTATCCATGTGAATGATGTTCCTCGCTAACGCTCTTAACAACGTACATAAACCAATCATCTTTCACCTGCTGCAGTTGTGTGCTGCTGCAAATGTGTCATGTCGTGTACATGGCGTGAACCCGTTGCCGTTACGTTGCGCGATCGCACCCATGCCTCCCTACTTCTGGAATTTGCTTGTCGTCAGTGCGGTCGCGGTCGCACGGCACAGTCGAGTCATGAGACTGTGTTGCCGGCCGGTCCAGTACCGTACCACGGTCGTCCCGGGGTCATCCGGCATCGGCCGCGACGCTCAGCGTGAGGCAGCGCGGGCAGCGCGGGCGGCGCGGGCGCCGGGCGCCAGGCGGAGCACGCGCATGAAACATTGGCACGGACAAGAAGTGTGACTGCAAAATGCTCGCACCCGTTCGTCGAGCCCCCAGTAGTGTTACGTCGTGCGTCCCTGACCTGACCGATGTAGAATAATGTCCGAGTTGTTAGGTGCCGGTCAATGACCGATCCTAGCGACACGTGCGTGTCGAGGGATACAATGATAGCATGATATGGAGGCATAATATTATACAGTTATCACGTCTCGCAAGTTATGCTTATACATGACATACCGATCATGTTTTTCACGAGTTTGGGTTTGTGGGTGTCTGTTCATTCATATGTATTTTTCTTTGACGTTAAAATGGAAAAGCCTTTCCACAGTAGCAGCTATGAAAGTCATATAAAAACGCATTCAGGTAACCTGCATTTATGACAAGCCAACAGCTATATTTGAAACACCGGTGGATGCAGACCTATGACAGTAAGGGTTGTTAAAATAATTGATAATGAACAGCCCGCTGTAACAAAACTTGTGCCACTTGCCTCATGCCCCATGATCCATTACTTGTGATCGCTTCTGGTGATTTTCCAGATGACTGGTGGATGTAAGGCGCAAGTTTCACGAGGTAGGTGGGCCATGATCCTTACGGTTAAACATTGAAAGACATATGAAAGACAATCTGCCGGTTGTTACCAATTGTAACAATGGCCGTTCTTGCTCCGTATGCTTTACTTCGCCACGCCACCGTGACTGGCTGCGTCTACCTCTGCAGCACTGGAACCTTGTCGGAGTGCCATGGGCACTTCGTTGCCAACGAAAAAGGCTCTTGATATTGCACACATTAAATCCTAACTATCATCCCCTAAGACCTTTCCCTAGGTTCACGGTTGTCACATTATTTATCCTTCTCCACACAACTTGTGCATTCGCCACCGGCACGCAGCTGGCAGCAGGGTACCGGCCATCATGCCAGCGGGGGGCCCCAGGCGGCGCCGGACGAGCGAGGCCGGCAGCAGGGTATCGGCTACCACGCCAGAGGGGCGCCCCAGGCGGCGCCGGACGAGCGAGGCCGGCAGCAGGGTACCGGCCATCATGCCAGCGGGGGGCCCCAGGCGGCGCCGGACGAGCGAGGCCGGCAGCAGGGTATCGGCTACCACGCCAGAGGGGCGCCCCAGGCGGCGCCGGACGAGCGAGGCCGGCAGCAGGGTACCGGCTACCACGCCAGAGGGGCGCCCCAGGCGGCGCCGGACGAGCGAGGCCGACAGCAGGTGCCGGCTCTCGTGCCAGCGGGGCGCCCCAGGCGGCGCCGGACGAGCGAGGCCGGCAGCAGGTGCCGGCTCTCGTGCCAGCGGGGCGCCCCAGGCGGCGCCGGACGAGCGAGGCCGGCAGCAGGTGCCGGCTCTCGTGCCAGCGGGGCGCCCCAGGCGGCGCCGGACGAGCGAGGCCGGCAGCAGGATTCCGGCTATCACGCCAGCGGGGCAGCCCGGGCAGCGCGTGGCGAGCGAGCCGTAACAGACGCAAACGCTAGCAGGAAGCTAGGGGATGCCAAACACTAAGCTGGTGAACCCAGACACCGGCGGCGACCGGTACCAACGGTGTTCGTTCACGCGTGGGAGTTGCATTTCATGGAAATTTTGCAGATGGAGTTTCACAAATCCAGCATTCGCCAGCTAATTCAAAAATATTTTGCTGAAAAATTTCCGGCTATAAGACCGGTCGGTCTCAGGAGTGTTAATACAGGACACCAATGAGCTCGCTGTCTTACAGATTTGGCGATCAAAAATACACTATAGAAAAACACGAATGTTTTGGGAAAATGCTGGTCGAATTGAACAGCACACTACGCCTGTGTATTTTCCATGGCCCAACCTTCCTTGGTTTAGGCTGCAGCAGTAGCGCAGGCAGGGGGGGGGGGGGGGGCACAGGGAGCACGTACCCCTTTCCCCTTAGGCTCCGAGCAGCCACTCGGGATCTACGATTAGGGGCCCAATTTGAATGCTCGAAGGGCCCAAAGCACCGGCCGGAGCTCGGGCCCCGGCAGGCTGGGCCGGGCACTCCAATGCTAGTCAGAGGGCCCTGCGCGCTTATATAAAGCCCCTGAATCGATAAGGGCCTATATATCGGTTAGACACCAGCAGTAATGCACAGTCGGTTCCGTGGCGGCATGGGGCTGAGGGCCCATTTCTTAAGCAATGACAAAGCTGGAGCTAGCGATTTGCGTTGCTCGGGGCCCCACGGCGCCTGTGCTTGCGAGCGGCCCCAAATTGACCAGCGGTAGTGTTCGAGGAGGCCCTAAGAGCCCGGGGGGTCCAACCAGGATAAGCCAAGGATAAGAGTCTGACAATTAAGGGCTAATTGGAAGGTCTGAAGACACGAAGGGCTGGTCGGAGTCTCATTCAAGGGCCTAGAGACCAGCCCTTTTGCCTGCGCGACCGCCTCTCAAATGACAGTCAGAGGGCTCTGGGCGCCGATCAGGGACACCCTGAGTCGATATGGGTCTATATGTCGGTCAGGCACCACCAGTACTGCGCAGTCGGCTCCGTATCGGAATGGGCCTGAGCGCCCACTTCCCAATCAGCTGCAAAGCCGGGGCCAGTTATTTACACTGGTCGGGGCCTCTGCATCTGTCCGGGGCCTACAGCACCTAACAGAGGGTCCTGTGCCCGCAGAGGCTCTGGGCCGACCAAGGCCAGTGTTCGATGAGGCCTGGAGAGGGGCCCGGGCGACCCACCGGAACCGAGTATCAAAGGCCCTGTTGGAGGGTATGAGGGTCCGAAGGACTGGCTGTAGGTCACACAAAGGATCGCGGCTTGTAGGATCATGACCTGGAATATCAGTCAGAGGTCCTCTTGCACTGTTTGATGACCCTCTGAAACATTGCCGGTGTCTGAGTCGGCCAGAGATCACGGACATTGAACAGTTGGTTCACTGTCAATCTGAACCCTGGGGGCCCATTTTTCAAGCAGGAGCGAAACCGGGGGTACGATTTACATTGGTCTGGGTCGCCGAAATAGTGGTTTGCGCCCCTGTGTAGGTTGGGAGCCCACAGTGCACAACAAGAGGTCATGCCTCGGCCTTTTTCATAATCAGATGCGGCAAATAAAAAAGATCTCTAAATAATCGGACGAGCTATCTGAATTCCTGCAGATTAATTTTGCTAGGACCAACATAGGCAACCTAGGGCCCTAAGGGGTTATGCAGGGCAACGTTTTATAGAAAAAGGACAGATCTGTTAACTAGTAAACAATTGAGAACATCGAAAAATTCAAAGACTAGCCTAAAGTTGGGCATTTTTATGATTTTTGGAGAGTTCAACTCTCGCAATTTTATGTTACATGATCCATGTTACTAAATAACTCTGACTGCATGTTGAAAATTTTCAGACAAACATGACTTGGCCATGCTAATACATATTGTTGACCCACTTCGATGCATGCTTGCAGGGTCCCTCATATCTCTGTAAACTAAGATAAAGATTCTGACAAAGCCTCTGAGTCCCATCGGCCTAGAATAAGTCCATGGAACCAATGCAAAATTAAGAGCGATCTTTTCATGCAGTTCTTTGATGCATTTAGGCAGAAATGAGCTGTGGTACTTCTCAGCTTCTTTTTTAGTTGGAGAAAGTAAGCATGAAAATATTAAAGAAAAACATGGCCTAGATAAGACAGTAGTATTGGCCTTATTCCTGGGAAAAAACAGGAGAATGGAAACATAATTGGGTTGATATTTTAGCAACATGCCTTTCCCGAAACAATAGCAGAAGTGACTTGAAATTGCCTGCCAATGATCCTACTCGATTTTTCAGGTTTTTTTGAAAGAGCAAGCCACAATCTTCACAGGACACCAACATTCAGCAGCGATTGCCAGCCATTACCAAGATACAGTGCCTGTCTAAGAATTAGAATGCCCGGACATACGTGTACATACAGAAGAATTCAGGCAAATAAGCATCACGCATCATGCTTTATTCGAACATGCGAGCGAGTTGAAGAAAGCAGGCATCACACATCGCGCAATAATTGGTGCGCAATGTGTGATGCCTGTTTACTTGAACTCGCTTGCATGTCCGAATGAAGCGTGATGCGTGATGCCTATTTGCTTGAATTTGTTTGTACGTACACGTATGTCCGGGCATTCTAATCCATAGGCGGGAGCTGTATCTTGGTAATGGCTGGCAATCGGCGTTTGTACAATCCCCTGAATGTTGGTGCCCTGTAAAAACTATGGCTTGCTCTTTCAAAAAAACCTGAAAAATCTAATAGGATCATGGGCAGGCAATTTTGACTTCACTTCTGCTATTGTTTCAAGGAAGGCATCTTGCCGAAATATCATCCTAACGTTATCTCCAATCCCATGGTTCTCCGAAGAATAAGGCTTATACTACCGTCTTATCTGTGTGACTAATGTTACTCGCCAGTGCACTGAACAACTTACGTAAAAACATGGCCTCGTTAACAGATGGACCATATTCGGCGATTCCTTGCTGTTTGATGGTATGCCCTTTACTGTCAGGGCCCTCTACTATTCGTCAACCCTGGGGGGCACAGGGTTGGGGATCACACCCTTTTACTATCTGTCAACCCTGTGCCCCTCCCTTGTGTGCTATGGCTGCGCACTTGAGCTGCAGTGTTTTGTATCCGAGATCGTTTTCAGAAGAGGTGGGTGGCACCTGCCACCTCTCAGTCGCTTACTAGCCAATGCACGGACCGGGAAGTTTTTCAGGTCCATCATCGAGTCGTGGCCGGTGCATTCACATACACCGTTACGTTAGCTTTACATCTGCATGTGCTGTGGTCGCTGAGATGTGACACCAATTCTGAAAATTACCACCAAAACAGGATATTTTATTGCTTGCGCACGAAAACGCGTAAACTTGTACACACATAGACCCACAGCGTCCTCTATGGAATCTTCCGTTTTCTCCTCCATCAGAATATATCAGCCTCGTGTCGATGGGATGCTTTGATATTGGATCAGCGAGATCTGGACACGGCTTAGGCCCTGGTATTTCACGTTTCAGTGTTAAAATTGAATCCTTTCACGCATTCATGCAGTAGGGAAAGTACAATTGTAGAGGCATTGCAAGCTTGCTGGAAAAATTGGCCCAAGCGCAGACTCCTTGTTTACAAATGCCTGATAATTCACGTAACACACCTGTTACAGATTTTGATGTTGTTTTTTTTTTTTTGCTGAGAGGTGCATCAGCTTGCAGCCAGGGTTGCGAGCTATTGACCCCTAAAAGACATAGCGGCCGGTGCGGGCCGGTTCGGCCGCTCAAGTTGAAAACTTATATAGCTCAAGCAGGCTCACCCGGCCTGCGGCTTCCCTCGTAATGAGCACCACACACTGATTTTAGCACACAACCAGCGCCGATTCATCATGGTATCGCCCTCCTGACATGGCCTACACATCTGTTAATGGTAATTTAAAGTCTGTCATGGGCATGGCCGCTGCGTTACTGATGTCATTTCACCGTACTCAAAACAATTCGGGTCATTTGACGTCCCTCAGTAATAGGAAGTAATCTGGACAGTGCAGTCCTCTGAGGCGACCACGACTTGTGCTGACGTGCCTCCCACCACCCCGAGCCCTCTCTGGGCTGTGCAAGGCATGGCCATTTTGTCAGGTAGATCAGACCAATATGCATGAAAAGACGTCGAATTTTACGGGCGTAGAACGCACCGGTTTGGTGATGGGCCAGGAAGGCCAGAGGGTCAAGCTGGCCTGCCGTGCGAAGTTAACGCTGACCATGCTGACCACTTCGAACCAGCGGTGTTCTGTTGACCGTTTAGGACCAACGACGACAGCCATGGCTGGTCGTGCTGACCGCTAAAGACTAACAGTGTTGACCGTAACCGACTAATGGTGCCAAGTGTTAAGAAATAAGAGTGTTGAAAGCTAGGAGCAGCACATGTCGACGGTTACGTTCTTATGGTGTTGGCTATAAAGGGTAGAAGTTGACCGTACCGCTCGAATGGCATCACAGCGACGAGCCTTCGGTGCCGGCTCCGTTACGAACTCAGTAATGTCACGGACAGGCGACGTCGACCGTTGCGTACCTTCCAACTGGCATGCAATGATCAAGACATCGCGATTATCGCGATCATCTGTCCAGTGGTGTTAATCATTAGGGGTGATGATGCTGGTTTTAAATGGTTTTGCCTATGGTGCTGACTTGACTGATGGCGTTTACAGCTAATTGGCGCCGATCGTTTTCTACTTTGGTATCAGTCTCGCCAGTGAAAACGTCGGAAGTTACGCGACGATGCTATGAATTGTTGTGGACTGGTGTCTTTGGCGGTCACATTGCATTAGCATTCACGAATGTTAGCGTTCACAAACTAGCTGTCGCTTGTTGGCATTAACGTTACACCAAAACATTTACGCAGCGTTTCATCACCTACATTAGAACACTCACATTAAGCCATAATGGCGACAACATTACAGGAATAACAATTACATCATCAATATTTTGATAGCATTTGCTGCGTCCCGGCGTTGTCGACCGTTGCCGTGTGGCGGTACCAGCCGGGTAGGAGTGACAGTGCTGATCGGCACGTCACGGGCTGGCATCAACAGTCACATATTGACGGCGTTGGCTGTTACGTTCGGACCACGCTAAACGCGGGAAGGGAAGAGAGGACGCAAACACTTTGTTTGCTGTTAAGTTATGGAAGTGGAGATTCTTGACAACCCGCCTGAAGAGCGGAAAACCTCACCAACGTGAAGTGCGGATGGGGAGAAGCGCAATAAGTTTCACCTGTTTGGCTGTGGCAGCGGAGCCGATCATCATCCTCGGCAGCTCGCTGAGCCCACACTCACCCTGCCGTGTGGCGGTCAGCGGCGGCACGGTAGGCAGGCTGGGCAGCCGTGTCTCCAGACACACGCTGGCCAGCACCGTCTGCACGAACCCGGCCGTGGCCGCCATGGCGGCCCTAGAACGGCGCGGGTCGGTTGTAGACGGACGCTCGCCACAAGAACGTGGTGACGAACACCAGCAGGAAGAGCAGCACGAGGTAGGCGAGCATCCAGCCGCGGGCGCCGACGCCGGCCGCCGACTGCGCCGGAACTGCCGCGGGCCGCGGGGGTTGGCGGCCGCCCGGACGAATGCGGCGCGCGCCGGGCAGTCGGCGTCTCCGGCCACTCGGCCTGCCACAGCTTTTGGCATCGGTTGTTGAGTGTTTGAGGTGTGTGGACAGCTTTTTGGGATCGAAGTTCGCACAGAGTCCGCTGTGCAGTTTTCGAAACTACTTAGTGATCCTGATTTTAGACATATTTTAGCTTCGTCGTATGGATCAGCTAGCCGCGGTGGATCTTTTAAGGATGATGAGTTGATGTTGCGCGGCTGTCTAGTGACCCGGGTGACCCTGATGTCGAGCGAAGATGATGTTATATATAATCGAACCCACGGTGCCTTTCACACACCACATGGAAGATGAAATATTTCTACGCGGCCAACAGCCTACTGGTGAGTTGTTGCTCTGGCATGTCTCAAGTCCACCACGGAGCTTACGTCGAAACGGAAACATGTATTGAACCATGCTATATATTTGTGCCATGCACATGTACAAAGGTAGCAAATACTTCCATGCATTTGCTGGCAGAGCACAAGCTTCCAGCGAAGCTGAAGGCACTTGATCATAGCGCAAAGTTTGGTGCACAGTGGCTCTGCAGGTGTCTGCCGACACGTGCCATCCATGTAAGTGCCTCACTGGGTGAAATCGTGTGGTTTTGCTTTTATTAATGCCCATGCGCAATCGACGGTGGGAGATACATCAGGGAGACGTATTTCATGTTGCTTACGTGGCTTGCGAACAAAGGTGTGATGTATTTATGCATGTGCACCACCATGGTTTTGCGATGCGACCACTTGTTGCATAATTATTGTCTACACAAGGCTGTCACATGAATGACGCTTATTCCAAGGAGGAGGACGTTCAAGAGCGATATGTCACGTGCCCCCTGGGAGGCAGGTCCTGACTGCATCCTAAATCGTTAGGTTGTGTGGTTTTCGCGCGGTGCCGTCCACTCGAGCGGTTCCGGTTGAAGTCGCGGACCGGGCCAGAGAACGGCAGGGTGTTTGAGAACGACCGCTCTTTTGTAGCTGCTACCATGGCGTCCGGGCCTGAGAACGGTAGGCGTTTGTGAACGACCGCTGTTGTAGGAGCTACCGTAGCATCCGGACCAGAGGACGGTTAGGTGTTGTGAACGGCCGCTCTGTTGTAGGAGCTACCGTAGCATCCGGGCTGGGGGAGCGGTAGGTGGGTGAGAACAACCGCTCTGTTGTAGCTGCTTCCGTAGCATCCGGCCAAAGAGCGGCAGGTTTGTTTGTGAACGACCCGCTCTGTTGTAGGAGCTACCGTAGCATCCGGCCAGAGAGCGGTAGGTGTCTGTGAACGACCGCTGTCGTAGGACCTACCGTAGCATGTTATACGTGTCGTGCAATGAGTGGCATATGTTTCTCAAGACAATTTATGTGCAGACCGACGAGGCATTTACACAAGAGATTTACTTGGTTTCAAAATGCTCGCGTTTTCAGCGGGCTCTGACCTCGTCTACGCCTTTGAATGGATTCAACGACGAATTTCGGATCCGGTGCAAAGCGTTTTGTGTGTTATTGACCCGGAAGCCGCTCGGGGAAGCTGAAGCCTTGGAGGCCATGCCAGCTTGGATGCATCGATGACTGGTCGCAACGGTGCTACATCGACACAGGGCAAAGCCGAGTCGAGGCGGCCGCCCTCTGACTAAGCTACAAACGTATGCCTCCGACAAACTGCCCCCCTTTCCGCAGAAAAACGCACATTGATGCAAACTAGACGCGACTTCCAGTCTAGTCCGCCACCATCTTGGGCAATTTGTTTCACTTCACTCACATCCGGCGAGGTCCACAGGACAGCAGCATTTGTCAAAGTTATTCTGCAGCATCAAACACAACCGTGATGGGAATGTCCGTACGCATATAGACGCGCACCTAAGCGCCACAGGACAGGCGACATTATCAAGTGGTCTTCCAAACCTTATACGGTTTCATAAACACACTCGGTTCAAATGTATAGCAAGAACACCTACGCATTAACATTTCAAACAGGCCATATTCTGGGGTGTGTCGCCTTGTTGCGTTCTTTTTAGTTTTAAAAACCTTGCCCACAATGGTAAATGGCCAAACCTTACACGGCTGGACTCCACAACTTTCTCCGCAGGAAATACCCACCGTTATGCACAATTTGTCAACACGGCTTTGCATCTGGAAATTTACCGCTCGTGGTGAACTCAAATCGGGCCGTAAAACGCAATCAAAGCGCACCATCTTGGAGGTGGACTGGCGTCAGTCATACGCGCCAACGTCAAACGACAGAGCAACGGCAGAGCACACCTAGACAATACATGCGGATGAGAAGCATGATAATCCTTCGCTAGCTACGTACAATCAAGCTGGTGATCTCGATGGACCACCAGAGCGACTACCCCCTCCCCTCGACCCGGCTCTGGCCTGGCTGACCCAGGAGCAGAAACTGCGCCCGTTCTGGCCGACGGGCCCCGTAGCAGAGCGCTGAGCCGACGTCCGGCCAGCCCGGCGTCGGGGCCTCAGACGACGCTGGCCACCACGGCGGGCCGTCTCTGGCGAGGTCGCCCGCGTCTCACCCGGCCGGTCGGCAAGGCACAAAGCACAGCATGGTCGGCGGCACGGCCCGCTCCCCGGCCGCCCTGCAACGGCAGACGGAGCAGTGGCAGGCGGCGGCAGACACCGCCGGCTGAGGAGCCCCCCGGCCAGGGCCTGACTACGCGGCGTGAGACCCACAGGGGACAGGCAGGCAGTGACAGGTGGAGGCACGGCACGGTGGTCAGCGGAGGGGACCGACCACAGATCGCTGCGGCCGCACGCACTGCGGACAGCGGACGGGACCGACCACAGACCGCTGCGGCGGCACACACAGCGGACAGCGGACGGGACCGACCACAGACCGTTGCGGCGGCACGCATTGCGGGCAGCGGACGTGACCGACCACAGACCGCTGCGGCGGCACGCACTGCGGACAGGGGACGGGACCGACCACAAACCGCTGCGGTGGCACGCACACGCGCGGCACCCACATGCCTCGCCCCAGCCGCTGCCTGAACGGTGACCCGCCCCCCACGCAGCACCAAGCAGCACACGTAATGCAATGAGCGGGACAGTTTCTCCAGGGGACTGAAGTAGCGTCCAGTGAAGCGTTCGGTCGACACCAGGCTGCGCGCGGACGGCGCCTGCTCAGCACTCTGGGTCCTGTAGCACGAACTGAGCGAGACCGGCATCGACGGCGACATATCGTCGGATCAAGTATCATCCAAAATATGAACATCCAGACCGTCGTGGATCGCTGACTTTGACGTGATGAACCTGATGCCGTTGCACTGCGTTTGTTTGCGCTCGCAATTCAGAATTTTGTGAGTGCGGCATCGAGTGCCGTTGCAGCCCGAACAAACGCCGTGCAAAATCTTCACAACAGCGCATGAAAAACGGAGTTATTTACTTCCACATTCGACTCGCAATACATGTCCAATGGCGTTTTATCACCCTCCTACCACGTTTAGCTCCAAGGTACTGTAAGTCGGAGAAGCCAACTGTCCGGTCACTCGTAAGGAAAGACCCAGGGCCCAGGGAAGGGCTCACGGCACTACACCCGCTCACGCTGAGACAGTGCCGACAGGCATGGCACGGTACGTATAACCCCATGCATATACACAAGTCCAAGCTTCCATCGCAGACAACGACTCATTCAAAGGTCCACTGAACAGGCGCCATGACCAGGACAGCTCCTTTATTGTGCGGACCAATGGGCGGCCATATCAGGACCGAACAAAAGAAACTCGCGGCGGCGAAGAAACCCAGTTCGTTGGGTGACAATAGACCATTACTGCGGTCAAATCAACCATTGAGGGTGCATTAACAGGAGCGCCGTTCTGAATGCTTTGAGTTCGCATGGTCTCGCATAGTCCCGACGTGAAATAAACATAAAATAGCACGGCGCGTTTTCAAAGCCTGCTGAATCAATGAAGCAATACTGACCTCCTTTGTGCATGCATGACGTCATCGCAGAGCATGCACGCGCTATAACATTTTCAGTTACACCACCGCTACAAACAGAACGACATTTGACACCAAAAATGTACACCAATTTCCTGGCAAAAGATGAACGCGCAGTAACGCATAAACACCCCGAAATGATTTCGTTTTGTGCTTTTGAAAAGCAAAAGATTTTTGCGCATTAATAACCATCGAAACCGAACTTCGAGCCTGACGTAAAAAAATCGATGGCAGTAGTTATTCTACGAAAGTGATGACAAGATATTAAAACCGTGCACACGAAACGTAATAGTTTAATGCAAATAATCAAAAATAACTATTTCAGTCCACATGAAATGAGAAACAGCTGCACAAAAAATGCCGTCGATTTACCTTACAACCGACGAATCTCATCCGTTATGTCTCCGACAATGGCAGTCCCTGCGAAAAGATAGCATTATTGACACGTTTCGATTTTCCCATCCCTGCGTGGGTGGTGGCTGTGGGTGGGCTCGAGGCGCAACTGTCACCGACTGCGTGGGCGGCAGTTGTAGATGAGCTCGAGGTCACACTGGGGCAGCGTGCCGTGACAGTTGGGGGTTGTGGATGGGCTCGAGGTCACATTGGGGCAGCGTGCCGTGACAGTTGGGGAGGACGCATATCGGCTACTGGGCCCAACAGCGCTAAAGGTGGTCCGTAGTGAATGCAGTAAGACCCGATGCGCGTCTTCAAGCGACTTTTATGATTGCCGTGCTATCTTTCACCCTCTCCGGACGATGTCGTGTGAACCAGTTGATAGATCAGGAGACAGAGAATCCTTCTGCAGGATCGGAAGTTCGCGAGCTTCGCTCCAAAACCGACTGAGAGTGCACGCCTTTCGATCTCACCGAGCAGCGTCAATATCACCTGTCATTCTCAGACCAACAGACAGCCCCTGGACCCCTGCTTTTCCCTGCTGATCCACAGTACGACAGATAGAACCCTTCCATTTCCGCACGGACCCGCAGTGTACGCGACCCCGCCAGAACAACCCCACCCTCCCACACCCAGTCCCACCGTAAACGCCCGCCCGCCCGTCTCAGAGCAGAGGGGGGCGCGCACCTCAGAAGAAGCGTCCGGGGCGAGCGGCAGCCGGCGGCCGGGCGTCAGCCGCTGCGCCGGCGGCCGGCCGAAGCCGCGGCCGGCGACGGCGCCGCAGCGCACCATCACCACGCCCGACGGGTTGACGTCCACCTTGAGCCGGTCGGCCGGGTACAGCACGCCGTACGTCTGCGCCGCGAACAGGTCCTGCGGCGCCGCACGGGCCGGCGGTCACCGGACGACCTCGCGCCTGCCGTGGAGGCCGGGTGGCACGGACACCGCGGCCCGTACCACAGGCCTGACGGGCCTCACACTGACATGACGGGCTCCACCGACACACCAGGTCCCAGCCACGAGGACGCTGCACATCCTATGGGGCCAACACTCCTCATGGTCAACATCACATGCTCAACGGACACATTGTGTCCAAAGCCCAGACAGTGCATACGACACGCGGATCCAACACACATCATGCTTGACGTCGCAGGCTCCTCAGGACACATTCACGGACACATCAGGTTACGCCACGGCCGCGTGCGACGGTGAGTCCAACAAACGACACGCGTGACGCCATAAGTTCCACGGACACGCGTCAGTTCGGACGTACACTGGCGTGTGGCGAGGGCTCCACAGTCATACCAAACCACGGGCTCCGGGGACACACCAGGTCGCGTAGGCGCCGCGCGCGCGGACAGCGGCCCCTCGGACGTCACACGCGATGCTATCGGCGCCACGAACATTTCAAGTCCCTCAACAGGAGCGTAGGACGAGAGCGGAGGTCAGATGGAAGCCTCCCAAGATCCGACCACGACTCAGGACACTGCCAAGGTTCTGAGAACGTCGACTTGCCATGTACGGTAAACACTGCGCACCTGGTAGCTCACCAGCAGTTTAAGCTTGCGTGACAACTATGAGAAGAAACAGGCAATAAAAACCAACACAAACATCAGTACACCCAACTTAAAATTTGTATAACTAGGACAGCATATCATCCTTCAATTCGTCACCGTCTGGCTATTGCGGCCCCGTTCCTTCTCCATGCAGTGCCGCCGGTGTCGACAAAACATCTCTCACTACACCCTCGCCGGCGCGCCGCTCGGTCCGTTACCAACAGCGCGCACGCGACACGGGCGGGTCACGCAACAGCCTTCGGCATTTACTGGTCATTTTCGCAAAACGTCGCAATTATCGAACGACGTCGGTCACCGGCGCGACTCATCAGTCAAAGGCCTCCCGCTTGCGGGGCAATTTCAGTTTTCAGGCGGCATGCCATTAGTTCGTCGTCCGTCAGCTGCGGCTATCGGCAGCCGGGTCAATTGCCGCACTTAGGCGATATCGTTACAATTAGGAACTTTCATACGCATGCGAGCTGAAAGCACCCCACTTTCCGATGACGTATCTTGAAAACATCACATTACGCGTCAAACAGCCGCTGGGAGGTCACAACTTTGTTCGAGTGCGAGCCCAGGCCAACTAAACTGGCCGCTCCTGCCCTGCGCCAGCGACACTGGCGATGCCAAAAAAAGGGGGTGGGGGGCAACAGGCTCGGCTGGCAGCCAGACGCCG
>NW_023596834.1:0-26583 GCF_011947565.3 Pollicipes pollicipes
CTGCGTGACCGGACCCCGATCGCCATCGGCCATTCATTTGATTCATAGGACGGGGCACACGTTGCAGCACGGCCGCCGCCCGCTGCAAGCCGACACCGGAGGGCAGCGCGAGGGTCAGGCGGTTGCGACAGCGGTGCTCGGCACGAGGACACGTTGTCACGGAGACAGAGCACGGTGCCGCTGGTTGACGGCCGGCTCAATGCTCCATTCAGCCATTCAGGTATTCACTGTACACCCTCCCCGGAATGCCATCAATGGCCTTGCTTTCATTGCTCAGCTAGAAGCTAACAAGTTAGTTAACATGAAGTCGTGACATCATGACACCATGACTGAAAGCGTCGCAGTTCGTCACCGCACACGCGAACAACAAGTCACCAGACGTGAATGACGAAATGGAGCCGGTCACCGACCAACAGGGCGGGAATCCCTTCAGTTTCAGGTAGGTTAAGCTGACCGAGCGGCGTCGAGCCATTCATTACCGGTCGACGGATACAGCCTTCGGCGTGTCTATGACTCACGCGACCAGTAACGGCTCATGTCCCGCACCGGCCACCGCAACACAGTCACCAGCTGCCTCATAATCCCGTCAGCACCTGGTAAACGGAGCCGGTCGCCAGCTGCGACCGCTCCCAGCCCAGCGGGCCGGGCCGCTCCACGGGACACGGCGGCGCCGCTGCCCCGGCCTCCGGACGCTCCGGCCGCTGCCGGAACCTCCAGCCCTGAGCGTACGTGGCGGTCCGCGTCAGCCGGCGAGCGACCCCGGCCCCAGGCGTCAGCCGGCGAGCGACCCGGCCCCAGGCGTCACCGGCGGCGACCCGCCCCGCAGCCGGCGAGCGACCCCGCCCCAGGCGTCAGCCGGCGAGCGACCTCAGGCCCCAGGCGGCAGCCGGAGCGACCCCGGCCCCAGGCGTCAGCCGGCGAGCGACCCCGGCCCCAGGCGGCAGCCGGCGAGCGACCGGCCCCAGGCGTCAGCCGGCGAGCGACTCGGCCCCAGGCGTCAGCCGGCGAGCGACCCCGCCCCAGGCGTCAGCCGGCGAGCGACCCCGGCCCCAGGCGGCGCCGGCAGCGACCCAGCCCCAGGCGTCAGCCGGCGAGCGACCCCCCGGCCCCAGCGTCAGCCGGCGAGCGACCCCAGGCCCCAGGCGGCAGCCGGCGAGCGACCCCGGCCCCAGGCTCAGCCGGCGAGCGACCCGGCCCCAGGCGGCAGCCGGCGAGCGACCCCGGCCCCGGCGGCAGCCGGCGAGCGACCCCCCGGCCCCAGGCGTCAGCCGGCGAGCGACCGGCCCCAGGCGGCAGCCGGCGAGCGACCCCGGCCCCAGGCGTCAGCCGAGCGACCCCGGCCCCAGCGTCAGCCGGCGGGCGACTCGCCCCAGGCGTCACCGCGACTACTCGGCCCCAGCGTCAGCCGGCGAGCGACCCCGGCCCCAGGCGCAGCCGGCGGGCGACCCCGGCCCCAGGCGTCAGCGGCGGCAGGAGCTGGTGGTGGCGGTGGCGTGGTGGGCAGCGGCGGTGGCCGCTGGCCGGTGCACTGAGGCCAAAATGAAGGCATTTTTGGTTCCTCTTGAAAAGGCCTCGCCTCGCCGTCCCAAATAGTGTCAAAGAAAACTAAACACCACCCAAAGCGTTTCGAGGCCTCGGGCATTCAGACCGTTCCCCCGCATTAAATTTTGTGAAACCGCTTTGATCACAAACTGATCGCGCAAAACTGACTCAATAAACTCAGCTTTCTCTGCGCGCACGAACGAGTTTCCGACTGGCGCCGCTCCGTTTAGTGTTTCAGCAAAGGTGACAGCGGGGCAGGGCGGGGCGGGGTAGCACCGGCGGCCGGTGGGGGAAGGATGCGGGGGGGGGGGGTTGGCGGTGGTGGCAGCAGGCGCGAGGTGGTCTACCGCCGTCGGTGCGTGAGCCGTCGGCTCGGCCGTCGATCGATGGGCCGAGCGCGGCGGCCGAGGCGGCGGGCAGCGCGGCACGCACACTGCCGACCGGCGCCGGGGGACGGGGCGGGCGGGGGGGGGGGGGGGCGGAGCCGGGCGCCGCGAAGGTCACGGCCACGAGCGGCGGCTGAGACATCTCAGAATACGGCAGCTCCTCTCAGGGAGCTCGCATTATTCCCACGATTTCGCTTTAGTATTTGTGTTATTATTAAAAGTTGCGCCATCTTTGCACTACATGTGCCATTCATTCAGCGTACGGTGCACATTTGTAAGGCGCTGGCGGCAACATGATGACATCAATCTCATGTCATCTCAGAGGATGTAATCATGATCGTCCTGCACCAGTGTGATGAGAACGAGGAACGGTGGCGTCAGTCAGCTTCGTTCCATCACACGTCCCCGGGGGCCGGTTACGTTGTCACGGCGGCCCCTGCCGTGGTCCACCACGCAGCGGTGGACACCGATCCACCACCGCAGCGGTGGACAGGCATCGGTGAGCGACAGCAAACGCACCCCACGCGACAGACAGACGGCACTGTTTGTGCGGGGTAAATAGACCGCCTGATTGGAAGCAAACGAAACCTTAGATCCATGTTCACGGGACAGCCTCGGGCACGCTCGGAAAAGAAAGAAAAAACGGCTAACAGTGTGCTCTGTTCGCGGACCCTCACGTCAGCACGTGGCTGACATGCCATGCCACGAGCGGGCGGCGTCCTCGGCCGCCGGGCAAATGGCAGCGGAACCGCATTGCCCATGGGTACTCAGCCGCCGACCTCATGCCAGCGGGGGCACACACTGCCCACCGTCACGACCTCATGACAGCGGGACCACACTGTCCACCGTCACGGTCTGATGACAGCGGGACCACACTGCCCGCGGGTCCTCGGCCGCCGGCCTCATGACAGGGGACCGCACTGTCCACCGTCACGGCTTGATGACAGCGGGACCACACTGCCCACGGGTCCCCGGCCGCAGGCCTCATGCCAGTGGGACCACACTGTCCACCGTCACGGTCGCTGCTTTCCGGCGCATGAGTGGCCGAGGCTCTGGCTGACGAGGCAGGACAGCGCGTGGGCGGTGCGTGGGCGTGTTTAACTCCCATGGAGCCCTGCAACGTCCGCCTGTCCAAACACGTGATAAACGGCCCCCATTCAGGCGGGCTTGCGTCGATGTGCAGAGAGATACGCGAGCCGCAGTCGGATCATGCATGCCAGAGGATTAATGGGAGACTGTCTGTGAACACGGGCTGAGGTTGTTACAGTGGCAACCTCTTCCCGAAGTGCTGCCAACGTCAGCGGCAAACGCCCGAACTCTGTCCGCCAAATTCGGACATACCACTGCAATAAGCGCCGCACAGCGAAAATTCCACCCTCGTACGACTTACGCACACCATCTGAGACCTTGCTGGCGCGTCTCAGGGAGGTAATAATCCACCGCCATTAACGCAGCTGTCCGTCACAGCCTCGGTGGCTGGGGCCTCCACCGGGTCGGCCTGCACACATGTCGTCTGAGCTTCCCACGACCGCGTGCGCTCTTCGCGTGAGACCCGACGCTGGTCCGGCCCCTAAGCCCCCCCGTTATCACACGCGCAGCCGCGGACTCGTCCAGGCGTCCGCCCCCCGGCGGGGGCGAGCGCTGGAGAGCGCGGCTCAGCGGCGGGTAAGCCGCCAGACTGGTCTGGACCCGTCACGGTGACGCAGACGAGCACATGTCCTTCACGCACCGAGCGCGGCAGCACTGCCGATTATGCGGCGATGTGGCCGGTCACGTGGCAGCCAGGGCGCCCGATCAGAGGGGTAAGATATTCGCAATTGAGTCGTTTGGAGAGCGCTGCATGGTTGCATAGTTTGCGTCGTCGTATACGATGCTTAAAATTCATAGCCAACGAAATAACGGCGCAATAAATCCCGAGTGTTCAATGTTAAATAATAGTAACCAGCATTATCCAATAGAATTCATGAGATATTTCAAAGCCACTCCTGTTTTTGGCACGCTGCTGCGATCTGGTCATTATCAACACAACCGACATCACTACAGCAACCACCTTCGCGAACTTACGACCCCGAGAGGAGTCCGGCCGACCATTTCAAACACCAAGACGAGCAAAACTTGCCGACATGCCAACTATTTCAGGAAGCAGCTTCTGTTGACCTCATCAGATTCAGACAGACGTGCCTGCCAAACCGGTCATCCATGCTGACACGAAAGTCGCAAAAATCCATCAAAGCCGGTAACACGCCCCAACGAACGCTGTTGAAACACTGGACATACGCAAGAGCGGTCAGCTGCCGTGGATCAAGAGCTTTGCACCAAGGTAAGCATTTGTTCCCAGCACAATGCAGAGGGCTCCAGACGGGCTTACCGCATCCGTTCGCAAGCAAGAGCCAGCTGATTGCGACGCATTGTTCCGCGTTCGGTACGCCCCAGCGAACGAATACATGGGGGCTGATCTCCGTTGGCTTGAATGGCCTGTTTGCAACTCCGCATAACAGCCAACTGGCCAGGGCGCCTCGTCAGATGCTAGATTGAGAAACGAACGACAAACACGAGAGGCGGGCCGCATTTCGCACTGCCAGCGTAAATACTGTTACACCTTTCAAGCACGCTGACCCCATCAAGACCGCCACCAAGCCTACGAAGCCCATCCCCCCCCCCCCCCCCACCCATCAATTTATCAATCATGCTTTAAGTCAGCACAGGAACAGCATCGCGTGCATTTGGCGACTTCTGCAGAGCGCATTAAACCGCATACCACTCAAGCCAGAGCTTATGCAAGGTCGGTCCCCATCATGACCGCGGCGTTTGCCTCCGACTGTGTGCCGACTCCCCTGCGTGTCCAGCAGAGCAGGCCGGCGGGCGGCCCGCGGCACGGGTCACAGTCCGACCCGAGCGTGCCGCCGAGACCCGCTTCCACCAGGGGCGGGTCACGTGCGCTGGGTCACCACTGGACCGGCGTTAGCCGGGGGAGGGAGGGGCGGGGGGCTGGGAGGCGGGATTACACTGGACCGACGACGGACCCGGCGCGAGATACGCTGAGATACACAGACCAAGCACACTGGCGGAGGCGGGCGCCAGATGCTGCAGCCTGGGGAGATGGCCATGTTATTCAGCGCTCTCGCCACATGGTCGCGTGAACACGTCGACAGACAGCCTGCTCTTGGGACGCCACAAAAATATGCCAAACGAACATCGGTCCAAAAGGCAAGTAGGTGTATACTTCGAGCCAATGAGCTGTCCAATGTGCTGACCGGCGCGGCACTTGTGCTCTAGATTGGCCAGCATCTCGTCATTTTCGTGTTATCAAAGCCAAGACGGTGGCGCGGGCGTGCATAAGTAACCCACAGACCTCCCAAAACCGGCAGACACGCCAGACTGGGCAGGGCAGAACACGCCCCAGAGGCGGCCCCGACGGCGGCTCGCGGCCGAACACGCCCCAAGGCGGCCCCGGCGGCGGCTCGGGCGGCCGAACACGCCCCAGAGGCGGCCCCGGCGGCGGCTCGAGCCGACGAACATGCCCCTGAGGCGGCCCGCGGTGACGGCTCGCGACCGAACACGCCCCAGAGGCGGCCCGGCGGCGGCTCGGGCGACCGAACACGCCCCAGAGGCGGCCCCGGCGGCGGCTCGGCGACGAACACGCCCCAGGCGGCCGCGGTGGACGGCTCTCGACGAACACCCCCAGAGGCGGCCCCGGCGGCGGCTCGGCCGACCGAACACCCCCAGAGGCGGCCCGCGGCGGCTCGGGCGGCCGAACACGCCCCAGAGGCGGCCCCGGCGGCGGCTCGAGCCGACGAACATGCCCCTGACGGCCGCGGTGACGGCTCGAGCCGACGAACATGCCCCTGAGGCGGCCGCGGTGACGGCTCGAGCCGACGAACATGCCCCTGAGGCGGCCGCGGTGACGGCTCGGGCGGCCGAACACGCCCCAGAGGCGGCCCCGGCGGCGGCTCGAGCCGACGAACATGCCCAGAGGCGGCCGCGGTGACGGCTCGAGCCGACGAACATGCCCCTGAGGCGGCCGCGTGACGGCTCGGGCCGACGAACAGCCCCAGGCGGCCCGGCGGCGGCTCGCCGACGAAACATGCCCCTGAGGCGGCCGCGGTGACGGCTCGGGCCGACGAACACGCCCCAGACGTCGGCGCTAACCCGATCAGCCGGCAGCGGGTAACTGGAGTGCTACGGTCGTGCCTCGAATTGAACGGCATCGATCGCTGCTCTGTCGGGGTCCCATTGGCTGCTGCCCCCATGGGCACACGTGAGCACGGGGTTTGGGCATCATGATGACGGACTTTTTCCGGTGCTAAATGTTGTCAGACAGTGGACGCGATGTGCGCAATGCGCAGGTGACCCATAATAATTCAATTTCGTTATCTTCCGAACGGAGATTTTCGCACATTCCGTCTGCTTATGGTCTGGTTTGGTATTCCGCTTAACGGTCTTATTTTTTCGACTAAGCTCTACCAGTCGAATGCAAAATATCGCGTGGTAATTTCAGCGTGGCTCACTGCACACAGAATGAAGACAGCATAAATCTTGAAATAATATCAAACGTACGCTGATTTGCGAAAGCGGTGCAAATCACAAGCAGGAGTCAAATGTCGTGATTTCCGCACTGATGCCGTCCAGAACATAAGCTTGTGGCCTGCACCTGTCGATAAAAGTGATCCTAGCCAAAGCCCATACTCCGACGCATGACCATCATTATCGGTGTTATCACATTTCGCTAACAAGTGGTGACAAGACTCAAAACAACTCCCTAAGCCTACAAGCGGGTGAAACGAACAACGGCTCTGCAAAACGCGTCAGCGCAAACTGTCACACTCGACTCACGGGCAATCGAGAAGGACCATGTCCCTCCCACTGGGTGCGATATGACCGCGCGGTCGAAGCGACCGAACGCCCCAAGTACTACTCCCCGCTCCTGCACATGCACATGTCCCTCCCACTGGGGCGCGATATGACCGCACGGTCGAAGCGACCGAACGCCCCAAGTACTACTTCCCGCTCCTGCACATGTTCCTCCCACTGGGCGCGATATGACCGCACGGTCGAAGCGACCGAAAGCCCCAAGTACTTACTCCCGCTCCTGCACACGCCTCGCCCCACGCCGTACCTGCTATCCTGCCCAGCGCTTTCCGCCAGTGGAGTGCCATGCTGCGGGGCGGAACTGGGCCGATGTCTCGCAGACAAAGTCGCCCTAGATGCGACCGAACAAAGCCGACCCGCACTCAGCTTCTTCTGAGGTGCGGGGCAGCACCGCCGGCCACCGCCGCCACGCGCTCTGATCTGCCGAACGCGTCGAGCCAAGTCCACGCCGCGCAAAAAGGCGGCACTTTGGATGGTGACGGCGGCCGGCGCTCACCGTGACGGTGACGGAGCCGAGCGCGATGACGGAGATTCGCATCAGTCCCGATCTCAGTGAAGGACAAGGCCGATGCCGGGAATCCGCTGGAGTTTCAACGGGGATGTCACTGCATATCGAGTCACGAGAAGCAAGGAGTCGGTAGAGTAGCGGCTTGTATGAAGTGCGGGAAACTGGTGATCATTCGGCCACACCCGCGGCCAGCGCTCAACGCACCCCGACGCACCTGGACGCACCCCTGTCCACCGCAGCGCAGACTGCCGCCCTCCTGCGGCGTGACTGTGTCCTGCGTGCCGCGAGCCTCCCGGCTGACCCAGCGGCCGTCTTTGGCCACACGGGGACCGTATGACCGTGTAGGGTAGCGCCGTCCGACCGGCCACCCAGGTCGGCGGGGTCCGCCGGCCCGGCGCGCGCCGTGACGGACCGCCGCGTCCGCTGGCTCCCATCCCAGCGGGGATAGCGTGGACAGATGGCCCGGCAGACCGATTGGCGGCGACTATTGGGGTGGGGAGGTGCCGGCGGGAGGTGACCCGGAGCGAAAAAGCCCGAGATGCGACGAAGACACGTGGGGAGAAAACAACGACGAGAGCGCGGAGGAGCTGACGAAGGACCATGTGCCGGCGTCGCGTCGCTGATCGTATTGTATCGGTGGTGTTACGGGTCTTGGAATTGTATCGCTTATGGACTCCAGGTGACTTAAATGGTGGTGTTCAAGATGTTTTCGATGGGATGTTCTGATACTTTGGATGCGGCGCGGAGGGGGAGCGGGAATCGGGACACGTATTTCGGGGAGATCAGAAGATGTTAAAGCCGCATCCGAGACGTACATGGAACTGACGAGCTCATGGCACAAACACCAGTTATGCTTCGGATAGCATGCATCACATGGGAATCATCACAGTCACGCGCCATTGACGGGGAACCGCGATGCATTAAGTAAGCTAATGATTATGATTAACCACACATGCAATGCGTTATTGACCGGTTAAGCTCGCAAAATCGGACGAACGGGCCACAGAAGAGCGCGTGAGGGCATACCTGCCAGCCGTTTATGATCTTCTTCCAGCGCAGAGCCATGGCTAAGTAAGGTCCCGACGGTTCGTCGGCACAGCACCGCGTGTCCGACCGCAGGGCTTTGACCACCGATCACCCGACAGCACAGGCAAATCCTCCGAGTGTGATCACCTGCACGAATGTGTCAGGCCCGCGGCACGGCGCCAGCGGGCTGGGAGCACGGCCCGCGCCACCACTCGGTCCGAAATGCGCCGCTTTGACCTCAAGCTCAGCGCGCGTTCAGTTCTCAGCGCGCTGTTCCCTCAGTCCCATGCGAACCGATCCTTTGCCGCAACCAACCGCTTCTATAATCCAAAATCAACTGTTCCTCCCGTCACAAACGCCAACGTCCTGTACCTTCCCAGCCAACACGCCGCCAGTTTTACCATGAGCTGCTCCGCTCGTCCCCGACTTTCCACCCGGCGTGGACCACGCTGTCAGTCGGCTGGTCGTCACCGCTTGGGCCACGTGCACCCTCTCGGGCCACGTGCACCGCTTGGGCCACGTGCACCGCTTGGCCGGGTGCACTGCTTGGGCCAGGTGCACCGCTTATCCAGGTGCAACCGCTTGGGTCACGTGCTCTGCTTGGTTCACGTGCACCACTTGGCCCACGTATACCGCTTGGTTCACGTGCACCGCCTGGCCCACGTGCACCGCTTGGCCGACGTGCACCGCCTGGGCCGCGTGCACCGCTCAGCCACGTGCTCTGTTGGCTCAACCGCACCGTTGCCCGGACGGGCCCTTCACCTGGCCGACCAGCGGCGTCAGCAGACGGTAACGCTCGAGGTCAGGGTGGCACGGTCACGATCGCCGCTTCCGGCCCGGACCGCGACCCTGTGTGCAGGTGTGACCCTTCGGTGCAGGCGAGGTCCGGCACCTGGGCCGCGGCCACGTCCGCGTCCTCGCGCATCAGCGGGGCGTCCCCGGTGATCGATAGCTTGCTCCTGATATGGATGTCCTGCGCCACGACACGCTTCGCATCAGACTACATCACCACCAACCACGACAGGAGGGTAGCGCCGACGCCGACACGAACCGCGACTTCTCCGGGTCCTGGCGCCACTCGCGGGGCTTCCACGTCGTCCGATCACTCCGCAGCGCCGTCCACTGCACCTGTCCACGCCGTCCACACCGCTCCCGACGCCCACGTCGTTCACACTGCGCGCCGGCGGCCGGCGGGCGCGCGGGCCGCGCAGGCCGGGCGAGGTCCGGAGGTCGTGCGCGTTTGGCGGCGATCTGACCGCACACGCGCGGCGCCGCCGGCAGCCTGCGCCGCGCGCCGCAGCCGGCACCCGTTCACCTCCTGCAGGCCGCCGCCGCCGCGCCGCGCCGCTATCGCCTCGATAGCGCCGCGTCGGCACTGGCGCCCGGGCAAATCGCGCGCGGCGAGCCGCGCTGCCGCCGTGGACAAAGTCGGCGGCGCCGCGCCCCCCGATATCAGTGCCCGGCGTGTGAAAACGGCGGCGCGCGGCGCGGCCGGCGCAGATGCACGCGCCAGCTGGCGGGGGCTGCGCCGACCGCCGCCGGCGCCCGCGTCGAGTGGGGCCGCCTGCCGGCTGACGGGCCGGCCATGGCGCGAGGACGGCCGCTGTCACAGCGCGGCCCGCAGGCACGTGACGGATACGATCGGGGCGCTGCAGCCGCGCGGCCGTTGCGTAATGCTGAAGGACGACTGCGAGTGCATGCGGCGCGGACCCGGTCTGGCCGCGCGCACTCAAACCGGATCCGCGATTATTATGTTAGCCCGTCAGCGCATGGGACGTGATCACGGCGCACAAATCGCACTAATTATGCAGGAATCGAGCTGGTGTGGGTAAGATTGCCCGGAGACGGCCCATTACAAGTTTTTACTTGAGCATATGGTAGCTCCATAAGGAAGCCGCCCGCGGTCGCGGTAGCTCGAGCCTTCACGGTGTGCGGCACTAATGGGCGGAATCTGGTAAATGGCACCAGTCCAAGGCCGACGGCGGCCTCGCCCTCCGGCTGCTGCCCCGCGGAATGTCGCTCATGACAAGCCGTCAGTCACAGTGATCATCGCGGAGGGTTCGGTCGTTTTGATCTCACGAATCCTAGGTCGGGCGAGGCAGCAGTGCGCCGCCGTGCAACAGGTGGGCTTTTGAGGCCGCGCTTTGTTGGCTTCAGCCCTGGCTTGACTCACGAAGTGCCACAAACAGCTGGCCCGCGGGAAACAATGTGACCAGCTGCAACGCTGTCTGTCCCCCGTTCTCCGTCCAGAGGGTCATTGACTTAATGCGCGCGGCGCACCGAACCGTGCAGTCCACCGCCGCCCATCTCCTTCTCACGGCATCAGCCGGCGTCCGCTGTCACGTGACCCAACAGCAGAAGCTCTGACGACGCCGCGGCTGCCGTCCGCTGCAGAGGTCAGGGGTCAGCTCGCCTCACCCTGCCTACGGGGCCGGAGGTCGGGGGGGTCAGGCGCCGTCTCTGCCGCCGCCGCCGCCCGCCGGCCGGCGCCACGTGACCGCCGCGCCGGCGTGACTCATCCCGTGACGTCACCGATCAGCTGACGGCCGGGCGATCGACCACCTGGCTGGGCCGGGCGCGGCGAGCGGGATCGAAACTGTCGCGCAAACAGCCGGCAGGGGCGCCGCCCGCGAGAGGCGGCAGAGGCGTGCACACTGTCAGGAGGCGGAGCTCTTGATCCTGCTGTTCAATAGCCTGCCTGGTGAGGCCCTCGGCACAAGATCAGCTCTTGAAACGGGACGTGCGGTGACCCGCCGTGGGGGATGACATGGGAGCGCGGTCCTGGTCCAGGTTAGTGGCCTACGTAAAATGCTCCTGGGCCCGCCCCTGCGCCATCAGCGTTAGCCTACTCAGCGTTGCCCATGATGCGCTGCGTGAACGCACCGTGGGCGAGGCGTGTCGCCACGGATAACTGGGCGAGGGGGAGGGCGCAGCCCCTGTCCGGAGCCAGATGGCACGAAACCATCACCTCAGAAAACGACCCCGAACAGTCTTAGCATCTTCGCCTAACACCCCTCCCCCCCCCCCCCCCTCCTACCCACCATCAACCCCTCGAACCGAACATGGGCGTTATCAATGGGGAGACGATAACTCGGACGGCACGTTTTGCAGCGTGCGACGCGCACAGCAGCCTGAGCGCAGACCAGAAGCAAGCGTGCCCCTTAACAGCCCATCCTTGTTAAACGCGGCAACGCTCCGCGACGTGCGCTGTGGACAACGGATGTGGGTACCGCCACACTTGCAGTGACCGTACCGTATCTTCCACCCATGGGCGGGGCAGGGGGTGCCGCCACTTGAATGATCGCAGGGTGCACAACCAGAAGTGGATCGCGTGGTGGATTAAAGGATCACGTAAAAACACCCTCACATGACCACTGGTCCCGTTGCTGATAGACGAGTGTATCCAATCAGCCAAACCCTCGCCCACAATCGGGTGTTGACCATGTCAGAGCCGCTGACTGAGTGTCTGGGTTTAGCGCCGGCCGACCACCGGGGCCGCCGTGTGCAGCGAGAGTCGCCGAGCGCTGGCACCGGCGCTACCGTCACCGGCGCTGGCAGGACCCCGGGGGCCGACCCCGCGAGCCCCGGGCCGTCGCCTACCGCGTGGACCGGACTCCGCCAAGCGGCGGGGGTGGCACCGTCAGCAGTGTCCCGCTGCCCACCGAACACCAAGCCCTGCTACACCGACCAATCGGCGCAACCGATGTTAGCATGAAAACATACAGAACACCGTGCCTCATTGATGACTCCACCGTGTGGTAAGGGAGTCATCAATGAGTCGAGTGCAGTAAACGGACCCGCAGACCGTGTCTCTGTAACCCGCGCCGCTTCGGGGACGACAATACTGAAGCCAGTGACCGGCGCGCGGCCCAGCCCGCCGCGACCTTGGCCGGCTGCCGGGCCGCCGTGCGGCGGTTCCCACGGCTACCGGGACGGTGCCGGCGGCACGGGACGCGCTGCGTACCGCGGTGCGCCGCGCCGCGCCGCGCCGAGCGAGCGGGGCAGTGCCGGCCGCACGGTACGCGCTGCGTGCTGCGGTGCGCCGCGCCGCGCGGAGCGAGCGGGGCGGTGACGGCCGCCGGTGGAGGCGGCAGCGGAACTGCTGCCCCGGTATGTCACCACAGCTGGAGCCGGTTCGGCAATGTGCGCCGCACTGTTCGATGGAGATGTGATTCAAACTGCACAAGAATGAAATATGCCCGTTTTGGGTGGCTCTGACAGCCTTTCGGCACTTTCGTTCTCCTGATGATCCTGGCGCCCCTGGTTTAACGTATAAATGATAAGCTGCACGTCATGAACCGCGCTTAAACGGCGCAGCCTTTTCCGCGCAGCTCTGATGGGCGCCGCCCCAGGACGCAGCTGTAATTGGTAACAGCATACCACACGCTGGCGGAACAGGATGCCTGGCGTTCGGCTGGCCGGACAATTCGTGGCACTAATGGGGCTACCGGAGTCGTGAGGGACAGGTCAGACGAAGCGACTAATTGCCGCAACGTCGTTCGATATCCACACCGACTCCGGTATTCGCCGATTGCAATCATCGCCAGCGCCATCCCACGCAGTAGCTTTCAAAGGCGGTGTTTCCACACGCCCCGGCCCCTCCTCCGCTCTCGCTGACCGTTCTTAACAAGGCTTCGCGGGCTCGAAAACAAAAACTGGGAGGGCGATCGGCGGCGCAAACAGACCGGCTGAGATCGGATTACATGAGGTTTCCGTCCGGCGCTGCCGGGAGGGGCGGGGCGGGGCGCGCGCGGCGCAAGGGGCAGCTGCAGCGCGCCCTCCAGGGTGGCCGGTCCCCTTCCATAGATGCGATGCAAATGGCCTGGGGCACGGTTTGCGGGAGCGGGGTGCATGACCGTCGGCGCGAGTGAAACGAGGGGCGTGGCTCCAGCCCGCACGAACGGCAAGAATGCAGAAAGTACTGGCTTCTATCGCCGCACGTTAGTCTGTGGCAGCTCCACGTCGGCTTCAGTTGCGGGTGAGCTCCCAGCCTATCGTTACCCCGCCCCGCTGCTCCCCATGCACGCCCCGCGCTGGTCGGCAGGTGCCGAGCGGTGCGGGACACCCGGCCGACGGACAGCGGATGTCCAGCGCGGCGCCCACGCCTCGCGGAGCGGGCGCGGAAGTTCGCCAGGTGCCCCCTCCCCCGTCCCCCCCTGCCCGTCACCCGCGGCGGGATGCGCGGCACCATACGGAGCATCCGGCACGAGCCACACAATGGAGTGGGTGATGTCACACTGCGAGCGTCCTCCGGAGGCAGGTGGCGCTCTCTCGGAGGACCCCCGCCAGTCTCCCGGAGACCCCCGCCAGTCTCCCGGAGACCCGCCGCCGATTTCTTGGAAGCTGCCGCCGCAATGTCGGAGGCTGCGTAAATATCTCAAATACATCTATGATTTTCATGTGAGTGCCGCCGGTGTCTCGGACACCTCCCAGGTGTCTCGGAGAGCACTGCCGTCTCTCCGAGACCGCCGCCGCCTCTTGGAGGTCGCCGCCGCCTCTCGGAGACCACTGCCGGCTCTCGGAGGTCGCCGCCGTCTCTCGGAGACCACCGCCGCCTCTCGGAGACGGCCCGCCGTCTCTCGGAAACCACCGCCGCCTCTCGGAGACGGCCGCCGTCTCTCGGAGACCACCGCCGATTCTCGGAGACGGCCGCGGCACGTGGCGGGGGCGGGCGCCCACACCCGGGCCGCCGCGGGGGGTTCACACAGGCTGCGCCGGCCCGCACACCCGCGGACAGGGCAGCGTTCGTGCTTCACAGCCGCCGCAGAGTGTGCTGGCCGGCTATCGTCCGCCGCTGGCCGCAGCCACACAGGGTGGCCGTGTTCGCGTGCGGTGCACGGTGTATTTGCATTGTGCACGCTCCGCGGGCGGTAACGTGGGGCGTTATGGACCATGATGCATAATACAAACGGCGGTCCCCACCGGAGACCGCGGCGCAACAGTCTCCGGTTCAGAGGGACTCTGCGAACAGACGGCTGCGCCTCGGCTGATGGGATCACTTCCGCGTGCCGGCGACAAGCGTCGGTACCTCTGCTTGTTTGGCGGTGAGGCGCCTCCGTTCATCCAGTCTCTTGCGTGCCGCCCAAAGGTTCGGGCCGCATCGCAACCGTGGCTGCTGCGCGCGTGCAGTTTCTTCAGCATGTGCTGCACATCTGGCGCGTGCTGGATGTTCTCACTGACAGGAGCTCCTGTCCGCGTTAATGCCGTGCGCTGAACGCTAATGATATTGGCGCTTGCGCAATGCTGGTACGGCGCGTGTCTTGGACGGATTTTTGCAGTTTGCCCAAGTCTCAACATTAGGTTTCGCCACCACGAGCTATGACATCGATATGAGATAAATGACGTTTCAATCATTGCCCGGACGCATGGATGAATAACCGGCCTTTCAAAAGAATCGTAATGAACTTAAGCGACGATTTATTGGACAATGGAATACAACCGTCGAACTTGTCGATCGGAACAGCACGGCATGACATCAATTATCGCAAAACAGCGGGTGACAAAAACAGCCTTTGTCACGTTCTCATTCGACATTGAGCGCTGAGTACACGCTGCACGCTGCATAGAACGAAACGTATTCCAGTCTGATTAAAAGAGTGCATTTGAGTTAGTGTCACATCCGTGCGAAGTGCAAACGAATTAGTTTCCTATATTGCGGGACATAGTAAAAAAACCTGTTTCCTCTCTATTCGTTGCTAATTGCTGAGTGCAGGACCACACAAATTGTGAAAGCTGCATTATGACGCTCCATCCTTTTTATTCATTCTGATAAAGTGCAGCAAAGCAACGCACCTTTGACGAGCCGGCGAAGGATTCTGCTATCACCAGGACACGGGGGTCTCCTCCCACACGCACCGTTCAGACTTCAGTGCACGGACAACCACACCGTGATCTCCCAATCTTATCTCTTATGCGCCGGCAGCACCATGTCAAGCCCTGCCCAGCTCGTGCCTGCACGCTCCCTCCCCCCTTCCCCCAAATCGCGTCTGAGGACCGCGGCCAGGCCGGCGAGGCGCTCGCGAGATCGCTCCGTCCGCCGGCCGGCCGGGCCCGTCGCCGTGGTCCCGGCTCCAGCACACGTCCCAGGCCCGCTCCCAGGCGGCTCCGCGCTCAGACGGCGTTCAGACGGCTGAGCTGACCCACGCCAGGCGTGGCTGCGTCCATTTGCTGCGTCCACTGGCAGCGCACGGCTTCGCGCAGTGCGCTATTTGAACTGTGCGGGCTGGGCCGCTCCAGGTGGATACCTCGGTAAACATGGCCCCGTGTGACGTCATGGCCGGCGCTCGGCAGGACTGGGGGCGTGTCAGACTGAGCTCGGCAGGACTGGGGGCGTGTCAGACTGAGCTCGGCAGGACTGGGGGCGTGCCAGACTGAGCTCGGCAGGACTGGGGGCGTGCCAGACTGAGCTCGGCAGGACTGGGGGCGTGTCAGACTGAGCTCGGCAGGACTGGGGGCGTGTCAGACTGAGCTCGGCAGGACTGGGGGCGTGCCAGACTGAGCTCGGCAGGACTGGGGGCGTGTCAGACCGAGCTCGGCAGGACTGGGGGCGTGTCAGACTGAGTCGGCAGGACTGGGGGCGTGTCAGGACTGAGCTCGGCAGGACGGGGGCGTGTCAGACTGAGCTCGGCAGGACTGCGGGCGTGTCAGACTGAGCTCGGCAGGATGGGGGCGTGCCAGACTGAGCTCGGCAGGACTGCGGGGCGTGTCAGACTGAGCTCGGCAGGACTGCAGGGGCGTGTCAGATGAGCTCGGCAGGACTGCGGGGCGTGTCAGACTGAGTCGGCAGGACTGCGGGACGGTCAGATGAGCTCGGCAGGACTGCGGGGGGTCAGACTGAGCTCGGCAGGACGCGGGGCGTGTCAGACTGAGCTCGGCAGGACTGCGGGACGTGGCCAGACTGAGCTCGGCAGGACTGCGGGGCGTGTCAGACCGAGCTCGGCAGGAACTGGGGGGCGTGCCAGACTGAGCTCGGCAGGACCCTGCGGGGCGTGTCAGACTGAGCTCGGCAGGACTGCGGGGCGTGCCAGACTGAGCTCGGCAGGACTGAGGGGCGTGTCAGACCGAGCTCGGCAGGACTGAGGGCGTGTCAGACCGAGCTCGGCAGGACTGAGGGGCGTGTCAGACTGAGCTCGGCAGGACCTGGGGGCGTGCCAGACTGCAGCTCGGCAGGAAATAAAGGGCGTGCCAGACTGAGCTCGGCAGGACTGGGGGCGTGCCAGACGGCTCGGCAGGACTGCGGGGCGTGCCAGACTGAGCTCGGCAGGACTGGGGGCGTGTCAGACTGAGCTCGGCAGGACTGCGGGGCGTGCCAGACTGAGCTCGGCAGGACTGAGGGGCGTGTCAGACCGAGCTCGGCAGGACTGGGGGCGTGCCAGACTGAGCTCGGCCAGGACTGGGGGGCGTGCCAGACTGAGCTCGGCAGGAATAAAGGGTCGTGCCAGACTGAGCTCGGCAGGACTGGGGGCGTGCCAGACTGAGCTCGGCAGGACTGCGGGGCGTGTCAGACCGAGCTCGGCAGAACTGCGGGGACGTGCCAGACTGAGCTCGGCAGGACTGGGGGCGTGTCAGACTGAGCTCGGCAGGACTGCGGGGCGTGCCAGACTGAGCTCGGCAGGACTGCGGGGCGTGTCAGACCGAGCTCGGCAGAACTGCGGGACGTGTCAGACCGAGTTCGGCCGGGCCCGGTGGTGGCGAGCACCCGCTCCTGTCATCCAATAACGTGCCAGGCACGTGTAGCTCATACCTGACGATGAACACCCAGCGGCAGTCCGCATGGGCGGAGGGCGGATGGCCTGCCTGATACGACACGGTCTGTGGAGGTGGCGGCCCCCGTCGACAGTTCTGAAGTGGAGCAGCCGTAAGCACTTGGCTTTAAAGCAAAGGAATACGAGTAGAACCCTTAAGATGTTTAGTGCACTCCCGAGGAACATTACACATTTAAGCAAGACGGTACTAATAGCATCGTTCATCGTAGAATAACCAGGAAAATGGCGACACGGATGTACTGATATGTCAGTTACATGCCTCGATCGAAACGGAAAACTTTTCGTTTCAATAAAGGCATGCAGCCGAAGTATCAAGACATCAATCTTTCAAGTCTCATGGTTATTCTACGGGGAATAAGGCTGTCGCACTGTCGCATTTTCAAGAACAACACTTGTTAGCGGCGGCTTGTTGGCAGAGGATCAAAAGGAGCTAAAGCGCGCGCATCGCGGAGGAATTTCAGACTGTCCGCCAAACGGGCGTGGAACCAGCTGAAACGTGCGGTGTCCGTGGCGTGGTAATCCAGAGGTCTCCGAGCACAGCTCCGATCCCCGGAGCCGGAGTTGCGCCCAACGCGTGCGCAGTGCCTACAGCTCAACCAAGCGCGAGAGACCGCAGCGCTCACGCTTTGGTTCCTACAGGCGGCGAACAATCCATGAAAGGGAGCGGAATCCAGACTGGATGCTGCCAGCTCGAACTGCCCGTTTTCCGGCGTCACTGTGAACTGAACAATTGACCTCGATGCACACCCGGAGCCAACTGGCCCAAATGCACGCTGACCGCCGTCTGCACCATTCTGCGCGCTCCAGAGCACCCATGACGCATCTCCATGCGCCGGCCAAGGTTTATGGGGCGGCCAGCGGCCGCGTTCCGGCCGCCGACACAGGCCGACGGCCCAGCCGTGCGACGGCCGTGATGCGCTGTAACGGCCGCGGCTCATCTGCGGGCTCATCAACAGCGCGGCCCCCGGATGCCGGGCTCGTGTACTGGGCGCGGTTCGCTCTGGTGGCCATGGACGCCGCTGCGGAGGCGGCCGCGCTCCGGCAGGGCCGGGCGGCCAGGGCCGCGCCGCTGACGTGGCCAGGACGTGCCGCGGACGTGGCCGGACTGCGCCCGCGGACGTGGCCGAGCCGCGCCGCGGACGTGGCCAGGCCGCGCCGCGGACGTGGCCGGGCCGCGCCGCGGACGTGGCCAGCGCCGCGCCGCGGACGTGGCCAGGCCGCGCCGCGGACGTGGCCAGGGCCGCGCCGCTGACGTGGCCAGGACGTGCCGCGGACGTGACCGGACCGCGCCGCGGACGTGGCCGGGCCCGCCGGCCGTGAACGTGGCGCCGTCAGAGGACAGCGGACGTCAGAGGACAGCGAGTGCCTGCCGGTGGGGTTGAAGGCGCCGTCCATAGAGGCGCTCACGGCGCCGGCTGGGTTCCTGTCCCTGTCACTGGCGTCAGCATTTCGCGCTGTTGTAACCGCATGCAGTGCACGCTTAAAAAACCAGCGGGATGCAGAACTGACGTCGGCTTTCCACCAATAAAGTCAGCCTGTTCAGGAAGCACCCGTCGACATTCGTGCAGTGGCACTGCTGCGCTGCACGATCCCCAGATTGGTGTCGACTTGACCGATACCCCAGGTCCGTGTCGTCCTGACCGATACCCCAGGTCGGCGCCGCTCCGACCGATACCCCAGGTCGGCGTCGAGACGACGACCAGGTCGGCGTCCACCTGACCCGATACCCGAGGTCGGTGCCGCCCGCGCGGCCTCACCTGATCGCTGCGCCGCGTGTTGGCCATAGGCCTGCCTCCATCGCACAGGCCACGCCACCCGTCGGCCACACAGCCAGACGCCAGGCGGGTGGCTGGTGGCAGTGGTGGTCACTCAAGCCGTGAAGATTAGCGCCGCCCTATCACGGTCCGGGGTCACGATAACGCCGAACGTGATTGTCACGGGTCGTAATGTCACCGCGTCGTCGGATTACGAAGGGTTGGTGATGAAGAGAGGGTGACCGGGCTTTACCGAAACGGAAACAACGTCCCACACATGCGGCCTCCTTCTCAGTAGCGGAACAGCGGCGACGCAGTGATAAATGACCCGCGGCATGAAGAGCGCAGCTGGGCTTCAGGACATCAAGCATGTTGTTATCCTCCGATCACAAATTGGTGCCGGCAGAATCGTACGTCGGAGCAAGAACCGGCTCGGGCCGCGTACCACTGGGCGGCGGACCATGCGGAGTCGCCTGACGGACGACCCGCGGCAGCCGACAAACAGGTCCGGTCAGGCTGGTCGGACGGCGGTCGGCACGGTCCGCAGAGCTGCATACATGAATGTGGCTGGAGTATCAGTGCTGCCGGAGGACTACAAGCTCGATGGAAACGCGGCTGAGTACTGTTACGAAGTGCAGGAGATTGGCGGTGGTCGCCGTCCACGGGCTTCCATGGAAGATGGAGAGGCAAATAACGAGTGTCGTAGTAACAAGACACTAAAACAGCTCGTTCAACAACATACAAGGTACGACAGCTCGTTCTTTTTGGAACGAGCTGTTGTATGTGTTTCGTTGTGCCTCGTGTTTGCGCTTTGAAACATCTCGGCTCTCGGCATCACAACAGCGCAAGGCGCAGACGCCTTGAATGACATACCATCCGCTCTTCCTGAATGGGTGCAACGAAAACCCGTCGGCTAATCTTCGCGTGAGCACTTGGGAGTCGTCGACTGGGACCCATCCTCACCCTCAGCCATCTCAGGACGCGGTACAAACCAGGTCAGGGCAATCGTGTCAGCTCAGTGATGAGGGCTGTGCTGTACATCCCGCGACCTGGACAACTGCGCGAGCCGCCGGCGCGCTTCCGAGCTCTGACGTCGGAGCAGCACGCGCTGCCGCTGCCCCGCCGGTGCCGAGACCGCGCCCCGCAGGGGAAGGAGCCGCCGGCGCGCCTCTGGACTCCGGCGTCGGATCAGCACGCGCGGCCACTGCCCTGCCGGTGCCGGGACCGCGCCCTGCCGGGGCAGGAGCCGCCGGCGCGCCTCTGGACTCCGGCGTCGGATCAGCACGCGCGGCCACTGCCCTGCCGGTGCCGGGACCGCGCTCCGCCAGGGCAGGAGCAGCCAGCGCGCCTCTGGACTCCGGCGTCGGATCAGCACGCGCGGCCACTGCCCCGCCGGTGCCGGGACCGCGCCCCGCCGGGGTAGGAACCGCCTGGTTGCATTCGCTACACGCCGACGGCTCTCGTGAGATTCGGCGAGGATAATGACCCGCGCTGTCGAACGCCTCCGAAAATAACCACCGCCGCCTGGTGACGAATCACCTCTCCAGCACGGATTCCCGACATCGAGAGACGGGGCGTGTGGTGAGGAGCGCTGGTGCGCTCGGAGGAACTGACGTATCGACATTTAATGGCGCCGTGGTCACCGGCGCCTTGATATTGACTGATCGACACACCGGCCATCATTACGGCCTAAAATCCACCCAAGGTATGTATTTCTTTAATCATTTCGACGCCTTTTCGCTAATGCGAGGAGCTAACGAACAATTAACCCAGGTTAGCCAGAAATATCGCCCATAATACGCATAATGCAAGTCCCATTCCGTACACAATCCGGGAGTGAAGATGCGACTTTGGGCTGTCAATGACCGGGCGCATACTGCGATCGCCTCTGAACACAACAGCGCCGTCAGTGGGACACGTTACTGCGCCGCCCGGCATGCGCGGTGGCATGATTCCTGCAGGAAACGGGTGCAGCAGGGACTGATGCATCAATGTCGAGTGCAGAAAAGTGTACGCGGTCGTCGCCGTCGGACAAACCAGGAAAACTTCCGTAGACCGCCACGTTAAGTCACGACTATCCAAGTCGTCAGTAAAAACAGGACTCGTCCGAATAATTACGGTCAAAAGGGGCCCTGTACGTGTAACTTGCGACTTAACAAGTGCAAGCCGTCTCACTGAAAACGCACTGTCGTCTGCGACCGACTGATGTTACAAAATGCAATGCGTCCATCAAAGTTCCTAAACATCTCACATGAAGAGCATGAACAACTCAACAATGTCCTGTGAAAGGCGCCATCAGTTCAAACCAGTAAATCACGCGTGTCAAAATTGTTTCCCTCCTCAGCCTTTGCGATACGACACAGTGCACGTTAGCGTGCTGCCTCTGTGGCAAGCTCACGGGCGTCAGCTGGGCTGCATCTGTTCATGCGTTTGGTGTGCGAGCTGAACAAGGACAAGCGTGGTCCCAAGCACCTGAACCCGAAATATCCTAGCTTCAATCTGAGGCTGCTGCTTAATCTCGCAGCCGAAACACAACAACCGGTAATGGACTGCAACGCTCATCGATTGCATGGAGAGAACAACGCGGCGCGGACTCAAACAGGAGCTGAGGGAAGCAGACTCAGCGGCCTGGACGCCAAGGCACGGTGCCATCGGCGTGTCGCAGCTTCTACCCAGGGCGGCCACTCGGGCGCACAGATGGACAACCGCCGTGTCTGGCCCTCCCCGTAAATGGCACGCGCGGCGGGCTCACACTTGTGGCGCCCGCGGCGCGAGCGACTGCCGCCATTGATTTGAAGCCCCCCCCCCCCCCCCCGCCCCTCCCCAGCGCAGCGCCGGTTTGACCGACACGCAGCGAGCGTCACCCCGTCGCGTCGAGCGGAGCTATCGCAACCGCCATCCACGGCAGTGCACTGACGTCAGACATGTGCCAGCGACAGCAGCGACAGCAGCGACAGCAGCCGCGCCGCCGGCGGTTTGTCGCGGCAAGCGATACCATCTGCACGGACGCACGACAAGACGTGCGCCGGCCGCGGCGAGAGGCGCGCAGCGGGGTGGTGACGGCCGGCCTTATGCGGGGCCGGCGTCAGGGACACGCCGGTTCGTCCCGGCGGGGTGCGTACGAGCGGGGCGTTGACACGACCGGCGCCGACGGGACGCCGGCGGGAGATGATGTGAGAGGGCTGGACGGACGGCCCGTGGCCGGCGAGGGGGCGGACCAGCAGCAGTGGAGGAGCGTAGTTGCATGGTTTCATCGAGCGCTGTCTGCCTGCGTCGTCTGCGTCATCATGCCCGTTGGAAACTGAAGCCTGTGAAAACTCCCCGCAGCGAGAATCGAATCCCGATTTCTTGGTCATCCGCCGCTTCTGCCGCCGGGGCGCCGCCGCTCGCCGGCCACGGCAGGGGGGTGGGGGGGGGGGGGGTTGGCGCAGTGCAGCCGGAGCCGGCGGCCGGGGCGGTGAGGCGCGGCGGACCGGTCCGGGCCGGTGCCGCCCTGAGGGCGCTGACCGACGCCCGGCCCGCACGAGCGCCCTGCCCCACTGCCGGCCTCCGGTGACCGTCCCGGGGGGAAGGGGGCCAAGGGACACGATCGGCGCAGTGGAGCGACGGCGAGGAATCGGTGCAAGGCGGCCGCTCACGGTGAAGACACGGGCCACCGGATAACGGGCGGAGTCGTGTCTCACCGCACGGCGATGTGTCAGGGCACTTCTCGTAATGCTTAACCTTCACACTCTGATCAGCAAGTGTAACGTGAAATACCTGACAACGGGCTGCACCATTTTCTCACCAATAAATTCGCTACCTTCTTTGCCGTCGCAGCGCGTGCGGCCAGCTGGACATTATCGCATCACCCCGCCCCGAACCGGGCTTCCACAGCCGTCATCATCCCGCGTCGTTTCACCGCCTCGGGATTCGCTGTCGTGAGACTGGCATTACGACCGCTGCAGAACCGGGCCCGACCTCTCGAAACACTCGACGGCCCGGCAGTGCGCTAACCCCGCCGCACCCTGTGACGTGCCGTTCCTCCCGCACCGCTCCGGCGTCCTTGCCGCCACCGCGCGGCGCCGCTGTCGGCGTACCTGGCGTGCCGCGCGCCACAGTGTGGTAATGGTTCTGTTTGTTTGTGCAAACCTCGCTGACGGCGGGCAGGAACGGTTAATGACGCACCCGCCAGATGGCGGCTACCTGGGGCTTGTGATCGGCTGTTCAGGTGTTCCGCGTTACGCGCCGTGCAAGTGTGGCCAGAACGCCGGCGTGCTGCGTATGGCTCGGTACCACCCGCCGGCGTGCTGCGTGGGATTCGGCGCGGAGGAACAGGGTGGCCCGTCGTCGTCCGCCACCGGTCCCAACGAATCCGCTCCTGGGTTCTCTTCCGTTCCAACGTCTGAGTTTTGCTTGCCGCAATTCCGACGGACGGAATCCGTTCTCATTTGTTCTACATGCCGGCGCCGGCTGCCCTCCGTTCCGACGGAAGACGCTCGCCCGGCAGAACGAACCGCAGACAGCGTCGGCCACGGTACGACGCGCTCAGTACCGCGCCTCACCTCGGCATCACGATCAGGCGGAGCGGGCCGCACGTCGCCGCCGGGCACCGCCGGACGTCGACGTCCGGCGATGCCTGGGCACGAGCGTCCGCACTCCGCCTGCACCTGCCCGACGCCGAGCTCACCAGGTTGGAGTGTTCTTCTTTTGAAATGCGAAGGTTTTGGTATTTCAGTAACGACTCGCACACGCCTATCTGCACCGTCCAGAACCTCAAGCCAACAGCCTCAAACCGTGACCGGACTGGTGGGCGTATGCCCCCACGGGACGCCCCTCCTCCTCGCCGCTGCGGCCGGCTCCGGAGCTGGCCGCGTGCCGCCGCGTGCACCCCAGAGTGGAGCCGCGTCATGAGTCGGGTCAGATGGCCCGCCCGGCCGCTCGGCACCTGTGGCGCCGACTCCGGCTCTGGACACACCTGCGCACGTGCGTCCGGCCGGGGAGGGGAAGGGGAGGGACGGGAGCAAAGAAGCGGCCGGTTTCGCACACCCCATCACGGAGACGCGTACAAAACACTGACGCGGCGTAAAAGCGCGAGTCATGCACGCAGCTCCGCACGCAAGGATGGCGAGAGACCAAAAAGAGCAATAAATTTTGACAGACTCGCAAAAAATGTGTCTCTTCGGGCCCGTCTGGCTCACACAACACACGGCACGACTTATGACGATCGCCTTATGAAACTGGCCACCGGAGCAGGACGCCAACTGCCTGGGCTCGCAGGAAAGCACGACCCACACCAGCACCCCTTGGGGTGGTTCACGTGACGGGTCGGTGTACTGTCGCGCAGGGCAGGGTGGCCACTCCAGCACCCCAAGGGCAGTGTACCGTGACGGGTCAGTGTACTGTCGCGCAGGGTAGGGTGGCCACTCCAGCACCCAAGGGCAGTGTACACGTGACGGGTCAGTGTACTGTCGCGCAGGGTAGGGTGGCCGACTCCAGCACCCCAAGGGGCAGTGTACACGTGACGGGGCAGTGAACTGTCGCGCAGGGCAGTGGCCCACTCCACACCCCTAGCGTCGCTGTACTCGTGACGGGTCGGTGTACCGTGGCCTGCCGCCCTTTGGACGCTCGCCGTCGATTGCGCCGATAAACCGCATCAGGGCGGCTCGCCGCCATCTCTCGTCTCATGCTGACACATACTCACATGGCCGGCGCGATCTGGCCGGAGACTGCATTGCTCGACCTGAGAGCTATGCCACCGTGGTGTGCGGAAAAAGTTCCTACGCACAAAATTTGAATTTCATTGTCTCGTTTTTAGATACCTTTGAGCGACATCACCTTCTGAAGGAAGACTGTCACGTAGGTACGGCCAGACCTGACTCAGCCACGAAATGGTGGTGACCGGTCACTCACCCCGGTATTTATAGAAAAAGCATCGCATCGCCCCTCGCCACTTCCGCGAGAGGCGGTGTGCACCGATGAAACGGAGGCACAAGGCCATTTCATCAAATGATTTCTATCCATATCGACAGAGTAACATTGAACGCTTTCGGAAAGTGGGTACGCCACAAATTACGAAGTTTGAGGGAAATGGTATACAATATCAGCACTACAAATCTGTCTTTTCCTGCCACACAGCGGCGCTGAGCCCACCCCTGCTGACCACCGAGCACCCCCACGGGTGCGTCCTGCCCCTGACCGCGCGCTGCTGAGCCCGCCCCTGCTGACAACCGAGAGACCCCCACGGGTGCGTCCTGCCCCTGACCGCGCGCTGCTACGCCCGCCCCTGCTGACCACCGAGCGCCTCCGCAGGTGCTTCCAGCCCCTTACCACGCGCCGCTGAGTCCGCCCCTGCTGACCATCGAGCGCCCCCGCAGGTGCGTCCTGCCCCTGACCACGCGCCGCTGAGTCCGCCCCTGCTGACCATCGAGCGCCCCCGCAGGTGCGTCCTGCCCCTGACCACGCGCAGCGATTGGCTCGCCGAGTGAGCAGGCTTCTGCGTCAGCTCCGTATGACGACACCACGGCTGGGAACGTTCCCGAGAGGTTTCGATTGTCACCAGTGGGCCTTTGAGTGCATACAGGCCGCGGACGTCCAACTCAGGCGTGAGCTGAATTAGGGTGAGGTAGGAATTGACCCCCCCCCCCCCCCATCAGAGGAGTTTTGATTCATTTTGGGGTGAAACGAAGTTGATCAAAACGTTTAGGGCGCCGCAGTCTGAACTGAGACTCGCAAGCAAGTCGGGGTAACAAAAACGTCCATTCCGCCAAAATTCAATAAAAACACAATAGATAATTTTGACAGCTTTCAGTGTGACCTGAGTATTTCATACAATGGCTTTATTCACTGCTTTTGGTGAAATACTCTTTAAAAATCAGCATATAGCCATTGCAAAGGCACAACATGACCGATATCAAAGCGAAAAATCCGTCCTAACTGATGACGCATCACGTCAGACCTTCCTGCGATCGAACCGGGGTCGCTTCCTTACTGCGCCGTATTTATCGAGTCCGACTCGGAACCAAAGTCGCGTGAGTCGGCGCGAGTCATGAGTCGCGGGGCGGAGCCGGAATCGACTCGGCGGAGAACAATGCGGTCGGACGGCTATCTCCGACAGAACCCACGTGCCCGTTGGCAGTGGTCAGCAGGTGCTCTCTTGCGGTAACCCCTCAGAATGCGGCGCCTACCATCGCGTGACGGCCCGGAAATCGCCGACAAAGCCGGCTCGCGGCCAGCACGGCTTGTGCAAAAACGGCCTACGCTGGTCATCGATAGCATTCGCCGTCGCATTGTTCTGACGCGCGACTCTGATCCTATGGCCGACGACCCCGGACAAGCCGCACTGGCTTGGGTCGGGTCGGGTCGGGTCGGGTTTGGGTCGAGTCCGGTCCGGTCGGGTCGGGTCGGGTCGGGTCGGATCGGGTCGGGTCAGGTCGGGTCGGTTGGGTCGGGTCGGGTCCGGTCGGCCCTGGGCTGGTTGGGTCAGAAGGCAGGTCAAAGGCGACGCACCACGTGCCGCAACTGGCCCGATACGTCGACGCTTGCATCGATAAGGCCGCGCCGCCCGATTGGGGCGTGTTTCGAGAAACGGAAGCCATGATGGCCATGGCAACGACACCTCACTATCTTGGCTTGATCAATAGATAGCTGGACAGTATGGGGTCATCAGAACGGCGTGCATTTGATGAGAAACCCGCCCTCGGCACCGGCCATCTCCATGGAATCTTGAACAAAGCGTTTTCAACGTCTTCAGG
>NW_023596834.1:26683-66683 GCF_011947565.3 Pollicipes pollicipes
GCGGTACGCGGATTGTCAGCCTTAGAGGGAATCAAGTGCAAATATGCAGAATACCGTGCGAAAAGTCGGTTCCATGCGTGATAGACATCAAGCGATCACGAAATCCATCAACTACTCTGAACCAGTCCTATCTGACCGCAAATTTTTGGCCGCCGGCCCGCATCTTCACTGAATGGATGGTTAGCGTGCTGGTCTCGCACGCGGTAAGCCCGAGTTGGAATCTCGACGACTGCCGCTGTTAAGTGGGTGGCTTCATGGTCTATCAGTGTGGCATGGCGATGCCAACTTGCTTCACTTCTAAGCGAAATGGATTCTAATTCGGCTTTTCATACCGGACAGCAGTGTGGTTTCTAATGCCGGAGGGAGGACTAAAGATAAAGAGGACTCCGTCCCTCCAAGGGGAGGGAGTCCACACACTGCAGAGATATTGAGGATCCCGTGAAGGTTGGCCGTAAATCTAAATGAGGCCAGCAACTTGTGTAAACATGAAGTGAAAATGTATAATAAGTAAACATTATGTGTAATGTGATGTGTCAAATGTGTAAGCATTAGTGAAAAGTTAAGCGCACACGACCCTTCCGGGCAATTGCCTCAAGATCATTCCGCCCCAGCCCGAGGTGTCTACCAGCTGCCATTCTGGCGACATGGAGGCGGGTTCGCCTGATGGGTTCGTCCGGAGGCCCTCACAGATGTACGTCCTACATTGGTGCCCTCCCTGTCGCGGAAGGCCCTTCGGCAGCTTCTGGCTGGGGTATTTGACCCGCAATAGGCGCAAGAGCACTCATTGGGGCAATAAGATCTCTGATAACCGCAGGTGATCCAATAAATGGCATAGAGACCCATGTTTGGCCAACGGACCCTTGGCTAAAACGAGATAAAGGGCCCCACAAGGGCCCCGGGTCACCTCTGGCTGACTCGGGACTCCTTCCGTCACAGGACCCGCTGTTGGACACTCTGGGGGCCTGACCGTCAAAAGACCACTCATTGTTGTAGGAACTCCGACCAATGCAAATTGCGGGCCTCGGTTTAGTTCCTGCTAGAGAAATGGGGCCCCAGGGCTCAGAACAACACGGAGTCAACTATTCGGTGTAGTGGTCTCCGGCGGAAATAGGTGCCCGCACTGTCCCAGGGGTCCACAATCGGCGAAAGAGGCATATTGGCTGACATTTGGGGTCACAGCCATACGGGTCAGGATGACCCGCAGCCTTTCGACCCTTACGGCCATTCAGCCTTTCCATAGGCCCGTTGATCGTCAGTGTTGAAAGGCACATCGGTCCCTCTTCAGGCACCCTGGTACACTTCGTGACCAACTCGGGGCCCTTGTCAACACCAGACCTCCGGTTAGGCACTGTGTGCCCCTGGCCGACACAGGGGCCCCTCATTGGCTCGGGGTGCACTGACCGATGTAAATCGCGGGTCCTCACCTTGTCCCTGCTTGGGCAATGGGCTCCCATGCCCAGGCCGGGGCCCAATCGGTGCAGCGGGCCCTCTGGCTGGTATTTGGGGGTCCGACCCGCGCCCCCTCAATGACCTTTAGCCAGCCCTTCGGGTCCCATATCGGATTTACGGTGCTCCCATTTGAGATTTTGTCGTGGTCACCTGAATGACGCCTCAGGCTTAGAATCAATCACTTCCTCCCCACGGCAGTCCGACATCAAGGGCAAACTGAGTTCGGGACGGGCGAAAAAGTGGAAAATAACAAAAGTGTCCTAAAAAACGTAAGGTAACAAGCAGGGGTGGGTCCAGAGAGGGGGTCGAGGGGCATGTCCCCTTCTTGGGCCCCGAAGAGGCCCATTGGCTCCGGGGGGGGGGGGGGGCACAGCCAGCCGAGCAGGTGCAGTTTTCTAATGCAAAACACAACAAAACTGGGTATCTCTGGACTTTTAGGCCACCAAGAACAGTTGTAAGCGAAAGTGAATGGCCTATGAGAAGTCCCAAAAATTACTAAATGATTGAAAAACCCGTGAACTGGAAATTTTAAGCCCCATTACATCGTCTAGGGCCCCATGCTGTTTCCGTGGGACCTATATGCCCCTCACAAGTTTATTTCGGTCGTTTAGGGGCGTTCCACGTTGTCTTTTATTCCTTTGCATTTGGTCAGAGAGCCCTGCACTGTTGTTGGGGCCCTTCCTGTTAGCGTGCGAGGGAACTCTTGTCAATCACGGACCCTTCCACGAATTATTTCCATTCGCCAGAAAAGCTCTGTGAGCGGTAACCAGAGTCCCATACCTTAACCTGCCGGGATATTCTCGGTTGCTCAGGGGCCCTTCACGTGGGTATGGGTTAACCTACCGACACACTTGCGATATGCCCATTTGTCCTCTACATCGGTCTAGGGCGTGTCCAATTCTTTGTCACTTTCTTAGGGCCCTACCCCTTTAGTCTCATTTGCGGCTGACTTTCCACTCCTATCCAGACACGTGTTGCTAACCTGCCCGTGCACTCTTGATTGCACAGAGGCACTAATTTATAGTCTTGAATAATTCCCCTTACTCGGAGGGTCCTGTGCTATGACCGGAGCTTCGTAGGTCAGCCTGTCGAGGCACTACCGATCGTTTAGGGGCCCACCACGTCGGTCTTGAGTTCTTTTTGCTTGCTCTGAGGACCCTATACTTGTTGACGGGAGCCACTGTTGGTCTCCTGCGGCACCCATGACCGCTCAGGTTCCGTCGGCCTTGGTGCCTTCGCCTTTGAGCACAGTTGAATACGCGCCGATGAATTTTTACACGCCATTGCCTAACGTAATTATACATGCCTCCGCCGTCGTATGCGTCATTTCCACTGGTTTTTCAGTGTGTCACACTCATTTTGATTCATGGTCAGCCTTAACGGGATCCTCAATAACTGTGTAGGGTGTGGACGCCCTCCCCCTAGCATGCGAAACTACGGTGATGTCCGATATGAAAAGCCCAGTTTAGAATTCATTCCGCTTAGAAGTGAAGCGAGTTGGCATCATCACGCCGCGCCGATAGACCATGAGACACCCACTTAACAGCGGCCGTCGTCGAGATTCGAGCCCAGGCTTACCGCGTGCGAGACCGGCACGCTAACCACCCATCCACAGGAGATGCGGGCCCGGAGGCCGAAAATTCGTGACTCGAATATAAATGGTTCGGAGTGAGTTGATGGATTTCGTGATCGTTTGATGTCTATGACGCATGGAACCGACTTTTCGCACGGGATTCTGCATTGCACTTTCTTCCCTCCAAGGCTGGCAATCCACGCATGCTTGACACGTACAACCATCTGAAAATTTTTGGAGGGTGCATAAGCCCGGTGCGTAACCGCCCTCCATTTGGGAGTGTGTATCCGCACTGCCTTCATGCAAATCGGCGTCAAAGACTCGGATCATGGGGTTATCAGGAAGTTTGGCCGGCAGTTTAGGCCCTCCCTCCAAATGAATCATCGACAAATTGAATCATCTAAATGCTGCTCACCCAGCCCGCAAAGTTTGTTTTAAGTGCACTACCATAGCGACACATTGAGGAAATAATGCTCGCCGTTGGCTAGCGGCATTCAATATTGTATTGTCTGAGGAACGAACTACTGGCGGATGGCATCCAGAGTTAATATATACGATATACCATTAGCACAATGTACCATTGCCGCTGGTATATTATGCACCACATAATACCATCTGCATAGTGTTCTGCTATGTATCTATTTCTAGGCCTATCATCTCTCTATTGTCGCTGTTTGTTTTTTCCCCTATTATGTCACTACGTGGGCTCATTTTTTCCATGTAATGCCAGAGGCGCAGTGTTAAACGAGACCAGATCATTGAGCAGCTCACTCTCAAGATCCTACAGTGTTTCGCTCGGCAAAAGTATTCCCGTGCCCCAGAGGTGTCGCCCCTGATCTGCGCTCAGTCTCCGCTGGGACACCTCAAAGTGCCGTATATGTTGATCGTATCATGATCCTCTTGAACGTCATGGGATCTTCTCCATATCAGGGATTCTTGGCCGCCAGGGTTCTCATCTCAGGCAACAAGCGACCTCCTGATGACTTCTGTTATTCGACATAGTCTCTGCTTGTCATGTTTCGCTATTATGTTTTTGCGTGAACATATGTGACGGGGTTCTCATTTTTGATCAGCGAGCGCCGTTGTGCGATGTCCATCCTCCAGGTGTCCGTTAGTGTGGTTGGACGTACAGATACATGAAGGGACTCTCTTTTTGGCCGGCGAATGCCGATGTCCGCAGTCCGTCCTTCAGGCAAGGACCAAGAGACCAGACGTTTCGTCATACACACAACATGGCCAAGCAGTTTAACAGCATGACATTTGTCTAGGATCCCAGTCATTTCGTCAGGGCCTTGACTGATTTTGTATCCGTTTTTGTCATGGGATCTTCATGATATTTCCAAGACCTCATTGCTAAAACCGCTAAAGATGATTTTCGGAGTCCGTCCACTGAACTATCTGAATTTTTTCACTGGTGGTGCACAGCTTAACATGAACGTCGGACGTGACACTTTACCAAGAAACAAGCAGTTTGTTACGATTTTGACGCACGTCAAATCGCGGTTAGCGTCACTTTGGGTGTGTGAGGATGAGTAAGTTCGCTGGGAATTTACTGCTTAGAGACCAGCAGCCCAACGCAAGCATAATGGGTGTAACAGGAAATCCCTGTACGTCGCTTGGGCTGCTTGTGTCTCAAAGCTTTTCCCGCCACATGGACAAGTAAAAAATAAAACAAAAGCTGCTTTGAAAGTGAGTGCTGTCCGGGGCCCAGCAAGCTAAGTGGCGGCTTTGGCCATGTCTGCGCATTTATCAGGCACCAATGGATTCACTGCGGGGCCGAGACAAACATGGCGGCTGAGTGAGACACGATACGACCCCGACGCACGCCGACTGAGCACTGGCATCCACCATCTGTCCAAGACCAGAAAAGGACCTGATTTTAACTCACGTTTGAACGTGGGTTGCCTTTGAAACAGAATCAGTGCGTGACACCTGCTCAGCGAACGCGATTTCAGCACGAGCTTTAAAGCCAGCCGTGTGCACATTTATCTTATTTCAACACTTTGACACGTTCCTTTAAAAGTAACCCTGTTGACAGGTGAAGGCTGACGTCTAGCGTGTGTGTCCCTCAGGCGGGCTGTGGACGACTACGCTCTTGGTGGCATTGCCGCTGGTGAACAATGGTTGAAAATGAAAGCGGATCATCATGTGGCCTTTGATCAATGACGTGGAGCACGTTATGAGTTTTGATGCATGCCATGTCAAAGGTGGTCCCATTTCCAAATGTGTAGAGCCCTTCCCAGACGTTATGTTGAATGGCGGTCACTGACAACGAACGCTGCTAATATATTTTGCCACAGCCAGCATTGTATATGAGGGCATCAGATTATTGAATTACGAGCATAGACGACGTGTATCAAGACATGCACAGATCTAAATGCCTGTGCATTAGCTGAACATCACGCAATTTCTTAAAAGATTTCGCCCCATCCTTTTCCTTTTATTAGTTGGATACTTGGCATCAGAGCCAACGGCCAACAGTGCTTGCGGAACCACCATGCACGCCCCCTCCGCATCCGACTGCGAAAGCCGAGGTCATCAGCAGAACTTTGGACGAGAGTTTACCGTGCCGTATTGCTCGCAACGATCCGCATTTCCCTCTGGTTTCACCTGACCTTACGCCAACGCGCGATCGTTGTCACCGCCCGCAGGCCACCCCAGTCGGGGGCAAGAAGCAAACGAGGATGGCGGAATAGCGAATGGTTTTGAACGGAATAGCGATATTGGAAATAATTAGGTGCAGCTCACAGCCATATTCTTCTTAAGACCTAAAGCCCTCTGGTTTCTGAGCTAAACGCTCGCGAAGATGTGCAGACTCTTTCGAAGTTTTCCGGACATTCATGATGCCATAATAACGTCATTCAAAGCCTACCATTCCACTGGCCGTGCGGCGTTGGATGTCACTAAAATATGATTGTCGAGTCGTTCGATTTGGCGTTTATGAGCACGATTTCCAGGTAAGATGGGTGTCAATTGACTCTTGCAAGCTGTGCATATTTTAATCACAATTTGGTTAATCGGTTATTTGGCTCAGGCCTTTCGACCAGTATCGATCATATCAGGGCTATGGGATGAAGAAGACTGAACAACAATGGGCAAGTCTACATGCGTCTGGGTAGTAATTGTCACCGTCTGGGTGTAGTAAACCACCGACATTAGCCCGCGCGGGATTGTACCCAAATTGATCCGCGAATGATCCGTAAATGTCCCGGATGATCCCCAGGGTATGCGATGGGCATCCGGTCCTGGTACCCCTCCAGGTGCCTCTAGACCCACTTATGGCTGGCGCATGTGACCTGCCCCGGACAGGCGGGGCGACACGAGGCTGCATGATAAAATACAGTTGAGGATAGCAGGGTCGGGTGCTTGCTCGCAATTTTCGATTTGATTTGTCTGAGGCATTTTGGCCCGTTCGGGCCATTTCACGCCTGGAAAGAACCATTTCAACAAAGTGTTCTAACGGGAGTGAAGAACAGCAGGGGACGCGCTTCTTATTGACCTTTTCATTGCTTTAAGCAGTCCGACAAGTCTGAGAAAACTGAAAAGCAGGTCAAGCAAATGAGAATGGTCATCAAGAGCTCTTGTTAAACAGAACGCGACATTGTGCCGGCGACATTGGCTTTCAGATATTTGCGTTGTTGTTGATATTTGATGCACCCGCTGATAATATGTTTAACTGAAAATGAATGATCGCATGGCTAACAGTGAGAACGAGGGCGACGAAGTTTATGTAACTATGTTGGAGTAATGTGTATGAAATTCTTAGACGGGCCAACGCCTTCTCCTCTTAACGGTCTTTACGGTGTGTTGATGGCCAAGGGGTAATGTCAGGTTTGATGTCATGAAGCTGTGTTCTGGTGGTGTCGGTCCATTGTCGTTGCCAAAGATGTTTTGTCAGTGTGCGAATCAAACATTTCGTAGATGCATGATCAAAGGGGATCTATGATGTGAGGGGCTGCAAAGCTTCCTTGGCCAGGTGGTCAGCCTGCTTATTTCCCTTGATACCTCTATGTCCTGGAACCCACCCAAATTTGATGTCCGTGCCCTATGTGTACAATACATGATAGAGAATGATGAAGTTAACCAGGAGGTGGTGGATTAAGTCTGGGTCGATAAGTGATTGCACAGCTGCCTTTGAATCGAAATAGATCACTTTTGTGCTCGCTGTATGGGTGTACTGTTAGATGGGTTGTAGCGCGGGACGAAGATGAAGTAGTGCAGCAAAATACACTGAGGTGCCATCCGGTGACTAATTTTTTTAAATAGTCGTGTTCGTTGTAAACTACTGCACATGCAGTGTGGTCATTAGCCTTTGAGCCACCATTATAACAAAACAGCTGTTTGAATTTATAGTAATAAGGTAATTTAACCCCTGTTGAGCATAAGCTGTTGTGACACGATGTTTGGGATCGTCAAAAAGAAGCAACACTTTTCGAGGGGTTAACTGCCATTGCGGTACCATTAAAGCAAGCGGCACGGAAGAACGAGCCACTATAAAACGAAGAATGGTACAGTAAACAGTGGTTCGAGATACTTTTGTCAGTCCAGACCGTCGTTCCGCCGGCCCTACGTAGTTGAAGTGGATGCTGTGATATATATATATATATATATATATATATATATATATATATATATATATATATATGTGTGTGTGTGTGTGTGTGTGTGTGTGTGATAATGAGCGTCGTACCGTGAATCGGATATACATCTAAAAAAGATAGTCCCTTTAAACTTTGGAGCAAACATGTTACACCTGCTTTGGCATCAATAAACTCCGAGTAAGTACAAAGCCGAAAAGTTTGGAAGACGAAACGAAAGGAATGTCATGCTCCTCTAGCCGGAGCCAAAAATTGGGAGTGACACGCACATTTTTGCTGAAAATCATAAAGACAGATTTGGAGCGGAGAAGTGGAACAGGTAGCGCTCTGACCACTGCCGCACCTTGTTGAGGGCGGCATGGAGCCGTGGCAGCGAATGGTCATACTCAGCGTCCAAGCACCAAACTGCACTGTCGTCCACAAAAGGTGAGGGACAAATTCCGGGTGCTCGTAAGTAAAATGAATCGTTTAACTTGAAATTAAAGAGAATCGGTGAGATGCAACATCCCTGGGAGGCCGCTTTTAAATGCTGGGTGTCAGAAACGGTGGGGTTGCATCGCACACGAAATGGTCTGATGCCGGAAAGAAACCCAGTGAGATAATGCACTAAATGGCCGTTAAACCCTAACTGATGGAGCTTGAAAATAAGTGCAGGCTTAAAGACCATATGGAACGCTCGGCTAATGTTCAGGAAGACAGCTTTCATGTGATTTTTATTTATAAAGGAACGTCTAGCATCAGTTTTAAGTCGGATAACGTGGTATTGTGCTACGAATGTGTCGAAAACCACCTTGACTTTTTTGAAAGCAGGCAGTCGCTCTACGATCCAAGAGATCCGCTTCACCACCATCCGCTCAAAAAGTTTTCCTAGACAGCTTGTAAGTATTATGGGGCGATAATTTCACGAGCTGCTGTCTTTCCCCGATTTTGGGAAAGGAATAATGATGTCTCTCCAGACCTCAGGAAAGACGTGGGAGAACCACAATTCATTAAAACCCGTGAAATAAAATGAAGCATGTTTTCAGAAAGATAACGGAAAAGGCAAAGTACAATTGAGCATTGCCTACCAAGGTGTTGGCGGCGGATTCAATCGCACTTTGTAGTTCTAGGGATGAAAATGGCATCTCGCAGCCTTCTGTATCATCGGAAGCGAAACATTTGGCGTGCAAATAAAGACGGGCGTGCACAAGATCCATGGAGCCTGGTTGTTAATTTCCGGAGAGCTACATTGGGTAGGACTTTCAGCGAGAGCATTGGTGATAAGATACGTTTCCGGAATAATTTGGTTCTTGAAAAAGGGCAATGAAAAAGAAGTGCGCTTTCCGGAAAATGCTCGAACAAGTCCGCATAGTTGGTTTAGGGGAGAAGCAGCAGATCACGGTGGATGTTAGGCTTGCCAGATTGACGTTTGGCACTCATTATAATTCGTTTGGTTCGAGCACGTTCATAATCTCGGGCAAGAAGGTGAGGTACGTCATGATGGCGACGAAAGCTACGGAAGGTACGTTTCCGTCGTACGATAGCATTTTTAATCTCTTTGGTTCACCTCCAGATGGTACTTTTGTACTATGGTCCTGTGTGGTACTGGTGTGCGGCGTGGTGGGGTTTTAGCCGGTGGCATTGTCGCGGTCGCCGCAGCATGAATTATATATGTAATAAGGCTAGCACCCTGTTCTGGTGATTCGTAACGATCGTGGTTGACGTAACAAAATTTCTGAAGCTGGGTTAAGTCGAATTTTTGTGAATTCCAACTGGGTATGAATCGCGAAACTACGTCAGCGGCTCGATCAAAAGTGGGGCAAAGTTAAATTGGGAAATGGTCACTGTCGTGTATATATCGATCAACAGTCAAGTCAAATAAAGTCCCTATTGTGGGAGAACACAGCGGCAGGTAGATGACGGTTTCCGTGCCAGTGGCTAAGTGGTGGTGAGTGTTATTTCCTCAGTTATGAGTCTCAATAAACACGATCATGAGTCTCTTGAGACTCAATTATGAGTATCGATGAAACCTTCAACCACCTGTCCTCGGCGATTGGCAGTCTGGGTGCCGTTACTCCAGGCCGGGCTGTGACCGTCGAAATCGCTGAGGATAAGAAAAGCGTTGCAAAAGTGAGTAACTAGTTGGTCAAGTTGCTGTGTGGTCGCTACGACCGTAACGAATAAGAAAAAATCCTTACGTTATATGGGCCATTAGGACGAAACCAACTTTCCTGTACGGCGATAATGATGGGAACTAATACTGCAAAAGCCTTTTCATGCCAGACTACTTTGAAATAAGACCGCGACAATTCCACTGCAGGGCAAGACGTTTAGTAGTGAATGGACCCATCCTCGCGTCGGTGGGTCGGTGGGAGTCGGCCGACAGACAGGTCAAGGCCGTCCCATTGCCACCCTGACTGGCGGACGGGACCGACGGTCTTCGATCGGGCGTGTTACGGCAGGTGTTATGCTGGGGAGGGGGGAGGGAGTATAATGCGTGTGGCGGTCAGAGGGCCCACCTGCCGACCGTTCGTAGCCGGAGGGCTAGGATGCCGGACGGCTTGAGCCCTACGCGGACCACGCATAACCGGAGGGCTGGAACGCCGGCCAGCCTGGGGACGGGAGTGTACGGGCGCCTGGGCGTCCGCACGCCCCACCGGCGGAGACTCGACGATATCATTCGTCTGGGTCTGCATGGTTGACTCAGCTGAGACAGCGGTGCGATGGAGGGGGGGGGGGGGGGTCTTCAGGGGAGGCAGCTGGGGAAAAGAGTCAGTCTATGCTCCGCATGTAGTCATGGGGACTTTTGCTGTCTGCGCTCTGTTTTGTTCAGCTGTGAGGACACCTGTAACTCGACGGTGCGCCGTGCCTGAGGACGTGACACACCTGCCGTTGCCTTGCTTGCACAGATCCCCTTCTCACGCTTCCACAAAGGACAGTGCGATAAACTGGCGTGATGACCCGGGTCGCCACAATTCAGGCACCTCGCCGGTGTCGCGCAGACAGAGTCGTCATGTGGGCCGCGCCGCACTTTGACAGCAAGCACTCTGCATGCCTTGCTCCCATGACCGAGTCGTTGACAGTTGAAGCAGGGCGGTGGGTTTCGAATGAGAACTCGGACAGGGTAGCGAAGGTGACCAGCAATGGGAGTTTCGCGAGGACGAGCACACTGTTGTCACGCCTTTGGCCATCTCTAAATGTCGTCTGACAGCGGACGTGACAAACCTTCTCTGCACGAAGCCCACCCAGAATTTCGTCTTCGGTCATGAATCACATATCCGGAGCAAAAATCGTGCCGTTGGTGGTGTTTCGCAGGTGGTGGAGCGAGACGCTGACAGTTTTCCTGCAGAATTCGGTACTTTTCGAGATGGCCTTTGTCTGAGAGAGGGTTTTCGTTTCAACGATGCCGTTTGCCAGAGTTGCAATGTCCAGACTAGATGCACCACAAATAGACTAATTTTTTTTGCTCGGCCGGAAAACATCGATTTTCCGGAGGCAAACGTTCTCATCTATTGGTTTCACAACCACAAATGAGTTGAGAGGATCAAGATAAGTTTCCGACTGCTGACATGGCACCGGAGTGGTCAAAGATAGGCGAGGGTCGAAACCAAGGACATTGGACAGAGACGGCTGCTGCCCAGACACCGTGGCAGATGTACGTGAACTAATGGAATGGCCTAGGGTGCGCAAGGGTCATCAGAAGTGGTAGCCAAAGCGGGGCTAGCGGCGCCTCCGTCGTCCACACCCAGGGGAGTGTCATTGTTAGGCGCCGAGTTCGATTCTGAATCAGTGTCATCCTTTTTGCGCTTACCACGCTTCCCCATAATGGAGAAATGGGAACAGAACATCAAACTTAAGCGTGCAATCATAACAAACTATGGCATGTATATTGAATGAGTGTGAACAAAACGAGTGAGGAACCGACGGTGAAAAATATGACTTCTTGGCAGAAAGTCGCAACAGGATCAACACACACCACTCAGGAAAAGTCTTGCTAATCGAGCATTGTCTGCAAATGGGGCAACGATATATCAAGGTTAAAGGGAATGCTTCCCAATTGAAGAGATTGAGCAAGCGTCAGATATGATGAAAACAAGCTTAAATCATAAGTATTGGTATACTTGTAAGTGGAAAAAGACAGCTCCAGACAGCACAAATTCTCTGTGCAGCAAACATGCTACTAAATGCGTCATGGTTGATTACGTCATTGTACCCTGCACAAACATTCATCGAGAACCAGTTTGACGGCTGTTATATATGGAAATCGCGCTCACCAACGTCAGTTATGGATGCCTCGTCAACTATATTTTATGGCCCTTGATGCCGCATGGCTTGTGGAATTGCAGGATCTAATGACGCTTCTATAACGTCATGAATGTCAAGATGACTGAAATACTCTTTCCGATAAAGCTTTCCCCATTTTCGCGTGGACGTAGCTCAGAAACTGGACGGCCTGGGTTCTTTAGAAGGCAGGATTGTGAACAGCACCGAAAGATCCTCAAGATGGCTATTTCAGTTCAAAACCCGATATAAATGTGAAACAATCCCTTTAACAACAAATGACGTTTTGCGCTGCATTGTATAAGAAGTTGGACATGGACGCTAGTCGTCAGGGAAATAAGAAGTGTAATCGAATAGCTTAAGAATAAGGTCACTATCGTGTATGTGAATGTCAGTAAACACCCTAAGCTCACAGGACAGACAGCCAATAATACCACGAGGAAGGACCAAGATACTGGATCCTAACGTTAGTTGGTTCGACAGGCATCCAGCACTCCGTTGGCAACTCCTTGGGATATCGAAGAGCGGCAAGTGAGTGCTGTCATACAAGTTTCCAGGACGCAAACCATGACCTGTTGAGAAGCATCAGTACTAAATGAGAGCAATTCGTTATCTTAAGCAGTCTTTTTCACTTACAAGTATACTTATCATAAGTGATGTTATTCTTCATGATGTCTGACCTTGCTTCAATATCCTCAAATGCGGAACATTCCCTTTAAGACAACTCGAGCCCACCTTGCCAAGGGTGAGTAAATCCGAGTAACAGGCGCTTCAACCCAACCAACTAGGCTACCGATTCCACGAGAAAAAAAAAAACGATCCCGTTATATGTGAGGACCATCTCCCAGCGAGGAATTATAAGTTGTAAGATCTCGGCATCTCGAGGGACTGGGAAAAGCACACCGGGGATTGACATCTTAGTAGGCTGCAAGTCCATGGCGGTCCTGTCCTAGCAGCCTGCCTCAGCACTATACCCTCAGTGCGTAACACCGCAGTGTGTTGTAAGCTTCTAGAGCTGTGTTGATTTACATTTCTATGGGGGTAAGGGAGCATACAGCGCCGGCTTCTGCGCGCGGCCCTCTAGGCACCCCCACCGTTCCGCAGTGTGACATCAGCTCGGCACCTGCGGAAGAATTTACTCCATGTTTTGGGCAACTGTTATACACCAGCCCCGGGCGGGGAAAGCAGAAAGAGCAGCGGATACAGCAGGCCGCACGAATAAAGGTCGCCAGATCCTAGCCGACCAAGAACTTTTCAAGCTATCCTCAAGTCAGCCTGTTTCGTCACTTCTGCGTGATGTAAGGATTGCAAGCGTGCTGAGGGAGAATACCGTCGTTCCGTCGTCGTGTGGAAGCAAGTTTCTTATTGGCGGTTATCTGTCGTTAAAATGCTGAACAGGACAACTTGGAACTGCTCAGCTAAGCTGAAACATGAATGAACCACAGCCGGTCTCTGTAGTTTCATCCCACCCAAACTCCGGTATTTCGGTAAATGACCGGTATTTCGGGAGCGACTGGAGCCCTCCGTACAATTTCGTTCTAAGCACGCTGGCGAAGTGTCCCGATTACGTCTGCACGCGCGCGCTGCTACTCCGACCGCCGACAGGACTGGCGTTACAGCCTGGCTATTCCGGCTGTCGTTTCGCTGCCGCCGTGCCCCGCGATCCGCGCGCACGTGCGGGCTGCCACTGCGACCGCTGGCAGGACTGCGACACAGCCGGGCTATTCCGGCCGTCGCTCCCACCGCCGCCGTGTCCCGCGGTCCGCGCCGCAACGTGCGGGCTGCCGCTGCGACCGCTGGCAGGACTGCGACACAGCCTGGACTATTCCGGCCGTCGACTCCACCGCCGCCGTTTTCCGCGATCGCGCGTCCCCCCACGTGCGCGCTGCCACTCCGACCGCTGGCAGGACTGCGATGCAGCCTGGCTATTCCGGGCCATCGCCCCGCCGCCGGCCGTGTCCCGCGATCCGCACGCGTCCGCACGTGTGGGCTGCGACTGCGACCGCCGACAGGACTGCGACACAGCCTGGCTATTCGGCCGTCGCCCCGCCGCCACCGTGTCCCGCGATCCGCACGCCCGTTCGCATGCTGAGTGCCACCTCCGTAGGCAATTGCGTGTGAGGGCGCCGACTGTCACGGGTCCCGAACGCTGCCTCATCGATTCGCCATTGTTCCGGCGTGCAGCGGGTCCATGCAGGACCGCATCGTCCAGCCGATCGACGGACGCCACGGGGACGTTCCCAGAGTTCGATTGTTCTGAGGGAGCCATCTCGGAACCCATGGGCCTAAAAACTATCGCGGAGAAAGGTCAGCCTGATGTGACAATTTTTTTTTGCTCTCGATTAAACCTCATTCAGTTGTCACAAGGAGGCATGAAGGACGCTCGACTAAATAGTTGGACCTGTCTCCTGCGACGCAGCCATATATCGGAAAACATACACCACAACAGCATTGAGGCGAACCAGCCAATGAGTGTTACCAAAGTCTAGCCAACGAGTTTGACACGGAAAAGAAAACTCTGCTGCGCAGATAGTCTTCAGCTCCTTTCCAGGTCTTCACAACTTCGAATTAGTGACAAGGAAGCGACGTCCACCCTCGGCTCTCGCGCCATTTTTGGTTTATTGTAAAATTTATGATTCGGTCAGCCCGCTGCACCGGAATCGTGGGTGCACCGACGTAGCTACACTGGACGTAAATCACTCTTATGGACCGTGTGTAATCAACGCTTGGAATACAGCTGCCAACAGACGCATGCAGCCGTGAATTAAGCCACACGATCTAGCAGCCCGAGTCCAGGAAATGCCCGAGGCAATGAATTGCATGGCGAGGGTCGATAAAGCCTGCCGTTGCGCAAATGTCCCCGCAATTGACCGGCCTGCAACAACAGGCCGTGACCAGCGCTTTACTTGCCGGCTCATTCTCGCGCAACGTCTGCGCCTGGTCAGTCAAAATGTGCATGGGATTGCTGTGAAGTTTCCGTTGGTTTTCAGCTGCACGCTTGGACCCCATGATCACTACCGATTCGAACATTAGGCTTATGGCGATTTATGGTAAGGGTCACCTCACATTCCGAAATCACTGTTGGAGGTCCCACAGACCGCTTTCGCAGAGCAAGGCCCCCGCGACTGCTCTGCGCTGAGGGGCGAGTGCGTTCCGCGGTTGCTCTCTAGCTTTTGTTTTCGGTTGTTCTCTGTCACCGTTTTTTCCTTTATAACATACCCACATTTACCATTTCCGCCCATAGCAGGAAAAAACACGAGTGCACGATGCGCCAGCGACGCGCTGCTTTAGCTGGCGTTATGCCAATGCTAAACAACCGTGATCATTATTGATGAGCGCTCGTGAGAAGATCCCATACCTCGCGGGTGTCATCGAACAGCCGACTAGACCTCAACGCTCGAAGCCTTCATCTTGGTGATGTTGTTTGGTGCTGTTGAATCCTATGCATTGTTTGGTGCTATATTAACAATTCACCCAACAATTCAGGTCCCTCACCATCTACCTGGGTTTTGCATAATTTTATTACGTAAAAGACTTCCTGCTGTGGAAATGCGACTAAAAACCCTAGTGAGGTCATCTTAAAGTGCGAATGCATAAGCTCGACCTGCATCTTTGGTCTCATAGGAGACTAGCAAGTAAATTACCGTTATTCAGGCAACCTTCTGACCAAGTTCACGATTCCTCACACAACCAGCGCAACGCTTTGCACGGCCGGCACTACCTCCCGGACTACCGGGCATGTGATATGGTTCGACGGGCTCCTCGCATAATGGTGAGTGGTGGATGGCGCGGGTTGGCGTTTACAGCAAGGTGCGCAAAAGCGGGGTCGTCGTAGTGACCACACTGGTACCCTTTACCCCGCGCCCCACGTGAGAAACCAGACATCGATATGCGTGCGCAGCGTGACAAAACTCTACCAAGAGGGAAACTGCTGAGTGGTGAACAGCTTCTTGGCGGACAGTTCGGGAGCGGTTGGCATAATCCACGCCATCACTCATCGTTGTGCGAAATAAGTTGCCTGAGCGTAACTTCCTACGCAGGTTTGCCAGCGCCATTGCAGTCGGTCGCAGAACACCCGTGATGACCCAGGTGAGCTGGAGCGGATGACCGGCGGGTGACAGCAGACCTGCGCCGTACACAGTGGCAGAAACGGAACTTGACATTGGCCTGGGCCAGCCCCTGCGACAATACCGGACATGAAGCCAAATCCTTAACCTGCCTTCTCCCGAACAAAAACATCCTCGCCATCAAGGATCATCCCCACTCCAGCACCACGCAAGAGCCCTCACCACGTACTTCAACCCTGTTCAGATCCCCACGCCCCCGCAGTGCATCCCAAACACTCGCCCGTCCATCCTACAACAGCCGGCATATCACGTGCAACCCTGTTACCAGCGAGCGGAGGACAAAGCGCCGCTGTCCGCCACTGCATCCCACCCTGGGCCGGCAGGCACTCAGACAGGCTGGCCACCACCGGTCTCAGTCACTGGCGCTCGTTCTGGCTTCGCTGGGGCTCAGTCGCTGGTGACTGAGAATCGCCGGTGGTTCAGACACAGACGTTTTGGCAGCCGGCGGTTTAGACCCAGGCGCTTCATTTGCTGAAGGCTCAGACCTATGCTCTACACTCGCTGGCAGTTTACTCAGGCGCCTCACTGGCTGGCAATTTGGACCCTGGCGCTCCACTCGCTGGCGATTTGAACCTAGATGCTTTATTAGCTGGCGATTTGGACGTTGGTGCCTCACTCGCTGGCGATTTGGGCCCTGGCGCTTCACTCGCCGGCGATTTGGGGCTTGGCGCTTCACTCGCTGGCGATTTGGGCCTTGACGCTTCACTCGCTGGCGATTTGGGGCTTGGCGCTTCACTCGCTGGCGATTTGGGGCTTGGCGCTTCACTCGCTGGCGATTTGGGGCTTGGCGCTTCACTCGCTGGCGATTTGGGGCTTGGCGCTTCACTCGCTGGCGATTTGGGGCTTGGCGCTTCACTCGCTGGCGGTTCAGACCCGGACGCTTTACCCGCCGGCGGTTTAGTCACAGGCGCCTCTTCCACTGGTGGTTTGGTCGCTGACGGCGTGCTCCCAAGCGCTCCAGCCCCCGGCGGCGAACCCGCCCGAGCTCCCCCTGGCACCGTGGCCCCAGACACGGCCGGGCCCGTCGCGGTCGCCGCGTCGGGCGCCGCGGTCGCCACGTCGGACGCCGCGCCGGCCGTCGGCGGGACCGGCCGCGCCGTCGAGTGACGCGACACGCCACCGCAGTGGCAGTACTTCTCGAGGCGGTGGTCCTTGACGCACCACGCCAGGTGGCCGTACCGGTCCAGCCGCGACACGCTGCCGCTGATGTGCAGCTCGTGGCCGTCGCCGAGCACAGTCGCCTCGAGGCGTGCCCCGCCCGGTGCCGTCTGCAGCTGCACCGTCGTCATCTGGCGCAGGAACGGCGCGCTCTTCTTCGGATCGCCCTTGAGCGGCTGTGCAATGCGCGCCGTGAGCACGCGCTGGAGCCTCAGCGGCGCGCACTGCGGGGCCGCGCGCAGCAGCACGTTCAGCTCGCGCACCACGGCCTTAGCGGCGAGCGTGGCGCGTCCGTCGCTTGCCGCGATCTTCTCAGAGCGCAGGCACGTGCAGAAGTGGTCCGGTACCTGCACGTGGTCGCAGCGGCGGTATGGCGAGATGCGCCGGAACAGGCTGACACTGGAGGCATTTTCGGCCGCCTCGCGCGTATCGACGCCGCCCAGCGTCTCGTCCGGCCGCAGCAGGTCCAGCAGCGTGCGGTGTACGTCGCGGAAGGTACTCAGGCGGTGCTGGTTGACCCGCAGGTTGTCGAAGGCGGCTGGGTAGCGGCGACGCAGCCAGCGCGGGAAGTACAGGCTCATGAACGGCAGCCGCTCCTCCAGGCCGCCGATGAAGGTCTGCCGCTCGCGGCCCCAGCGCAGGCCGTGGTCGCCCATGGTGACCAGGACGGTGTTATTGAGCGCGCCGCTGCTGAACAGCGACTCCAGCACCTTGTAGTACGGCTCGTCCAGGAAATAGGGCATGTTGAATGAGTCGTGCGAGAACACGTTCTGACAGACGAAACCCCAGTACGGTCGGTCCGCCAGACGCGTGCCGAGATCCAGCGCATACTTGAAGGTGGAGAAGTAGCTGTATCGCGTTCCCTCGCACAGGTTCGTGTTGAGCTGCTTGTTGTAGGCAATGTTGGCATCCAACAGCAGGCTGGTGGGCCGCGTGTAGTAGTCCGTCGGCTGCTTCAGGAACCCCAGTTTGAGGTAATTAAACGAGCCCATCCCTGGCGCGTCCTCGGCCATGGCCGTGCGGTACCCCGCCTGCTTGAACTCCTTCCACATGAACGGACAGCCGTCAAGCGGGTCCTTCTTGGGATCCGGTGCGCACTGACGCTTCATCTCGGCCTGCTCCATGCCGGTGAACATCTGCACCAGGTTCGGCCAGGTGTTGTCGCCATTCTTGTTGAGCCCGCCGAGTTCGAACGCCTCCATCCGATCGCTGAGGAAGCGGCGCGAGCGCGGGAACCAGCGCAGAAACTGCAGCCGAGACAGCGAGTCGAACATGAAGATCAGCACGTTGGGCGCCACGTCCTGCGGCCGTCGCTGCAGACTCGCCGCCTCCAGCTGCGGCCGCAGCGGCACGAAGTGGTAGTAGTCGCGGTACACCATCGTCTTGTTCACGGCGCAGGTCACCTCCACGCCGTCGGCGCTTGGTGTGTAGCTGCCCAGGAGCGGCCGGCACCGTGGCGACCTCCTGCGGAAGGTGGCAGTGTCACGCGAGGGCCGACGCGGCGTCGGCGGTCGCTGGCGGACGAGACGTGGTCGCGGTCGGGACGCGGCTGCTCGTCAGCCGACGGTTCTGTGATGGCCACCTCTCGGAGATGAAGGACATGCCAGATGTCCCAAAAATGGATGCATCTTAAGGAGATACCGCGCATCGTGTCCATTAAGTAACTTAAAGTGAATTATGCGTCCAACGCATTTTAGACACGGCATCCATAGGTAGACCAAGGGTTGCCGTTTACTATAGCAACGACCATTTTTGTAATTCTGGGAAAGGCTGCATCCAGCATTCAGTTAGCATTGTAATAGTTTATGATAGAAGAAAATTGGCAGTACAGCAAGCTTACCGTACTCTGCCCATCGTGTTTCGAGGGATAGAACTGTTGAGATCGTTGATCCAGTCTATGTCTCGGGTACAGCAGGATGCTGAAGTCAAAGGTGGCCTGCAACATACGCAATCATCGGAATCAGCACATTGCATAGCACAAATTAAGGGGAAGAGACAATATGATCAACATCATGGAATCAAAAATAAACGGTCACCAGTAAGTCGATCAACCCCGAAAATTCCGAGGGACTAACTCCTGTCATCAGCCATGTCAACCGATGAGTTCTCTTCGCTGGACCAGCTGTGCAGTCCTGACATCTGGAGTCTGTTTATGCAGGTACACCATCGCTCTCAATTGTTCCCGCAGCCCACCGTTCTGCGCACGCGAGCGGGGGCATAGGCAGCTGATCGCGAGGGGCACCTGGGCCCGATCCCCCCCCCCCCCGGCCAGTTGGTCACATCCCGAGATGAAAATATCGTTCAGGTGATGATATTTTGGCCGCATTATGCCCAAGAACGCGCGCAGATGAGCTAACAAAGGGCCAAGGTGACAGCTGCAGCGTAAATGCGCGAACAAGGGCAACGCAGCAGCGAGGGGGGGGGGGAGGACAGAGAAGGCAAGAGTGTGCTCTTCCCCCCCAATCTTTGGGAGGCCCCTATTTGGGTTTTTCACACACTAAAGGCATTGTAGCTACTTGTAGAGTAGTAAAATCCAGGTCAAGGAGGTCCTATGACTGAGCTACAGACTAATAAATTAGGCCCAAAAGACACTTCGCTACATCAGGAGACCCGTTTTATGCATCATGAGACCACCTTCATGGATAAGGTAGCCAATTTTCTAGATCACGTGGCCATTATCATATTAAGGGCCTTTTGCTGGCTCGGCAGACACCCGTTACAAAAAAAACGGTTCCTGTTCAGGGTTACGAGGTATCCTCTATGTGCCGGAGGCCCCATTTCTGGAACATTCATGGAACGGAATGCCTTTGCATGCATCAGGTGTCCGCAGTTCCGGATCAGGACGTCCTGTTTCGGGACAACGAGGCTCATTGGCTAAATCTGGAAGCCCACTTCGTAAATTCGGAACGTTTTGAGGAGTCCATTTCTGGAACGAGATCCTGTTTTAGGTTAGCGAGGCCCTTTGCTGGATAATAAGAACACCCACTTCAGGATTTTTAATTGTCAACATCTGTCTACTTAAATATGGTATGTGAAACAATTTGATGATGGGTCACACGCCCCCGGTGCCGCTCCCCCTGAACACGACAGTGCGCAGAGGCCCCCCCCCCCCTGTGCCGAGGCCCCACTTTGTCCAGGAGCCCGCTGGAAAATCCTGCCCCCCAATCTCAAATTAGTGGCGCCGCCACTGCTTGTGAAAAAGCTTATTTTCCCAGCTGGGCAGCGACATTTTCTCAGGTGACACTCCCCCTTGCTACAGTTGCATCCCGCCACGTCCTGCTGCCAAGCCGCAGCTAGAGGACACGTGGGCCTAGTTTCATATTGCCTGTGCTGATCAAGCGCGTTATGCCATCTTTGTGAATCGCGGCAATGCAACGATGCCCATCGCTGCCTGTCGTCGCTGAAAAGTGGTAATCAATGGGAAACGCAGTTAATGTGCAATAATCGAAAGGTTTTCCCTGCTGCAGGTGGTAGGGCGGTGACGAAGGTGCTGTGGGGACCTGAGACCTCTGACCCCGATATGCCCTGTCAGGAGCTTGTAATGCATCTAAACCTCAACAACTGTCTGCTTAACGAGCACATCAGTACTATATCGAGCACACCGAGCACATCAGTAAAAGCTAAGACCCTTCAATCAAAAACAAAGATAAACTTAACGTTTCAGCAATACGGGACTGAATGCATGGATATTTCAGACCACACGGTATCACTTCCCATCAGGCCTCAGCCGGCCATCGATCGCGGCGTCTGACCTGGCGCCGTACAGGTGCTGCCGCTCCCTGAGCAGGTACACCGAGTCGATGTCGCTGTAGGTGAGCGGCGGCGGCTCGCGGTTGCACAGGATCGGCTCCGGCGGGCGGGCGAACTCGCGCACCGAGGCGTCGAACGGGTCCACGTTGGGAATGCGGCAGGTGGGCGTGTCCACCAGGTACTGGCCGCGCGCCTCTGGTGGCGGCGGGGGGGGGGGGGGGCTGACACGGTGGTCACACAGCCGAGGGGTTTCGGCAGACGGCGCGGGGGCTCCGTGACGCGTGACGCTCGATCGTTTCAATCAACCGGCCATGCGAGGACCTTTTTTGATGAGGGGCTTGCAGCATGAAATGTTCCGAGCACATATTGTGACACTTCGTCTTGTACTTCTACGCTGGTGAGGATAATGTATATTTTGGATTACTGTCCTCCGTCACCTAATGCATGTTGAGGCACGTTTCATGTTTCATTGTTTTACGCGCATTCCACTTCCATTTCGTGTGCAATCGCCCGCCACAAAGGATACCAAATGACCGCAAGAACACGCCCATTAGATAACAAAATTAACTATGCAATGATTTTCCAAAGTTTATCACAAGAATCTAGTCCGGTTAATAGGTGCGATCACTCAGTCTACACGTACTCTTCTTGTAGCAGGGCTGCTTAGGGTCGGTGCACACCTGATCCGACTAGGCCTCTGGGCACCCCTCCTGTCGACGTGGCCCCGGCATCACTCACGCTGCGGCTGAACCAGACGTAACACGGGCGGAACGGGCAGAAAGCCGACGCCGTACTGCGAGTTGACCCAGTAGAGGAGCACCACCACGGGCAGCACGGCGAACAGCAGGTACCGGCGGCAAGTGAACACGGCCCCGGCCGGTACCCACCCACCTGGCGGCAGCCGTCCAAAACCGCAGGTGAGAGGTAAGGCAAGGCTGCTTCAGACACAGCTCTTTTCGTCTAAAAGTACACAATCCGTGACAAGTGGATCTTCCTACTTTCCATCAATTTCAGCGTCAGCGCTTCCTTGTACAAGTCCCTGGTACAAAACGTGGCAATCAGACAATGGATGGCTGCCACATCGTCCTGAAGCCCCAGAGTAATTTGAAAATCATACCTCTGCGTTTCGTTTTCTCCATGTTGGTCATAACTTGCCCGAGCTGACTAGCTCCCTGTGTATATCGTCACCACTTGTCCATTTGTGTCTGAAAGGCACAATATCATGTTGTTTTTGTTTGGGAGGGAGGGCGGGGGTCACAGTCATCCAGAAAAAAACAACTCAAAAGTTTAGAGAACAGCATTATGTTCTGGTATGTCATGCTTACAAAGACGTGTTGAAACAATGTTGAAGAACAGTGTTGAAGCTCCGCACGACTTCTTCACGGATCCATACTCAGAACGGGCTCCAAGAGCTCGAATGGCTTCCTGTATGATAGTTTTCAAACGCCATCCTGAGTGGCACTGCACTCCAAGGCGAACACCTCGCTAACATGGGAAAGCATAGTGCAGCAGATGCCTTCCGTAGCTTACACGCCACGGTGTTTCACACGCTCGTGCAATCCCGCATGCAGGGAAATACTCAAGCCATTTGGTGCCGTGAAGTTGGAAGACAAGTTGTTGGAAGGCGTGACGAAGGCGCAGCGTCACTCTGCCGCCTATAGCATGCATGCATCACAACACGGACGCAATGAAAAGGCGGCACCTTTACGCATCGCGCCCTTGTTTGTACAACATGTTTGCAGCTGCGTTTTGGTGATGAGGGATGGCGATGACCTGCTTCATGGGCTTGACTGCGACTGCGCCCACCGACGGTGACGGCCCCTTGCGATCGGCCAGCGAAACGGGCGCTTCGTGCTGCGACCCGTCGTCAGCTCACGTGTATTCCTGCCGTAGGGCACGAGCACGCCGTTTTGAATCTGGAACGGGTCTGGTCTGGAATCTGGCACTGGCCAGTCAAGCGGAGCGGGGACGGCTCCGACTGCGACCTTCTACGACCTTTGCCAGGAAAGGCCGGCGAGGTCGATGCCGGAGTCGGCAACATGCGCCGCAGCTACGGAGCCGCGGGGCACACAATGCTCCGCTGAGCTGTGTTTGGGCTCGCGTCGCGCTGTCTGCGACGGCCGATAGTCCCGTGCCGTGGGTGTATCGTGTTGCGTTTGCGATGCGACATTGGATTCAACAACTTCTTTGAACGTCGGCTGATAATGTTTGGTTTGTCCAGGCTCCCGTCACAGAAGAATTGCGTGCAAACAGAGTGTAACGTGAAAGCGAGAAAATTGTGTGTAAATGCGCCTTGCTTGTGCTTCCGGCGCTGCTACCACAATTCAGTGTTGGGAATCACATTGCAAACGACCTAACTGACGTCCTCTTATCGTTCATGGCGCACAAAAAGCGGCGAGCTTGGCTTTTGTACTGCATTCCACCTAACCAAGCTAGTCACCGCGTGCTCCCAGGCCCCCTTTGACACCATGCCACGAAAACACATGCGCTGTTGGCCGACCGGCTGAAATCGCCTGGCCTCCCGTTCTCGTGTTGTATATACACCTATCAGAGAAATGTCATATGAGAGCTGATTTTTCAGGATGACGGATATGTTGCCGTCTTTTTCCATCTTACCGGCACATTTGTCAGGGCTCGCCTTCATATAATCAATGTAAATAGCGCGTGATTCCGCCAGGTAATACTGCGAGGGCGGCGTGCAATGTAGATGCTGCAGTGCATATGCTGCACGTCCTTTTCCTGCCTGGCAATTGATTTTCGCATGGCATCCACGCATCGGCTTGGCCCAGTGGCTGGTTGTGTGACCTCGATGAACTACTAAACAAGCGCATTATTGAACGCTGAGCACACCCCGAACACGATTTCTAGCAAAGCTGCAAGCAATCAGATAAACACTTAGCGCTACAGGACTGCTTATTGAGGGAGATAATGCACAAAAATCACAGCACCAACATATCGAGCCTCGGTAACTCTGCTTACCTTGAGGGCTTTGAGCCAATATGTTGAACACCTCGCTGCCAGTTTTTCTTCAGCGGCTCACGAGGCTCAGCACGACTCATTGGATTCGTCTTCCCCTGACCGGGTCATGAACTAAAACCGCTAACTACCAAACCCCCACCCCAGTGCATGGCATCACGCCGCCAGCCCTGCTGCCGGCGCCGCCTTACGCCGACAACGCCCCCGGGCGCGTGCGACACAACCACGGTGATCCCAGTGAATCGATAGTTTGATCGTCGGCGCCGGCGCAGTTACCATGACAACGTACGATCTGCCGCTGGTGCCTCCACGCTGAAGAGCCAAAGAACGGGGCTGCGTATGCGCACGGGACAGTTTACAGGGCAAGTCTTGCTCGTCCCACGGATGTCAAACACATCGGTGCTTTTCCTGCCCCTGTGCAGGATGCAGCGAGACGCACGCAATATGCGACTCAAAAGGACACACGGAATTGTCTTCTGCCTTGAGAGTTCCTCGATGTTATCATATTACAAACGCAGTTCACCTTGAAAATGATGATACCAATAATAATTATGCAGTTTATTTCACACCACCAGACTGGTACATATCTTTGCACATACATGTATAGAAACACAACACACACAAAAAGCAAGACAGCAGGCAAGGCACTCGGCACTCGGAAAAATATATCATATGGACAAAACTTCTTTCGAGCACACCAGCAAACCCCACTCTTATGTCTTAAACCACGGGTGTCGAGTTGCATTCTTTTGTGAGGGCCCTGTCCACCCAATGTTCAGTCGGCCCCCAATATCTGTTTGGGGCCCCCCAATACTTTTGGCCGGAATATTATAAAACCGTAGGAAAAAGCTATCCATAATACGAAGACAATATCATTTAAACGTTCCTCGAAGTGGCATCACCACGGGAGGCGCAGCGGGAAACCCGAAGCCGCAACCTCTAGATTATTTGCTCCAATTAGGGGTTATTTTAGATATTCGGGCAAACTGTTCTATATTTCACTTTTTGTTTTGTGTTGTCTATGATATTGACCGTACTGATTCACCGGCCTCGTAGAGACTCTTATGCTAAGCGATATTTGGCCCTCTGTCCATGTCGGCCTACGAACATTGCATTGCTATACTTGAAGTTGAGATCCGCATTGCTGTGCTGTATCATAAAAAAACAAATCGAGCAGCTTTTTGGAGAGCGGCATCGTTAGTTCAGATGATAGGTCCAGCTCAGAGGCAATGGCAACAAAATAAGAGGCAATGCGGAAAACAAAAACTTTTCTGGGATGGATTTTTAATCTGACTTTGTCCTGATTCAACGGATCCATTTTGCCTCGGTCCCTTGTTCAAAGAGCACGAAAGGAACCTAACCGTGCCATGTCACTACACGACTGTCGGCCGCCTTACAACAAGGCTGATACCATCAAGCCAACAGCCAAATGGTCCTATGCCATAGGCTATGTGCGAACAATTATTATTGACGGCGAAACTTTCACCATTCTTTTCACATCATGAATGAAGTCAGTATGACTTCAGCGCTCTACCGAAGTTGGGCTTCCGCCCCGACAATTGGCGTGTCTGCGCAGCTACATGCGTTTTTTGCGATATTTTACACATTGCAGCCAATGTGTTTGGAGGAAGGCGATACCCGAAAACTGCTCTTCCACTAACTGTTTTGTCAAGAGATATGTATCACCTATGACCTAGAAAGCAGTCACGCATAGTTAAACTCGGGCAAATGCATGACACCATTAACTGAAACAGCGGCATTGTTTTTGACGTCCCTTACAATTTTTGGAACAATATAGGGGAAAGTTTGAGCCTCATCTTGAATCCCGTTACCAATATGCTTTTTGGTATTTTTTTAGCCTCTTCTCTTTACCATTGCGCGGAGTTCAACGATTTCGGATGATATCAATATTTCAGACTGCAAGGAGGAAGCGCTTCGCCGCGTGCGGCGGAATATGATGTTATTTAGTGATGCACAATCTCGCGCATTTGAGTAAAAGTTATTCTTTAGAATGGTCATTTACCACTTCGTTTTTCTGATGTGAAACTAGCCCAGATGAAATGAGAGTGGCTCACAAAATAGCATACACCCATTGAACGGAAATTTAAGTAAATAGCAGGCGCGCAACAACGATATAATAAGCATGCACGTGGCGGTTCTTTAAACGGCAAGTACACTTTTTGCATCACAGTGACAATAAACTCATCTTCATCGCTGTTTTGACAGAAAAGCTTACGTTCCTAGTTGAGGAATCTTGTTTTATAGCCTCAATTTCGTACAAGTATTGGTCAATGTGCATTGTTCCATTTTAGTTGCTGAGCGTAATTGACTATTGTTGGGTTCTGTTAGGATTATGTTCTTGGTTGCAGCAGGGCTGCACAGCGGGGGGAGGGCAGAGGGGGCAGAGGGACAGTTGGCCTCCCTGCCTGCCGGTGGGGTAGAGTATGCTTTTGCAACAGCATGGTTTTGTCCTTTTCCGAAAGCAACTTGGAAGACACCTTGCTACCCGTAGAGTACCCAAATTCAGGGTAAGGAAATTCATGACAGAGCTATAGAGTGGTCAATCGGGCTCAGAGGATCCTTTGCTACATTTAGCTAGTCTAGTCTCGTCTAGTCTACCTAGTTTTCTGTATCATGAGGTCACCTTTATGAATAAGGCAGTCAATGCTCAAGATCAAGAAACCCAACGTTGTGTTAAGGATGCCCATTTCTGGCTCGGGAGGCCCTGCTGCAAGCTTGGAGGCTCCTGTTCTGTGTTAGAAAACATTTTTTTTTTGCATTCGAGAAGCCTTATTTCTGGAATAAGAACCCCTCTCACACATCAGATCACCGCGGTTTTCGGATTACGACGCCCTGAGACGGGAAAGCGAGGACCATTGGGTAGATTTAGAAGTTTCTCGTTAATCAGGAGCACTTTTCTTCTCTATTACTAGGCCCCGTATGACTGAAGAGTCCCTTTTGGGGAACAGGAGGCCCGGTTTTTTATAAAGTGAGATTCCTTGCTGGCTTACTTGAAAGCCCCTATTCCGGATGTTTCAGCTGTCGAGGTTTATTGACTGGGATATGGTTCATGCATGCCGCCACTGTGGTCTAGGGGAAGGATGCTGGACTGGTAATCCAGCGGCACTGGGTACGAATCTCAGAGCAGGCGCGTCGTTTGGCCCGACTGAAATGAAAAAGGTCAGCTGGCAACTGGCTAACAAATGTCGGCCCAGACCCGGGGCGGCCGTGTCGCAGCATTGTGCGGCACGTAAACCCTCCGCATTCCTGTCTGGCCCAAGGGCGGAGGCGAAATTATCCGTTGAACTGGGCGGTGCGACTTGGGTGGTGGGTTCACGGTGCACGCAACAAGCTATGCTTAGCAGGTACTATAAACCCAGTCACCCATGCAAACCATTCGGAATAAATTTATTTTAAAAAATGTCATAGTTTGATAAGAGAGCACATGCTAGTAGATAGCACGCTATATATCACTAGACAACACTAGATAGCACATGTCTCTCCCCGGTGAATACGACACTGCGCGGGAGCCCCCTCCCCCCGCGAAGCGGGCCCTATTTTGTCCAGAAGGCTCCCTGGAAAATTCTACCCCCGCTCACAATCTGTGGCGCCGTCCCCGGGCTATCATTGCTGTTTTTGACATAGTTAATTCAAAAACGTGGTATGACACTAGTTCAGACAAATAATTTCCGCACGCCGGAAGATGTCCTGTTCGCGAAAATTATCAGCTTGGTCGCAAACCACGTGACTGGATCCGTAAATGTACCCAGGTGTTTATCATCCCTTAGAAACGAAACGCACCTTTCGGTCGTATAGAGCAGCGCTTCGAGCAGCTTAGGGCGCCTCTCGTTTCATGGGAGTCGTGTTTGCTCACCGCTAGATATAAATCGTAACTGACAAGCGGACAAGCGGTGCAATAAACTTTACACAAGTCGGGCCATAAGATGCGAAAAGGTTTGAGAGATTGAATTGGACAGCTTTTGAATATGCGAATAACCGAAGCTTTTCATAACCAGCCTCATCCCTGTTCCCTTCAATCCGCCGCCCATGGCCATTATATCAAAGGGCCTTCGGCAGCCCTAAGGCGGCCTACAGAGGGACCCCTTCACATGCCGAATGGAATGGGCACAGTGTCTCCAGTGCTCCCCTCCCTTCTGGACCCGCCCTGCGTGGATGTTATGCTGCATAAATTAAATGACCTATTTTAAGCGATACGAAATTGGAAACATAAATTGCCTCTCTTGGAAATAAAGTTGGCTAAATCCGTTGAAAACAAAATGAAGGAGTGTGAGATCGTCTCGGCCTCCCAAACATTTCCCAAAATTGACACCCCTGAAGTCATCGCATCACCGCCTTTGCGATCAGTCCCGCAGTCGTTTTCTGATTTCAAACCACACGTTCTACCCCAGGGTCACTGAACTCGACAGTCTGTCAGAGCGAGGGACGATTCAGGTCGTCGTCGCCCTGCCCCCGCGTGCGTCACGAGCCCCTGCCTTCCCAGTCGTTCGCCCCTGAAGTTGGCCTCGCACGTAAGCTGCACATCAAAGGGTGTGGTCGTAAGACAGGGACTTGCCACACTCCTAAAGCGCGTGGTTCAGCCCTCAATCCCAACCTCGGGCCGCAAGCGGACGGGCTCACCTTCGGCAGACGAACCGCACATCACAGGGTGCGGTCGCAAGACAGGGACTTACCACGCTCCTAAAGCGCGTGGTTCAGCCCTCATCCCAACCTCGGGCCACAAGCGGACGGGCTCACCTTCGGCAGACGGGCCACACACGCGTCTGTAGACGCACTGGTCGCCTGTCGGCTGAGTAGTGTGTGCCAGCGCTATCTTTAACAATCTCGTGCAGACTGATAAGACATATAATGGATAACGCTGTGATGCCGCGCGAGCGGCGGCGCTGCACCGCTGTTGCGCCAGGACCAGCGCTGGCGTTGGAGTTATGCTGAACGATGCGCGCTCGAGGCGGGGAAACGCTTGCTGTTACAGCCTACTGTGTCGGCACACTTTGACCTTGATCGCGAGGTGGTGCTGTCAGCAGATGACCATGATGAATCATTGGCGTAGATCCCCCTTGCATTCTTAGCCAAATAATGTCAGACGGCGAGAAACCGGTGGTTTTATTTTCTCGCTCTCTGAACGACGCGGATCGACATTGTTCATTCACACACTGGCCGAGAGCCGTTGGCAGCGGGTAGCAGGTGTAAAAAATGGGTGCACAAAAAACGGTGCAGTGCAATCGGGTGCACACCCATCTAAGCCTCTGCTCAATGGGGCTAGGAACAGGGGAAGCCAAGGGGCCTTGGTCCTCCCACTTTTCACGGTGCTTAGCTTACTTTTATGCTATCTTAAACATGCGTGTCGATTTGCCTATTTCACCAGCCATCTTCCTCAAACCGCACTGGACAGGACTGCTTCATGTGGTAAATGATTTCATGTTATCCTACCATGTACGGGGAACGGAGATGCTTAGGAGAAAACTCCAGTAACTCAAGTACTCAAAAGGTTCCGTTTTGTCTTTTACGACCTTGGACTTTGGTTCTTTTGTCTGCCTGCTCACAGCCCAATCAGCAAAGGTTCGTGAAGTTCAAGATGGATCAGTCATAGCCTCTCATAGGCGTTTGGTGTAGTCCAGCGTGTCGTGCAAAACCCAGGGTTTCATATGATGTTGGTGCCCAATGCAACTTTCGCAGAATAACCGCAGCTACCATACTTTACTACCAGTATAACTGCACTACAAATACAATTAACTGTACCACTAATAACCGCCCCGTGTGTCCCTTTGGGGATCAAGAGCCCTTAGGTTCCAAACGACCCATCGCTGGCTAAACAGAAGCAGTTTCGTTTTATACAAAAGGCAACAAATCGGACGTCTTTGGGCTTCCGGGCTACCAAGAACAATCGCAAGCGAACGCAAGCAATCCACGGGTAGACAACAATTGTTCTTCATTGATTAAGAGGGTAGTGATTGGAGAGTTTTAACACGCGTCCGGGTGACCGGTTGGATACCCTTCGCTCAGATCTCAAAACAATGCTCAGATCTCAAAAACTAAGAAGCTAGAGACACCAAATTTACAGGGTGTGTTGATCCGTACGCAAACTCACTCAGGGCCAAACTTTGAGGTTCTTAGACCATTACTTTTGGGCCAAATAAGGCTAGAACAAGGTCAAACTCTAGATCGGTCTCCAAGATGCCCACAGAACCTATATACCTGTTCTAAGCAAAATATTTCATGCTCATTTAGTATCAGTGACCTTTTTGACATTTTGAAGAAAATTGTCACCAAAATCATACAAGACTGCTTTGAGTTTTGCCTTTGAATAAGCGACAAAGATTACGTCAGGCAGTATGCTCCTACAAGATGTCGTTATAGTTCATTTTAGGTCAATGACTTATTCTGACCTTTAAGAAGCTCACTGAAGATATATAACGCGGTTCCTGCCATCAAGAAATTTGAAATGAACACCAGAAAACTAGTCCATACTGCAAGCCTTAGAGTTATAGAACATGTTGGTTTTGAGCTTGGTCTGGCCTTCATACCTGAAATTCAATTGTTTGTTGCCTAAGAGCGTATCTCATAAACGTTTGGCTTCGTCTAACACCCCATCGTTGCATCAGTTGAACGATTCCTCAGAAATTGACTTCGCTAAATCTATTGGCCGATTTTTGCCTGCCATAGGTCAACGACCTTACAAGACATGTTTAATGTTTTATACCAAACGATCCGTTATTTAATTATCTACAGCTAAGAAGCATTTGGCGCGGCTACACCGCGCCGTTCGGAAACCATTCCGGAAAAAAACCTTCGGAAGGGATCGCCTTGACTCCCACCTGAGCTCGTGTTTAGGTTCATAACACTGTCCAGAGCCCTACGCTGTTTCTGGGCGCCTTATGTGTCCACCTGCAGGATCAATCCGATCAGTAAGGGGCCTCCTACGTTGACACCGATTTCTTTACATTTTCGCGGAGGGCCCTGCGCTGTTGCTGGGGCCCTTACTGTTAGCGTGCCGAGGCACTCGTGTCAATCAAGGGCCTTCCACGGATTCTTCTGATTCGCCCGAAAGGCTCTCTACGCTGTAGCTCGGAGCCTGACATGTTAACCTGCCGGGGAATTCTCGGTTGCTCAGGACCCTTCACGTTGATCTCGGTTAACTTCCCGACAAACTCGCGACATGCCCATGGCCCCTCGACATTAGTCTAGAGACCCTTTAATTCTCTGTCACTTGCTTGGGGCTCTACGCTCTCGTCGGAGGCTCACCTGTGAACCCGCCACGGGACACTCGGCCGTTCAGGATCCCCCAAATTAACCTACCCGGGCACGCTGGATTGTCCGGGATTCACGGGCGACCGGCGGCCATCCTTATCGGACCATGCAGAGTGCTGCTGCCCCGGCGGGCGATGCTGATTGGCTGAACACCGATACGCGGGGCGTTGAGGCCGTTATCGCTTTTCTCTCCTGATACCGGGTCTACCGGGTACACAACCTTATAAAAATGGATAAAAAGGCGTGGCATTGCTGGGCTGGGACCGAACTGACGGGTACGTTATCGCTCTCAAGTTGCACTCCTTCTGGTTACATATTGGGGCGGAGAGACGTGGCCAGCATCTTGCGCTATCAGTGGTAGGGCGATTGTCGGGACGGGACGTGGCAGCTCTGAAGAATGGCTTTGACACGCTGCAAACTCAGCCCCACCGTACTATGCTTAGACTCCCTCGTTCCAAGGTCGTGATAAGTGGTGACCTAACTTGTAACATTGATACGGACGGGTCAGACTTCTCTAGACAGGCATCGCGCAGCTTTCTGCATGCACATTCAATGTTCCAAGTCGTCTGTGTACTGCTTTCTGCATGCACATTTAATGTTCCAAGTCGTCTGTGTACCCACACATGTTCCGGACGACTGCTTGACGCTGTGATCGTGAATAATCGTTACATGATGAAACAGTTCGACGTGAGAGAACGTGATGGCCCCCCCCGCATGATCACCCCAAGCCCGCTGTTGCAAACTAGTTGTGTAAAGAACTGGACGTATCAAAGCCTTTGGCCAGCCCAAAGTGAACAGGATAGTCAGCTGTTTACCGAGAGACACACCCATGACCAGTGGCAGCACATTCTCGGGATGTGTTGGATTATTCTCACCTCATGAGCACCAACTAAATGATCAGCATTTACAACCAGCCGCTGTTCAAAAACTTAAAACTCACGAAAATGTTATGACTGATCAGCTGTTACCAATGACCTCTGAAAGTTACCTGGAACAAACGTTTGTTGCCTAACGTTGGTATTACTGACGCTGCCTCCCGAAATAAACAAGCTGCCAAAATTGGCCTCAAGAAACTGTGTATAGATTGTTATCACTCAACTAGGAAATCCATTGCATTTTTACCCCTTCTTTGGTTTCGCTTGCCAAGTTCATCCAGATGAACAAATCTACACGCAATATAAGACATACCACAGCACATTACATAAGATATAACAGAGCACATAACATAAGACATAACACAACGCATAACATAAGACATAACACGACACCAACACAACACATCTGTTCCGTCTTCGCTCCCTCCGATGGGCAGCTCTCGTAGCAGGAACGCGCCGGCCCGTACGGAACGATGTATTCAAACCCACCTGCAGCGAGGCCGGACCAACCACGGCCTGGGTCAACTACCACAAAGGGCAGTACTAGCCAAGGCCCAGCAACGTCAAAACTTACATACACTTTGTTTCCTCACTGGGGCTTGACGAGGCATTCGGCTGCTGAGGCTATATGGCGTCGTCTGTCTCACACCTTGCCAGGGAGAGGGGCCTTTTCCTTCATGCGTTCCTTGTTTTTTTTCATATATTTAGAGTGCTGGTCACGGGTGTGCCCAACGCCCGCCCTCCGCCCATTTCCTACTACTTTCGTAACCATCGTTCTATCGGCTATTCTCATTCACCACCCTACGCTCTCACAGCATCCACTTCTCTCCTTGTGGCCCTAATCAAACCCGCTTTTCCTCCACCTGCCAGCTGGTCGCCAGCTCTTGGGCTACTGGCTTGCGTCGCCGGACTCAGGGAAGACAACCGACGAACCTTGAGGCACCTCAAGAGTCGGCACCCTGAGAGTCATCACCTGCGCCGCGGCCATGCCGCCACGCGCGCCTACCGATGTCGTCAATCGTCTGATTTCCGACGTACATACTGCACCACCTCCCGCCTGAGCTCCCGGCGCCGTCTCCTGGGGAGCCGTCCGCGCCGCCGGTCGCTGCCCTGGGACGGCACTAACCGCAGCGCCATCTGCTCCGGCCGCGAGGTCCGCCGCGGCGCTGATCGTGCCCCCAGCGCGGCGCTGATCGTGCCCCCAGCCGCGGCGCTGGTCGTGCCCCCCCGGCCGCGGCGCTGGTCGTGCCCCCATCCGCGGCGCTGGTCGTGCCCCCAGCCGCGGCGCTGGTTGTGCCCCGGCCGTGGCGCTGCGCCGGTGTTGACGGCGGGTGCCGCCCGCTCTGCCCGTCACTCCCGTGTGATTGTAGTTAGCGCTTTGGCTTGAGTTCGAGGTTTAAATTTGCTTGCTTTGTGACCATATGGATCGTGACGATTGTGTGTTGAGCCGAGCGGTGCGCTGGGGTTCGTACATCGGAGTGCTCAGCTGAGCGCTGCGCTGGGTTCGTACATCGGAGTGCTCAGCTAAGCGGTGCGCTGGGGTTCGTACCTCGGGGTGCTCGGCTGAACGGCGCGCTGGGGTTTGTACATCGGGGTGTTCGGCTGAACGCTGCGCTGGGTTTCATGTCTCGGGGTGTTCGGGCTGAACGGTGCGCTGGGGTTCGTACATCGGAGTGCTCAGCTAAGCGGTGCGCTGGGGTTCGTACCTCGGGGTGCTCGGCTGAAACGGCGCGCTGGGGTTTGTACAATCGGGGTGTCCGGCTGAACGATGCTCTGGGGGTTGGTGCCTCGGGGTGCTCGGCTGAGCGGTGCGCTGGGGGTTCGTACATCGGGGTGTTCGGGCTGAACGCTGCGCTGGTGTTCGTGTCTCGGGGTGTTCGGCTGAACGGTGCGCTGGGGTTCGTACATCGGAGTGCTCAGCTAAGCGGTGCGCTGGGGTTCGTACCTCGGGGTGCTCGGCTGAACGGCGCGCTGGGGTTTGTACATCGGGGTGTTCGGCTGAACGCTGCGCTGGTTTCCATGTCTCGGGGTGCTCGGCTGAGCGCTGCGCTGGGGTTCGTACATCGGAGTGCTCAGATAAGCGGTGCGCTGGGGTTTCTGCCATCGGGGTGCTCGGCTGTAGGTCTGACCATTTCTTGACTTGTTTCCCGAGGGCTCCTCTGGTGCCGGTGTTGACTCCCGTGTTAATTGCTGCTGCACCCTTTTCTGCTGAGACTTGTGGCTTTCAAGCCGGATGCCTCATTTCTGTCTGATGCCGCCCGGCCCGCAATGACGTCATCGCGTCCAGCTGCTGCTGCCGACGTGTCTGATGGGCCCAAGAGCAAGCTGGACAGGGTCGCCGCAACGGCTAGCCAGAGCAGGCCTCGCATGGTGACCGACCATGGTGTGTGGGACGGCTGATTCCTCCAATCCGTCCGCAGCGATGAGGCTGGCGCTCTTCTGGTGCCGGCGGTGTCATCGTTGGTGCACCTCGGAACGCTCGAGCGCCGAGCGCCAGAGCGCGAGCGACGGAGGCACGCGTTTACAGGGGCCAGGGGTACTGGCCCCATGTAGCGATGTCCGTATGTCATATCTGTCGCGCACTTCGCCATCCAGGAGTGTTGCAGGTGCAGGCGTGCATCACGGACGAGAAGAAACGGCGTAACCTTAACGGGCAAAATATGTTACCCTTATCACGTACGTCGCAATCGCATCAGCCCGTTGTGCAGCAGACTTTGATCGTCGCTGCCATCTGTAGGTAACAAGGGCGCCTGCCATTGTCGCGCCGGTTGCTGTTGTTATCTGGCGACAGCCTGCTGCAGGCGGTCCCAGACCATGTGCGCTGCCCCTCCCCCTGGCTTCCGCTGCCCCTCCCCCTGTCTGCCGCTGCAGGTCCTGTTGCAGTGGAAGCCAGATCAGGGCTCTGTCTGTGGGTGCTCTGTTTGATGCGTGTAGTCTCCACAAAAGTCTTAACCGTGCGGGGGAGTCGTGCAGAAATCGCGCTGCAAGCAGTTTGGACGGTGGCTGTTTTTATGGCAGTAGTCTTGTCGCGATACCGCCACGGCTGACTGCGGAGTCGTGACCCGCTACGTCTGCCCCTCCCCCGTATCCTCCTGCGCGCTTGGTCTAGTGTAGTCCTTGCTAGAGTAGCTCAGCAGGGGGTCGACACCCGGAGATGTAACCAGAAAAAGAGGACAGCAGGACACGCCTTTAAAATCAGCCGAAGGGCGTCACATCTCGGTACGAGTGGTGAAACAAGCAGGCAGTGCCCGAGTACTCATGGACATTGGCGGACTCCTCCACTATAAGTGTGCCCCCTAGAAAAATAACCCTCACGCATGCATTTATCATGTGTACGTTCCAATACTAACTCCCCAACTATCGATAATTACGCCTAAAACAATCACTGACTTCCATGATCGATCACTGAGCGATAAGATGACAGCAGAATACCAATTACCCTTCACCTGAACGGCATACCCACTCAGGTAAGCAAGGTGACACCCGAAGGCTCGGCTGCACACTGGATGGCTACCTTACACCTGCGAGCCACTTGCCCAAGTGCTCCCACAATGACCTGTCTGTCTGAGATCCCTCCGTCCAGCGTGAGCGGCCCACAGCGTCAGCTGTCCACCAGCAGTTTCCTGTCCTGGTAACCTTGATAACAATCAGGTCATGTGGAGGCGCGACGTTTCAGCACGACTGTGTTGTTTAAGGCGCGGTGTGTTCCGTGCTTCTCTCGCCGTTGTTGCACGTCTGCTGTGCGTGGCGCATCAGTGTGGCGGAATCCGAGGCTGGCTCCTGCTCGCACCATTTTGGGGCCGCAAAGCTCGACGCCCGACGGGTGACCGGGTGGGTCAAGGCTCTCGCACTTCAACAGATCACAAATTGTTGTCCTGGCCGCGCGTTGTGACGGACATGATACACTTCTGTGAAGCAGGCCATTTGTTTTTTCCTATGTTTTCATCGGGCAGCGATCACGCGACCTGAAACAGAATCCTATGACTGAAATGTCATCGTGCTGTTGACCAGTCAGGAAGGCTGGCTGCGTGCTGGTCCATTTATTCTGCGGATGAATCGAAAAGCATGGAATATTCGGTCATCCCCCAGCTGCGTCTTCGCTTAACTTCTCCTTACAAGGTAACGGAAGTCATATTTTCAGACTCCCGCGCAACTAAGCACCCAAGCATTTCCAGCATAACAGCCAAGTAATGTGAAAACATGTTATTTGCTGAAGAAGACGACATAGGTTTCCTAAGCATATCAACACACATCAACGACAAATGCGTCGTTGATATAAGACCTACAGCTCATTGGCTGCAATTTTAGCGACACTTATAGATAGCAAACCACCATTTCGGACAATGAACCATCGGCGGTGATAGATTACACCACCTATCGGAAGACCTATGAACCTCGGCTTCCGACGTGAGCCGTAAAAACCAAGGCGCTGTCGCCGTGGTATTACTCAGGGTAATAGATACCAGTATTACTTATGATGATTTCTTGAAGAGGGAGATCAGTTTGGCTTGTTCAACTTGATACAATATTCCAGACTGGCCAGTCTTGGCTGCGCGGTGTACCACAATGACCACAATTCTCACCACCAGACCATTCATGCATTAATGACTAGCAGCACTCTGATCGTTCTGGCCTGGTCAGGGGCGCCCGCAACGGGGGGGGGGGGGGGGGGGGGCAGGGTCTCTCTTAGGAGACTTACGATCAAGGATTCGATCTCAGAGTGCTCGAATGGCCTGAAGGAACGGTCGCGGGTTGCATCAGAGATCCCGGCCCATAGGGCGGCCCCTAAATGTCAGCAGGAGGGCCTCTTGCAATAAGTCCGCACTCTTGCAGAGGGCCCCCTGGGACAATATTGAACTATCAGTTCCGTGACCGTCTGAGCTCTCAAGTCCATTTCCTGAGCAGGGACAAGGCCGGGGTACACCATTTGTTTTGGTTGGGGCCTCTTGCGCAATGATGGATCCCTGTGTCGGTCGGGGCACACATTGCCTGACGGGGAGTCCTGTTTCGGCAAGAAGTCTCACGTCAGCCAGGGGGACATTTGCTGAACGGGGACAGGGACGGGAGCCCGAATCTCAGAGGCTCTTCCGCTAGTCGGGGCCTTCTGTTCGTGAAAGAAGATATGACACCTTGATGAGATGAGATGATGAGACGAAATAATGAGATGAAAGTGATGAGATAATTAGATAAGATGCTGAGATGAGATGCTGAGATGCTGAGATGAAATGAAATGAGATGAGATGAGATGAGATGAGATGAGATGAGATGAGATGAGATGAGATGAGATGAGATGAGATGAGATGAGATGAGATAAGATGAGATGGGATGAGGCGGGATGAGATGGAATTAGATGAGATGAGGTGAGATGAGATGAGATGAGATGAGATGAGATGGATGAAATGAGATGATCAGATGATGAGATTATCAGATGAGATAAGATGAGACGAGATGATGAGATCATGATATGATGATGACCCCAAATGGCACAACGGAACCGCCCCTTGTCAGTCAGGGGCCCCAGTACCGAGCAGGGGTCCTGAACGCATTTCAGCCAGGTGCGTTGCCTGAACTGGAGCTCTCATGTCGATTATTGGATCTACTGCGCCGGTAAGAGACCCTTTAAAGTCAATGTGGGCCATGCGTCGATCCGGGGTGAACTGCCTAGATCAGAAGGCCTGTTGCGCTAGGGTGGGGACCGACGCATACGTCATCCCTCTGAGGGCCTCTAGATCGACCTGGGGGCCTGACTACGTTTTGCGAAAGGACAATCAACAGGCACCCCGGACTGAGGCGGGAGGTGCTTCAGTGCTTGGCCGGGGACTATAATGTGCCCTCTAGCCCCCTAGTGTTCTTCCTACGAGGGCCCTCGCCCGGGAAAGGTAAGGCCTCATTAGTATTTGATGGAGTGAATCGAATTGAGGTTGAACAAGAACAACCCTTGTTTGATTAAGAACGTCCAGATATTTGCAAGATTGACTCAGGAAACAAATTACATAGCAAGTTTGGAAACTGCACGCCTCCAATATTTAGGAAGCACGGACACCAATGGCCGGCGCTACAGTTTCTGTGAAATGCGTTGTGAAATAGTAGCTTTCAAACGTCATTTAAAATAAATGGTATCGTTCCAAGGATAGAAAATTGTTTTATGTTACCTGCACGCATATTTCGCCTCAATAATTTCGAGGTTACCCTCTTGACGGACCTACAGGTACAGCACCAAGAGCAAAATCATGTCATCATTACGTCAAGAGTTCGTGGTGCTGTAAATGTTAATCCGCTGCCATTACAAATCTGAACATCTACAGATGAAACATGCTGTCCTGACTTCCTTCCGATGTAACTATTTTATAAATCGTTCATAGATATTCCATTCCGATGTGTGTTCTAGTTCAGTTCACCGTCCAATTCACCCGTCCGGTTCACCCGTCCAGTCCAGTTCCGGTCCAGTTCACCCGCCTGTCGACCGGTGCCTGGTGTCAGCCTTGGGCCCGACCCCGTGCGCCCTATGGAGACTGAGACAACCGGACATCTTGGTTTTAATTCTTAAGACTTGCGAGCGCACATGCTCAAAACTTTGCCAGACAGCAATCTCCCTTGTCGACTATGAAGGAAGGGTAAACATCTCCTGGGAATCATGGCTAGGCCACATCAACACAATTCGTTTACGGGCACCACTGCAATGTACAATTTACGTCCAGCGCATGGGAGTCCATTATCTCTGTGGGGCCTCGAATAAGTCTGGCGAAGCCCTAATTGTTGTTGATTCAGAAAAAGCCCGCTGTATAATCGCAAAGTGAATAGCGCCGGTGGCCTATTCGATGGAGTCATCTCATGTCCGATTATTCAATTTGATTGGCTGATACATGCCAACATTTTGACTTCCCTGGCTTCTGTTTCAGTTCGAGAACTGGTGGTAATTAAGCCAAGACGAGGGCAGTCGCGCCGTTCACGTTTCAAATGGCTGCGTTGACGACGTTTATTTATTTTATTTTTTGTTGGGAGGGGGCTTTTCATTAGCAGCAGGCTATTTGTTTCGCCTCTCTGCCCCATCTCCCGTCTTACCAGGACTGGCAGCGCCCTGGTTCCAGGCACACTGTTATGGGGTAAATATTTCATGCCAATGGAATCTGCGCATATGCAGAATGTGGAGTTTCCTTTTACTATTTGAAGCGGAGAGTTAATGCAACGCCTCTCTAACTGGCCAAGTTCTCTGACAGGTACTTCCGGTAGAGATGGGAGATAGATTAACCCCATGCACACGTAATCGCTTGGTTGGCACAGGAATGCATTTTTTTTATTCGTGGGTTGTTATTTTTTAGTTGCCCGAGAAAAAAGGGAAAAAACATTTGGAAGCTGCAAGCAACAATTACTCGCTTTCCACTCTCAACCACCAATTTAAGATAGCTTATGCTTTGCCGTAACACAGCTGTGGCCTTGTGCAGGCAAAATTCTAGCCTTGACCTGAAAAAATCATGAACCTGATCTAACTAACGTTAGTCTGACAAATGAACCTGGCCTGATCTATTCAACTTGGCATAAATATTGACCTGATTAATATTAACCTGACATAAGTACGCATGGTTAAAACAACCTTAAATTTTTATTTTCGCTGAGATTCCACCTAGCACAAGTCAGCCAGCATAACTTCTGGACTTGTGCTAGATGAGGAGCCGAACCCGACCCAGGCTCACAACACATGGGGCTCCGACTCTGACTCCGAGAAGCTCAATGTGTCTTTAAGTCGATTAGCGAGAAGTTATTATTCAAGTCCAGAAAACCTTCCGGTTAGAGCTAGTTTGGCGATTTTAATTGAAGCTTTTTACCGATTCCGATTGACGCTTTTTTGGCGATTCCGATTGGAGCTATTCTGGCAATTTCTATTGAAGCTATTTCGGTTTAAAATCGCCATTCCACGACCCTCAAAAACGCCAGAGCAGGAAATTTATGCTGACAGTAGTGTTGTCTGCA
>NW_023596834.1:71683-74625 GCF_011947565.3 Pollicipes pollicipes
CAACGGATGGAATGTGGCGGGGAGACATACACTCTTACCAATTGACCTACTTTACAGACCAGTTTATTTCTAATGGCTTATTTGGTGGTTTCCTTTCACCGATTCTAGGGTCGGTCCTAATGCCATCCAGAGTCAAGCGGGTTGCACAAGCCTGCACTTCCACTGCGTTATGTGTGCTAGTTCTGCTGGCCGTCATTCAATTTAGTCTCTTTGTTTCTATTAGCAGAACGCTGACGTGCGGCGAGCAATGGCGACCGAGCGCTTCGTTTCGCCAAGTTGGGTTTGCGTGATGTTGGCGCCGGCGCGGCGAACTGTTAGCGGTCTGCAGCAGCGGCAGCAGTCGGTGACCGGGGGGCGGCGGGGTGGTTTGCGCTGCGGTGGTCGCGTTAGTTATAGTCGTAATAGTACGACTTTCCTCAAGCAAAGTGTCTGAATAGTGTTCAGTTGTATAAGCATTGCTGTGCTGATGCCTCTGATGAGCTGTGCCATTCGGATCTGAGTTTGGCGAAGAGGTGCGTTTCTTTGTTTGACACTGGGTCTCGCGTCCTGTGCTCTGCCATTATTTGCACGCATTGTTAACCAAGAGCATCCAACATGTTTGGTTCATTTGCTTGCAGAATGCTTAGGGTATTCAGTTTTTTCAATTGCATATTTCTGTTATGGATTTTGAGTATCATGTTTCTTATTAACAGGTTATTTTGTGTATTGATCAGCAATATTTTGCTTTTGTTATACATGGCTAGGCCTGTGTCATTTACAGTCTGTGCTCTGCAAGTACTAGTATGCAGACATAGCGTGTACATTGCAAAGCTTTCAATCATTTTCTCACCTTTTGTATCCATTTTCATCGACATAACTAGGAGGATGACATGTTTCCATGAATCCCTCAGAACTCATCACACTGACACCCACATGGATCCTAGTACCATCACAAATTATAATCATTCAGGAATATGAAAACCATGTGTTAGGAGGTTGGTGTCTGTTCTGGCAAAGCTTTGTTGTTAGAAAATGTTGGTATTGATATTTTGTAATGATGTTGTGTACACTGCCATGACTGCATACAACATGTGTATTGAAATACACAGCATATAATGAACCAGACCTTTTATAGTTGTTTAAGGAACTGCCTTTCTTTTTGACTGTGGTCCAAAATAAGGGGGGCTGAGTACTGTAGACATGCCCAATTACATAGCAAGAGCAGTTAGAACTAATGGTTTTGAAGAACGTAGCGTGACATAAAATAAGTTTGTGTGGTCGTTTGCTTAATGGCTTCTTTTTTGCCTACCCTTGAAAAGAAATGTCACTGTCACACAAAGAGCTGGATGAGCTGGTTGATTGTTAAAGGCTAATCACTGTAAATCACTTTTGTCCCTATCATTGTATCATTTTTGCAGCAGGAATCTGAAATGCTGCTGCTGAAGCATTCAAATTGATAAATTAGCCTGATTTTATGTGTGAAAAATCTTGACCTTTTCAGAAGCTAAATATTTTTTTCATATAGTCAAGTCAAGTCAAGTCATATTTTTTCAGTTTACGGCATATGTCATGTGCTGCAAGTGTAGTCCAACAGTATGTGGAGATAATATGTAAAACTTGTGAAACAATCAGACCCCAGGAGAGCAAGAAACTGGCAGAATATAGCATTATGTCTCATAGGCATTGTTTGTTTGTTTCATTGCTGAGTCTTTTATTTTGTGGAAAACCTTTAAAGATTTAGAATGCAAACTGTCACTAAATCAAGTCTAACACTCAGATTACAATATCAGGCATGCCTAACATAACTCACTGACTGACCTCATCAGCCTAACCCCCCTTAGTGTGTGTGACCCTGATAAGCCCTGCAGCTGCCACACATCCATTCCGCTAAGGTGACCGCCGGTGCCTTGGGTTTCAGACTCAGTCTGGCTACCTCCCGCTGACTAACTGCCGCCAGGGAGCGGGCTCTGTGCATCCCTAACGGGCCCTGGTGCCGGCCGGCCGCGTCTCCGCTCTGTCTCTAACGTCGCCGCGGCACTAACATGCGGCATGGAGATTGATCGGCAAAGCCTGGAGGCGTGGGCGCGCGACAAGCCGCTCAGCATCCTACAGCTGGACCCCGTGGACCGGGCCGTGCTCCGCGTGGCAGGTAGGCGCCGACACCGCTGGAGCACCCTCCTCACGTCCCCCCGTCGCCACAGGACGGCAGGGGCCTGCTCCACGCGGACCGCCCCGCTCGTCTGGCCGGCGCTGATTTTGACGGCGGGATGGAGAAATGTGTGGTGGTGGTATTGGGGGGGGGGGGGGGGGGGGGGGGGGGGGGGGGGGGGGGGGGTGGGGGGGGGGGTGGGGAGGGGAGTGGAATTTCCACCTCACGTGGACAGGACAGTTTCTAAGCTCATCAGGCAGTCACACCACAAACGCTTTTCCCATGTCCTTTGGAAACAACATTCAGGTCAGATCGTCCCCCACATCCGCTATCCTGATTTGTTCCTCCGCATGTGGAACGGCATTAAACCATGGTGGCGGATGAGCGCGGCGGCAGAGAGCCCGTCGGATCACTGGAATACGCTTCACTCCTTGGCACCCACCGCACCCCCCTCCCCTAGCACCCTGCTGCCCTGCATTCGTCCCCACCCTCGTCCTCGAACTCATCAGATTGCTAGGCAGTTCGCTTAGCTGACTGACTAAACTAATGCAGCTAACATACCATCTAAGATGATACGCGCTGTTTTCCGCTTGCATCATTCCGCTTGTCCCACAAACGCCTCCTGGTATTCGCCGTCAGCTCTACTTTTCTTTGATGACGAGGCGATCCCAGCGAGGAATTGGAGTCCCCCAATCCTGTTGTCCTGCGGATGGGGATGCCTATATCATAGTGGATGTCGGATGGAGTTTGAAACCCGTAGAATTTGCGTCTCGCTTACATTCATGCTGCAACCAGACTTAGTCACTGAAATTTC
>NW_023596834.1:75625-90299 GCF_011947565.3 Pollicipes pollicipes
GTTCTATGCAGCGTGCAGCGTGTACCCAACGCTCAATGCTGAATGAGAACGTGACAAAGGCTGTTTTTTGTCACCCACTGTTTTGCGATAATTGATGTCATGCCGGGATGTTCCGATCGACAAGTTCGACGGTTCTATTCCATTGTCCAATAAATCGTCGCCGAAGTTCATTACGATTCTTTTGAAAGGCCGATTATTCATCCATGCGTCTGGGCGCTGATGAAACGTCATTTATCTCATTTCGATGTCATAGCTCGTGTGGCGAAACCTGATGTTGAGACTTCGGCAAACTGCAAAAATCCGTCCAAGACACGCGCCGTACCAGTATTGCGCAAGCGCCAATATCATTAGCGTTCAGCGCACGGCATTAACGCGGACAGGAGCTCCTGTCAGTGAGAACATCCAGCACGGGCCAGATGTGCAGCACATGCTGAAGAAACTGCACACGCGCAGCAGCCACGGTTGCGATGCGGCCCGAACCTTTGGGCGGCACGCAAGAGACTGGATGAACGGAGGCGCCCCACCGCCAAACAAGCAGAGGTACGGACGCTTGTCGCCGGCACGCGGAAGTGATCCATCAGCCGGGCGCAGCCGTCTGTTCGCAGAGTCCCTCTGAACCGGAGACTGTTGCGCCGCGGTCTCCGGTGGGGACCGCCGTTTGTATTATGCATCATGGTCCATAACGCCCGACGTTACCGCCCACGGAGCGTGCACAATGCAAATACGCGTGCACCGCACGCGAACACGGCCACCCTGTGCGGCTGCGGCCAGCGGCGGACGATAGCCGGCCAGCACACTCGGCGGCGGCTGTGAACCATGAACGCTGCCCTGTCCGCGGGTGTGCGGGCCGGCGCAGCCTGTGTGAACCCCCCGCGGCGGCCCGGGTGTGGGCGCCCGCCCCCGCCACGTGCCGCGGCCGTCTCCGAGAATCGGCGGTGGTCTCCGAGAGACGGCGGCCGTCTCCGAGAGGCGGCGGTGGTTTCCGAGAGACGGCGGCGACCTCCGAGAGCCGGCAGTGGTCTCCGAGAGGCGGCGGCGACCTCCAAGAGGCGGCGGCGGTCTCGGAGAGACGGCAGTGCTCTCCGAGACGCCTGGGAGGTGTCCGAGACACCGGCGGCACTCACATGAAAATCATAGATGTATTTGAGATATTTACGCAGCCTCCGATAGTGCGGCGGCGACTTCCAAGAAATCGGCGGGGGTCTCCGGGAGACTGGCGGGGGTCTCCGGGAGACTGGCGGGGGTCTCCGAGAGAGCGCCACCTGCCTCCGGGGGACGCTCGCAGTGTGACATCACCCACTCCATTGTGTGGCTCGTGCCGGATGCTCCGTATGGTGCCGCGCATCCCGCCGCGGGTGACGGGCAGGGGGGGGACGGGGGGGGGGGGGCACCTGGCGAACTTCCGCGCCCGCTCCGCGAGGCGTGGGCGCCGCGCTGGACATCCGCTGTCCGTCGGCCGGGTGTCCCGCACCGCTCGGCACCTGCTGACCAGCGCGGGGCGTGCATGGGGAGCAGCGGGGCGGGGTAACGATAGGCTGGGAGCTCACCCGCAACTGAAGCCGACGTGGAGCTGCCACAGACTAACGTGCGGCGATAGAAGCCAGTACTTTCTGCATTCTTGCCGTTCGTGCGGGCTGGAGCCACGCCCCTCGTTTCACTCGCGCCGACGGTCATGCACCCCGCTCCCGCAAACCGTGCCCCAGGCCATTTGCATCGCATCTATGGAAGGGGACCGGCCACCCTGGAGGGCGCGCTGCAGCTGCCCCTTGCGCCGCGCGCGCCCCGCCCCGCCCCTCCCGGCAGCGCCGGACGGAAACCTCATGTAATCCGATCTCAGCCGGTCTGTTTGCGCGCGCCGCCGATCGCCCTCCCAGTTTTTGTTTTCGAGCCCGCGAAGCCTTGTTAAGAACGGTCAGCGAGAGCGGAGGAGGGGCCGGGGCGTGTGGAAACACCGCCTTTGAAAGCTACTGCGTGGGATGGCGCTGGCGATGATTGCAATCGGCGAATACCGGAGTCGGTGTGGATTATCGAACGACGTTGCGGCAATTAGTCGCTTCGTCTGACCTGTCCCTCACGACTCCGGTAGCCCCATTAGTGCCACGAATTGTCCGGCCAGCCGAACGCCAGGCATCCTGTTCCGCCAGCGTGTGGTATGCTGTTACCAATTACAGCTGCGTCCTGGGACGGCGCCCATCAGAGCTGCGCGGAAAAGGCTGCGCCGTTTAAGCGCGGTTCATGACGTGCAGCTTATCATTTATACGTTAAACCAGGGGCGCCAGGATCATCAGGAGAACGAAAGTGCCGAAAGGCTGTCAGAGCCACCCAAAACGGGCATATTTCATTCTTGTGCAGTTTGAATCACATCTCCATCGAACAGTGCGGCGCACATTGCCGAACCGGCTCCAGCTGTGGTGACATACCGGGGCAGCAGTTCCGCTGCCGCCTCCACCGGCGGCCGTCACCGCCCCGCTCGCTCCGCGCGGCGCGGCGCACCGCAGCACGCAGCGCGTACCGTGCGGCCGGCACTGCCCCGCTCGCTCGGCGCGGCGCGGCGCGGCGCACCGCGGTACGCAGCGCGTCCCGTGCCGCCGGCACCGTCCCGGTAGCCGTGGGAACCGCCGCACGGCGGCCCGGCAGCCGGCCAAGGTCGCGGCGGGCTGGGCCGCGCGCCGGTCACTGGCTTCAGTATTGTCGTCCCCGAAGCGGCGCGGGTTACAGAGACACGGTCTGCGGGTCCGTTTACTGCACTCGACTCATTGATGACTCCCTTACCACACGGTGGAGTCATCAATGAGGCACGGTGTTCTGTATGTTTTCATGCTAACATCGGTTGCGCCGATTGGTCGGTGTAGCAGGGCTTGGTGTTCGGTGGGCAGCGGGACACTGCTGACGGTGCCACCCCCCCGCTTGGCGGAGTCCGGTCCACGCGGTAGGCGACGGCCCGGGGCTCGCGGGGTCGGCCCCCGGGGTCCTGCCAGCGCCGGTGACGGTAGCGCCGGTGCCAGCGCTCGGCGACTCTCGCTGCACACGGCGGCCCCGGTGGTCGGCCGGCGCTAAACCCAGACACTCAGTCAGCGGCTCTGACATGGTCAACACCCGATTGTGGGCGAGGGTTTGGCTGATTGGATACACTCGTCTATCAGCAACGGGACCAGTGGTCATGTGAGGGTGTTTTTACGTGATCCTTTAATCCACCACGCGATCCACTTCGGGTTGTGCACCCTGCGATCATTCAAGTGGCGGCACCCCCCTGCCCCGCCCATGGGTGGAAGATACGGTACGGTCACTGCAAGTGTGGCGGTACCCACATCCGTTGTCCACAGCGCACGTCGCGCAGCGTTGCCGCGTTTTAACAAGGATGGGCTGTTAGGGGGCACGCTTGCTTCTGGTCTGCGCTCAGGCTGCTGTGCGCGTCGCACGCTGCAAAACGTGCCGTCCGAGTTATCGTCTCCCCATTGATAACGCCCATGTTCGGTTCGAGGGGTTGATGGTGGGTAGGAGGGGGGGGGGGGGGGGGTGGGGGGGAGGGGTGTTAGGCGAAGATGCTAAGACTCTGTTCGGGGTCGTTTTCTGAGGTGATGGTTTCGTGCCATCTGGCTCCGGACAGGGGCTGCGCCCTCCCCCTCGCCCAGTTATCCGTGGCGACACGCCTCGCCCACGGTGCGTTCACGCAGCGCATCATGGGCAACGCTGAGTAGGCTAACGCTGATGGCGCAGGGGCGGGCCCAGGAGCATTTTACGTAGGCCACTAACCTGGACCAGGACCGCGCTCCCATGTCATCCCCCACGGCGGTCACCGCACGTCCCGTTTCAAGAGCTGATCTTGTGCCGAGGGCCTCACCAGGCAGGCTATTGAACAGCAGGATCAAGAGCTCTGCCTCCTGACCGTGTGCACGCCTCTGCCGCCTCTCGCGGGCGGCGCCCCTGCCGGCTGTTTGCGCGACAGTTTCGATCCCGCTCGCCGCGCCCGGCCCAGCCAGGTGGTCGATCGCCCGGCCGTCAGCTGATCGGTGACGTCACGGGATGAGTCACGCCGGCGCGGCGGTCACGTGGCGCCGGCCGGCGGCGGCGGCGGCGGCAGAGACGGCGCCTGACCCCCGACCTCCGGCCCCGTAGGCAGGGTGAGGCGAGCTGACCCCTGACCTCTGCAGCGGACGGCAGCCGCGGCGTCGTCAGAGCTTCTGCTGTTGGGTCACGTGACAGCGGACGCTGGCTGATGCCGTGAGAAGGAGATGGGCGGCGGTGGACTGCGCGGTTCGGTGCGCCGCGCGCATGAAGTCAATGACCTCTGGACGGAGAACGGGGGACAGACAGCGTTGCAGCTGGTCACATTGTTTCCCGCGGGTCAGCTGTTTGTGGCACTTCGTGAGTCAAGCCAGGGCTGAAGCCAACAAAGCGCGGCCTCAAAAGCCCACCTGTTGCACGGCGGCGCACTGCTGCCTCGCCCGACCTAGGATTCGTGAGATCAAAACGACCGAACCCTCCGCGATGATCACTGTGACTGACGGCTTGTCATGAGCGACATTCCGCGGGGCAGCAGCCGGAGGGCGAGGCCGCCGTCGGCCTTGGACTGGTGCCATTTACCAGATTCCGCCCATTAGTGCCGCACACCGTGAAGGCTCGAGCTACCGCGACCGCGGCGGCTTCCTTATGGAGCTACCATATGCTCAAGTAAAACTTGTAATGGGCCGTCTCCGGGCAATCTTACCCACACCAGCTCGATTCCTGCATAATTAGTGCGATTTGTGCGCCGTGATCACGTCCCATGCGCTGACGGGCTAACATAATAATCGCGGATCCGGTTTGAGTGCGCCGGGCCAGACCGGGTCCGCGCGCCGCATGCACTCGCAGTCGTCCTTCAGCATTACGCAACGGCCGGCGGCTGCAGCGCCACGATCGTATCCGTCACGTGCCTGCGGGCCGCGCTGTGACAGCGGCCGTCCTCGCGCCATGGCCGGCCCGTCAGCCGGCAGCGGCCCCACTCGACGGCGGGCGCCGGCGGCGTCGGCGCAGCCCCCGCCAGCTGGCGCGTGCATCTGCGCCGGCCGCGCCGCGCGCCGCCGTTTTCACACGCCGGGCACTGGATATCGGGGGGCGCCGCGCCGCCGACTTGTCCACGGCGGCAGCACGGCTCGCCGCGCGCGATTTGCCCGGGCGCCAGTGCCGACGCGCGCTATCGAGGCGATAGCGGCGCGGCGCGCGGGCGGCGGCCTGCAGGAGGTGAAACGGTGCCGGCTGCGGTGCGCGGCGCAGGCTGCCGGCGGCGCCGCGCGCGTGCCGGTCAGACCGCCGCCAAACGGCGCACGACCTCCGGACCTCGCCCGCCTGCGCGGCTCCGCGCGCCCGCCGGCCGCCGGCGCGCATGTGAACGACGTGGGCGTCGGGAGCGGTGTGGACGGCGGGACAGGTGCAGTGGACGGCGCTTGCGGAGTGATCGGACGACGTGGAAGCCGGCGAGTGGCGCCAGGACCCGGAGAAGTCGCGGTTCGGTGTCGGCGTCGGCGCTACCGTCCTGTCGTGGTGGTGGTGATGTAGTCTGATGTGAAGCGTGTCGTGGCGCAGGACATCCCTATCAGAGCAGCTATCGATCACCGGGGACGCCCCGCTGATGCGCGAGGACGCGGACGTGGCCGCGGCCCAGGTGCCGGACCTCGCCTGCACCGAAGGGTCACACACTGCACACAGGGTCGCGGTCCGGCCGGAAGCGGCGATCGTGACCGTGCCACCCTGACCTCGAGCGTTACCGTCTACTGACGCCGCTGTCGGCCAGGTGAAGGGCCCGTCCGGGCAACGGTGCGGTTGAGCCAAACAGAGCACGTGGCTGAGCGGTGCACGCGGCCCAGGCGGTGCACGTCGGCCAAGCGGTGCACGTGGGCCAAGCGGTGCACGTGAACCAAGCGGCATACGTGGGCCAAGTGGTGCACGTGAACCAAGCAGAGCACGTGACCCAAGCGGTGCACCTGGATAAGCGGTGCACCTGGCCCAAGCAGTGCACTTGGCCAAGCGGTGCACGTGGCCCAAGCGGTGCACGTGGCCCGAGAGGTGCACGTGGCCCAAGCGGTGACGACCAGCCGACGGACAGCGTGGTCCACGCCGGGTGGAAAGTCGGGGACGAGCGGAGCAGCTCATGGTAAACTGGCGGCGTGTTGGCTCGGAAGGTACAGGACGTTGCGTTTGTGACGGGAGGAACAGTTGATTTTAGATTATAGAAGCGGTTGGTTTGCGGCAAAGGATCGGTTCGCATGGGACTGAGGGAACAGCGCGCTGAGAACTGAACGCGCGCTGAGCTTGAGGTCAAAGCGGCGCATTTCGGACCGAGTGGTGGCGCGGGCCGTGCTCCCAGCCCGCCAGCGCCTTGCCGCGGGCCTGACACATTCGTGCAGGTGATCACACTCGGAGGATTTGCCTGTGCTGTCGGGTGATCGGTGGTCAAAGCCCTGCGGTCGGACACGCGGTGCTGTGCCGACGAACCGTCGGGACCTTACTTAGCCATGGCTCTGCGCTGGAAGAAGATCATAAAACGGCTGGCAGGTATGCCCTCACGCGCTCTTCTGCGGCCCCGTTCGTCCGATTTTGCGAGCTTAACCGGTCAATAACGCATTGCATGTGTGGTTAATCATAATCATTAGCTTACTTAATGCATCGCGGGTTCCCCGTCTATGACGCGTGACTGTGATGATTCCCATGTGATGCATGCTATCCGAAGCATAACTGGTGTTTGTGCCATGAGCTCGTCAGTTCCATGTATGTCTCGATGCGGCTTTTAACATCTTCTGATCTCCCCGAAATACGTGTCCCGATTCCCGCTCCCCCCTCCGCGCCGCATCCAAAGTATCAGAACATCCCATCGAAACATCTGAACACCACATTTACGTCACCTGGAGTCCATAAGCGATACAATTCCAAGACCCTTAAACACCACCGATACAATACGATCAGCGACGCGACGCCGGCAACATGTCCTTCGTCAGCTCCTCCGCGCTCTCGTCGTTGTTTTCTCCCCGCGTGTCTTCGTCGCATCTCGGGCTTTTTCGCTCCGGGCACCTCCCGCCGGCACCCTCCCAGCCCCAATATCGCCGCCAAATCGGTCTGCCGGGCCAGCTGTCCACGCTATCTCCCCGCTGGGATGGAGCCAGCGGACGCGGCGGTCCGTCACGGCGCGCGCCGGGCCGGCGGACCCCGCCGACCTGGGTGGCCGGTCGGACGGCGCTACCCCTACACGGTCATACGGTCCCCGTGTGGCCAAAGACGGCCGCTGGGTCAGCCGGGAGGCTCGCGGCACGCAGGACACAGTCACGCCGCAGGAGGGCGGCAGTCTGCGCTGCGGTGGACAGGGGTGCGTCCAGGTGCGTCGGGGTGCGTTGAGCGCTGGCCGCGGGTGTGGCCGAATGATCACCAGTTTCCCGCACTTCATACAAGCCGCTACTCTACCGACTCCTTGCTTCTCGTGACTCGATATGCAGTGACATCCCCGTTGAAACTCCAGCGGATTCCCGGCGTCGGCCTTGTCTTTCACTGAGATCGGGACTGATGCGAATCTCCGTCATCGCGCTCGGCTCCGTCACCGTCACGGTGAGCGCCGGCCGCCGTCACCATCCAAAGTGCCGCCTTTTTGCGCGGCGTGGACTTGGCTCGACGCGTTCGGCAGATCAGAGCGCGTGGCGGCGGTGGCCGGCGGTGCTGCCCCGCACCTCAGAAGAAGCTGAGCGCGGGTCGGCTTTGTTCGGTCGCATCTAGGGCGACTTTGTCTGCGAGACATCGGCCCAGTTCCGCCCCGCAGCATGGCACTCCACTGGCGGAAAGCGCTGGGCAGGATAGCAGGTACGGCGTGGGGCGAGGCGTGTGCAGGAGCGGGAGTAGTACTTGGGGCTTTCGGTCGCTTCGACCGTGCGGTCATATCGCGCCCAGTGGGAGGAACATGTGCAGGAGCGGGAGTAGTACTTGGGGCGTTCGGTCGCTTCGACCGTGCGGTCATATCGCGCCCAGTGGGAGGGACATGTGCATGTGCAGGAGCGGGAGTAGTACTTGGGGCGTTCGGTCGCTTCGACCGCGCGGTCATATCGCGCCCAGTGGGAGGGACATGGTCCTTCTCGATTGCCCGTGAGTCGAGTGTGACAGTTGCGCTGACGCGTTTTCAGAGCCGTTGTTCGTTTCACCGCTTGTAGGCTTAGGGAGTTGTTTTGAGTCTTGTCACCACTTGTTAGCGAAATGTGATAACACGATAATGATGTCATGCGTCGGAGTATGGGCTTTGGCTAGGATCACTTTTATCGACAGGTGCAGGCACAGCTTATGTTCTGACGCATCAGTGCGGAAATCAGACATTTGACTCCTGCTTGTGATTTGCACCGCTTTCGCAAATCAGCGTACGTTTGATATTATTTCAAGATTTATGCTGTCTTCATTCTATGTGCAGTGAGCCACGCTGAAATTACCACGCGATATTTTGCATTCGACTGGTAGAGCTTAGTCGAAAAAATAAGACCGTTAAGCGGAATACCAAACCAGACCATAACCAGACGGAATGTGCGAAAATCTCCGTTCGGAAGATAACGAAATTGAATTATTATGGGCACCTGCGCATTGCGCACGTCGCGTCCGCTGTCTGACAACATTTAGCACCGGAAAAAGTCCGTCATCATGATGCCCAAACCCCGTGCTCACGTGTGCCCGTGGGGACAGCAGCCAATGGGACCCCGACAGCGATCGATGCCGTTCAATTCGAGGCACGACCATAGCACTCCAGTTACCGCTGCCGGCTGATCGGGTTAGCGCCGACGTCTGGGGCGTGTTCGGCCGCCCCGAGCCGTCACCGCGGCCGCCTCAGGGGCATGTTCGTCGGACCCCCCCACGAGCCGTCACGCGCCGCCTCAGGGGCAGTTCCGTACGGCTGGAGCCGTCACCGCTGGGCCGCGCTCAGGGCATGTTCGTCGGCTGGAGCCGTCACCGCGGCCGCCTCAGGGGCATGTTCGTCGGCTGGAGCCGTCACCGCGGCCGCCTCAGGGGCATGTTCGTCGGCTGGAGCCGTCACCGCGGCCGCCTCAGGGGCATGTTCGTCGGCTGGAGCCGCCGCCGGGGCCGCCTCTGGGGCGTGTTCGTCGGCCCGAGCCGTCACCGCGGCCGCCTCAGGGGCATGTTCGTCGGCTCGAGCCGCCGCCGGGGCCGCCTCTGGGGCGTGTTCGGCCGTCCGAACCGCCGCCGGGCCGCCTCTGGGGCGTGTTCGGTCGCCCGAGCCGCCGCCGGGGCCGCCTCAGGGGCATGTTCGTCGGCTCGAGCCGCCGCCGGGGCCGCCTCTGGGGCGTGTTCTGCCCTGCCCAGTCTGGCGTCTGCCGGTTTTGGGAGGTCTGTGGGTTGCTTATGCACGCCCGCGCCACCGTCTTGTCTTTGATAACACGAAAATGACGAGATGCTGATGCCAGCATCTAGAGCACGAGTGCCGCGCCGGTCAGCACATTGGACGGCTCATTGGCTCGAAGTATACACCTACTTGCCTTTTGGACCGATGTTCGTTTGGCATATTTTTGTGGCGTCCCAAGAGCAGGCTGTCTGTCGACGTGTTCACGCGACCATGTGGCGAGAGCGCTGAATAACATGGCCATCTCCCCAGGCTGCAGTATCTGGCGCCCGCCTCCGCCAGTGTGCTTGGTCTGTGTATCTCAGCGTATCTCGCGCCGGGTCCGTCGTCGGTCCAGTGTAATCCCGCCTCCCAGCCCCCCCCGCCCCTCCCTCCCCCGGCTAACGCCGGTCCAGTGGTGACCCAGCGCACGTGACCCGCCCCTGGTGGAAGCGGGTCTCGGCGGCACGCTCGGGTCGGACTGTGACCCGTGCCGCGGGCCGCCCGCCGGCCCTGCTCTGCTGGACACGCAGGGGAGTCGGCACACAGTCGGAGGCAAACGCCGCGGTCATGATGGGGACCGACCTTGCATAAGCTCTGGCTTGAGTGGTATGCGGTTTAATGCGCTCTGCAGAAGTCGCCAAATATGCACGCGATGCTGTTCCTGTGCTGACTTAAAGCATGATTGATAAATTGATGGGTGGGGGGGGGGGGGGGGGGGGGGGGATGGGCTTCGTAGGCTTGGTGGCGGTCTTGATGGGGTCAGCGTGCTTGAAAGGTGTAACAGTATTTACGCTGGCAGTGCGAAATGCGGCCCGCCTCTCGTGTTTGTCGTTCGTTTCTCAATCTAGCATCTGACGAGGCGCCCTGGCCAGTTGGCTGTTATGCGGAGTTACAAACAGGCCATTCAAGCCAACGGAGATCAGCCCCCATGTATTCGTTCGCTGGGGCGTACCGAGCGCGGAACAATGCGTCGCAATCAGCTGGCTCTTGCTTGCGAACGGATGCGGTAAGCCCGTCTGGAGCCCTCTGCATTGTGCTGGGAACAAATGCTGCTTACCTTGGTGCAAAGCTCTTGATCCACGGCAGCTGACCGCTCTTGCGTATGTCCAGTGTTTCAACAGCGTTCGTTGGGGCGTGTTACCGGCTTTGATGGATTTTTGCGACTTTCGTGTCAGCATGGATGACCGGTTTGGCAGGCACGTCTGTCTGAATCTGATGAGGTCAACAGAAGCTGCTTCCTGAAATAGTTGGCATGTCGGCAAGTTTTGCTCGTCTTGGTGTTTGAAATGGTCGGCCGGACTCCTCTCCGGGGTCGTAAGTTCGCGAAGGTGGTTGCTGTAGTGATGTCGGTTGTGTTGATAATGACCAGATCGCAGCAGCGTGCCAAAAACAGGAGTGGCTTTGAAATATCTCATGAATTCTATTGGATAATGCTGGTTACTATTATTTAACATTGAACACTCGGGATTTATTGCGCCGTTATTTCGTTGGCTATGAATTTTAAGCATCGTATACGACGACGCAAACTATGCAACCATGCAGCGCTCTCCAAACGACTCAATTGCGAATATCTTACCCCTCTGATCGGGCGCCCTGGCTGCCACGTGACCGGCCACATCGCCGCATAATCGGCAGTGCTGCCGCGCTCGGTGCGTGAAGGACATGTGCTCGTCTGCGTCACCGTGACGGGTCCAGACCAGTCTGGCGGCTTACCCGCCGCTGAGCCGCGCTCTCCAGCGCTCGCCCCCGCCGGGGGGCGGACGCCTGGACGAGTCCGCGGCTGCGCGTGTGATAACGGGGGGGCTTAGGGGCCGGACCAGCGTCGGGTCTCACGCGAAGAGCGCACGCGGTCGTGGGAAGCTCAGACGACATTGTGTGCAGGCCGGACCCGGTGGAGGCCCCAGCCACCGAGGGCTGTGACGGACAGCTGCGTTAATGGCGGTGGATTATTACCTCCCTGAGACGCGCCAGCAAGGTCTCAGATGGTGTGCGTAAGTCGTACGAGGGTGGAATTTTCGCTGTGCGGCGCTTATTGCAGTGGTATGTCCGAATTTGGCGGACAGAGTTCGGGGCGTTTGCCGCTGACGTTGGCAGCACTTCGGGAGAGGTTGCCACTGTAACAACCTCAGCCCGTGTTCACAGACAGTCTCCCATTAATCCTCTGGCATGCATGATCCGACTGCGGCTCGCGTATCTCTCTGCACATCGACGCAAGCCCGCCTGAATGGGGGCCGTTTATCACGTGTTTGGACAGGCGGACGTTGCAGGGCTCCATGGGAGTTAAACACGCCCACGCACCGCCCACGCGCTGTCCTGCCTCGTCAGCCAGAGCCTCGGCTCACTCATGCGCCGGAAAGCAGCGACCGTGACGGTGGACAGTGTGGTCCCACTGGCATGAGGCCTGCGGCCGGGGACCCGTGGGCAGTGTGGTCCCGCTGTCATCAAGCGGTGACGGTGGACAGTGTGTCCCGCTGTCATGAGGTCGGCGGCCGAGGACCCGCGGGCAGTGTGGTCCCGCTGTCATCAAGCGGTGACGGTGGGCAGTGTGGTCCCGCTGTCATGAGGTCGTGACGGTGGACAGTGTGGTCCCCCTGGCATGAGGTCGGCGGCCGGGGACCCGTGGGCAGTGTGGTCCCGCTGTCATCAGACCGTGACGGTGGACAGTGTGGTCCCGCTGTCATGAGGTCGTGACGGTGGGCAGTGTGCCCCCGCTGGCATGAGGTCGGCGGCTGGGTACCCATGGGCAATGCGGTTCCGCTGCCATTAGCCCGGCGGCCGAGGACGCCGCCCGCTCGTGGCATGGCATGTCAGCCACGTGCTGACGTGAGGGTCCACGAACAGAGCACGCTGTTTAGCCGTTTTTTTTCTTCTTTTCCGAGCGTGCCCCGAGGCTGTCCCGTGAACATGGATCTAAGGTTTCGTTTGCTTCCAATCAGGCGGTCTATTTACCCACACAAACAGTGCCGTCTGTCTGTCGCGTGGGGTGCGTTTGCTGTCGCTCACCGATGCCTGTCCACCGCTGCGGTGGTGGATCGGTGTCCACCGCTGCGTGGTGGACCGCGGCAGAGGGCCGCCGTGACAACGTAACCGGCCCCCGGGGACGTGTGATGTGTGTGTGACGTGTGAACGAAGCTGACTGACGCCACCGCTCCTCGTTCTCAGTCACGCTGGTGCAGGACGATCATGATTACATCCTCTGAGATGACATGAGATTGATGTCATCATGTTGCCGCCAGCGCCTTACAAATGTGCACCGTACGCTGAATGAATGGCACATGTAGTGCAAAGATGGCGCAAACTTTTAATAATAACACAAATACTAAAGCGAATCGTGTGGAATAATGCGAGCTCCCTGAGAGGAGCTGCCGTATTCTGAGATGTCTCAGCCGCCGCTCGTGGCCGTGACCTTCGCGGCGCCCGGACTCGGCCTCCCGCCCGCCCGCACCGCCCCGTCCCCCGGCGCCGGGGTCGGCAGGGTTGCGTGCCGCGCTGGCCGCGCCCTCGGCCGCCGCGCTCGGCCCCATCGATCGACGGCTGAGCCGACGGCTCACGCACCGACGGCGGTAGACCACCTCGCGCCTGCTGCCACCACCGCCAATCCCCCCCCCCCGCATCCTTCCCCCACCGGCCGCCGGTGCTACCCCCCCCGCCCTGCCCCGCTGTCACCTTTGCTGACACACTAAACGGAGCGGCGCCAGTCGGAAACTCTTTCGTGCGCGCAAAGAAAGCTGTGTTTATTGAGTCAGTTTGCGGATCAGTTTGTGATCAAAGCGGTTTCACAAAATTCAATGCGGGGGAAGGGTCTGAATGCTTGAGGCCTCGAAACGCTTTGGGTGTTTAGTTTTCTTTGACACTATTTGGGACGGCGGGGCGAAGCCTTTTCAAAAGGAACAAAAATGCCTTTATTTTGGCCTCAGTGCACCGGCCAGCGGCCACCGCCGCTGCCGCCACCCACGCCACCGCCACCGCCACCACCCGCGCCTCCGCCGCCGCTGTCGCCTAGGGCCGGGGTCGCTCGCCGGCTGACGCCTGGGGCCGGGGTCGCTCGCCGGCTGACGCCTGGGGCCGGGGTCGCTCGCCGGCTGCCGCCTGGGGCCGGGGTCGCTCGCCGGCCCCCTGGGGCCGGGGTCGCTCGCCGGCTGACGCCTAGGGCCGGGGTCGCTCGCCGGCTGCCGCCTGGGGCCGGGGTCGCTCGCCGGCTGCCGCCTGGGGCCGGGGTCGCTCGCCGGCTGCCGCCTGGGGCTGGGGTCGCTCGCCGGCTGCCGCCTGGGGCCAAGTCGCTCGCCGGCTGACGCCTGGGGCCGGGGTCGCTCGCCGGCTGACGCCTGGGGCCGAGTCGCTCGCCGGCTGACGCCTGGGGCCGGGGTCGCTCGCCGGCTGCCGCCTGGGGCCGAGTCGCTCGCCGGCTGCCGCCTGGGGCCAAGTCGCTCGCCGGCTGACGCCTGGGGCCAAGTCGCTCGCCGGCTGCCGCCTGGGGCCGGGGTCGCTCGCCGGCTGCCGCCTGGGGCCGAGTCGCTCGCCGGCTGCCGCCTGGGGCCAAGTCGCTCGCCGGCTGACGCCTGGGGCCGGGGTCGCTCGCCGGCTGACGCGGACCGCCACGTACGCTCAGGGCTGGAGGTTCCGGCAGCGGCCGGAGCGTCCGGAGGCCGGGGCAGCGGCTCCGCCGTGTCCTGTGGAGCGGCCCGGCTCCCGCTGGGCTGGGAGCGGTCGCCAGCTGGCGACCCGGCTCCGTTTACCAGGTGCTGACGGGATTATGAGGCAGCTGGTGACTGTGTCTGCGGTGGCCGGTGCGGGACATGAGCCGTTACTGGTCGCGTGAGTCATAGACACGCCGAAGGCTGTATCCGTCGACCGGTAATGAATGGCTCGACGCCGCTCGGTCAGCTTAACCTAACCTGAAACTGAAGGGATTCCCGCCCTGTTGGTCGGTGACCGGCTCCATTTCGTCATTCACGTCTGGTGACTTGTTGTTCGCGTGTGCGGTGACGAACTGCGACGCTTTCAGTCATGGTGTCATGATGTCACGACTTCATGTTAACTAACTTGTTAGCTTTCTAGCTGAGCAATGAAAGCAAGGCCATTGATGGCATTCCGGGGAGGGTGTACAGTGAATACCTGAATGGCTGAATGGAGCATTGAGCCGGCCGTCAACCAGCGGCACCGTGCTCTCCGTCTCCGTGACAACGTGTCCTCGTGCCGAGCACCGCTGTCGCAACCGCCTGACCCTCGCGCTGCCCTCCGGTGTCGGCTTGCAGCGGGCGGCGGCCGTGCTGCAACGTGTGCCCCGTCCTATGAATCAAATGAATGGCCGATGGCGATCGGGGTCCGGTCACGCAG
>NW_023596834.1:91299-233321 GCF_011947565.3 Pollicipes pollicipes
GCGGTACGCGGATTGTCAGCCTTAGAGGGAATCAAGTGCAAATATGCAGAATACCGTGCGAAAAGTCGGTTCCATGCGTGATAGACATCAAGCGATCACGAAATCCATCAACTACTCTGAACCAGTCCTATCTGACCGCAAATTTTTGGCCGCCGGCCCGCATCTTCACTGAATGGATGGTTAGCGTGCTGGTCTCGCACGCGGTAAGCCCGAGTTGGAATCTCGACGACTGCCGCTGTTAAGTGGGTGGCTTCATGGTCTATCAGTGTGGCATGGCGATGCCAACTTGCTTCACTTCTAAGCGAAATGGATTCTAATTCGGCTTTTCATACCGGACAGCAGTGTGGTTTCTAATGCCGGAGGGAGGACTAAAGATAAAGAGGACTCCGTCCCTCCAAGGGGAGGGAGTCCACACACTGCAGAGATATTGAGGATCCCGTGAAGGTTGGCCGTAAATCTAAATGAGGCCAGCAACTTGTGTAAACATGAAGTGAAAATGTATAATAAGTAAACATTATGTGTAATGTGATGTGTCAAATGTGTAAGCATTAGTGAAAAGTTAAGCGCACACGACCCTTCCGGGCAATTGCCTCAAGATCATTCCGCCCCAGCCCGAGGTGTCTACCAGCTGCCATTCTGGCGACATGGAGGCGGGTTCGCCTGATGGGTTCGTCCGGAGGCCCTCACAGATGTACGTCCTACATTGGTGCCCTCCCTGTCGCGGAAGGCCCTTCGGCAGCTTCTGGCTGGGGTATTTGACCCGCAATAGGCGCAAGAGCACTCATTGGGGCAATAAGATCTCTGATAACCGCAGGTGATCCAATAAATGGCATAGAGACCCATGTTTGGCCAACGGACCCTTGGCTAAAACGAGATAAAGGGCCCCACAAGGGCCCCGGGTCACCTCTGGCTGACTCGGGACTCCTTCCGTCACAGGACCCGCTGTTGGACACTCTGGGGGCCTGACCGTCAAAAGACCACTCATTGTTGTAGGAACTCCGACCAATGCAAATTGCGGGCCTCGGTTTAGTTCCTGCTAGAGAAATGGGGCCCCAGGGCTCAGAACAACACGGAGTCAACTATTCGGTGTAGTGGTCTCCGGCGGAAATAGGTGCCCGCACTGTCCCAGGGGTCCACAATCGGCGAAAGAGGCATATTGGCTGACATTTGGGGTCACAGCCATACGGGTCAGGATGACCCGCAGCCTTTCGACCCTTACGGCCATTCAGCCTTTCCATAGGCCCGTTGATCGTCAGTGTTGAAAGGCACATCGGTCCCTCTTCAGGCACCCTGGTACACTTCGTGACCAACTCGGGGCCCTTGTCAACACCAGACCTCCGGTTAGGCACTGTGTGCCCCTGGCCGACACAGGGGCCCCTCATTGGCTCGGGGTGCACTGACCGATGTAAATCGCGGGTCCTCACCTTGTCCCTGCTTGGGCAATGGGCTCCCATGCCCAGGCCGGGGCCCAATCGGTGCAGCGGGCCCTCTGGCTGGTATTTGGGGGTCCGACCCGCGCCCCCTCAATGACCTTTAGCCAGCCCTTCGGGTCCCATATCGGATTTACGGTGCTCCCATTTGAGATTTTGTCGTGGTCACCTGAATGACGCCTCAGGCTTAGAATCAATCACTTCCTCCCCACGGCAGTCCGACATCAAGGGCAAACTGAGTTCGGGACGGGCGAAAAAGTGGAAAATAACAAAAGTGTCCTAAAAAACGTAAGGTAACAAGCAGGGGTGGGTCCAGAGAGGGGGTCGAGGGGCATGTCCCCTTCTTGGGCCCCGAAGAGGCCCATTGGCTCCGGGGGGGGGGGGGGGCACAGCCAGCCGAGCAGGTGCAGTTTTCTAATGCAAAACACAACAAAACTGGGTATCTCTGGACTTTTAGGCCACCAAGAACAGTTGTAAGCGAAAGTGAATGGCCTATGAGAAGTCCCAAAAATTACTAAATGATTGAAAAACCCGTGAACTGGAAATTTTAAGCCCCATTACATCGTCTAGGGCCCCATGCTGTTTCCGTGGGACCTATATGCCCCTCACAAGTTTATTTCGGTCGTTTAGGGGCGTTCCACGTTGTCTTTTATTCCTTTGCATTTGGTCAGAGAGCCCTGCACTGTTGTTGGGGCCCTTCCTGTTAGCGTGCGAGGGAACTCTTGTCAATCACGGACCCTTCCACGAATTATTTCCATTCGCCAGAAAAGCTCTGTGAGCGGTAACCAGAGTCCCATACCTTAACCTGCCGGGATATTCTCGGTTGCTCAGGGGCCCTTCACGTGGGTATGGGTTAACCTACCGACACACTTGCGATATGCCCATTTGTCCTCTACATCGGTCTAGGGCGTGTCCAATTCTTTGTCACTTTCTTAGGGCCCTACCCCTTTAGTCTCATTTGCGGCTGACTTTCCACTCCTATCCAGACACGTGTTGCTAACCTGCCCGTGCACTCTTGATTGCACAGAGGCACTAATTTATAGTCTTGAATAATTCCCCTTACTCGGAGGGTCCTGTGCTATGACCGGAGCTTCGTAGGTCAGCCTGTCGAGGCACTACCGATCGTTTAGGGGCCCACCACGTCGGTCTTGAGTTCTTTTTGCTTGCTCTGAGGACCCTATACTTGTTGACGGGAGCCACTGTTGGTCTCCTGCGGCACCCATGACCGCTCAGGTTCCGTCGGCCTTGGTGCCTTCGCCTTTGAGCACAGTTGAATACGCGCCGATGAATTTTTACACGCCATTGCCTAACGTAATTATACATGCCTCCGCCGTCGTATGCGTCATTTCCACTGGTTTTTCAGTGTGTCACACTCATTTTGATTCATGGTCAGCCTTAACGGGATCCTCAATAACTGTGTAGGGTGTGGACGCCCTCCCCCTAGCATGCGAAACTACGGTGATGTCCGATATGAAAAGCCCAGTTTAGAATTCATTCCGCTTAGAAGTGAAGCGAGTTGGCATCATCACGCCGCGCCGATAGACCATGAGACACCCACTTAACAGCGGCCGTCGTCGAGATTCGAGCCCAGGCTTACCGCGTGCGAGACCGGCACGCTAACCACCCATCCACAGGAGATGCGGGCCCGGAGGCCGAAAATTCGTGACTCGAATATAAATGGTTCGGAGTGAGTTGATGGATTTCGTGATCGTTTGATGTCTATGACGCATGGAACCGACTTTTCGCACGGGATTCTGCATTGCACTTTCTTCCCTCCAAGGCTGGCAATCCACGCATGCTTGACACGTACAACCATCTGAAAATTTTTGGAGGGTGCATAAGCCCGGTGCGTAACCGCCCTCCATTTGGGAGTGTGTATCCGCACTGCCTTCATGCAAATCGGCGTCAAAGACTCGGATCATGGGGTTATCAGGAAGTTTGGCCGGCAGTTTAGGCCCTCCCTCCAAATGAATCATCGACAAATTGAATCATCTAAATGCTGCTCACCCAGCCCGCAAAGTTTGTTTTAAGTGCACTACCATAGCGACACATTGAGGAAATAATGCTCGCCGTTGGCTAGCGGCATTCAATATTGTATTGTCTGAGGAACGAACTACTGGCGGATGGCATCCAGAGTTAATATATACGATATACCATTAGCACAATGTACCATTGCCGCTGGTATATTATGCACCACATAATACCATCTGCATAGTGTTCTGCTATGTATCTATTTCTAGGCCTATCATCTCTCTATTGTCGCTGTTTGTTTTTTCCCCTATTATGTCACTACGTGGGCTCATTTTTTCCATGTAATGCCAGAGGCGCAGTGTTAAACGAGACCAGATCATTGAGCAGCTCACTCTCAAGATCCTACAGTGTTTCGCTCGGCAAAAGTATTCCCGTGCCCCAGAGGTGTCGCCCCTGATCTGCGCTCAGTCTCCGCTGGGACACCTCAAAGTGCCGTATATGTTGATCGTATCATGATCCTCTTGAACGTCATGGGATCTTCTCCATATCAGGGATTCTTGGCCGCCAGGGTTCTCATCTCAGGCAACAAGCGACCTCCTGATGACTTCTGTTATTCGACATAGTCTCTGCTTGTCATGTTTCGCTATTATGTTTTTGCGTGAACATATGTGACGGGGTTCTCATTTTTGATCAGCGAGCGCCGTTGTGCGATGTCCATCCTCCAGGTGTCCGTTAGTGTGGTTGGACGTACAGATACATGAAGGGACTCTCTTTTTGGCCGGCGAATGCCGATGTCCGCAGTCCGTCCTTCAGGCAAGGACCAAGAGACCAGACGTTTCGTCATACACACAACATGGCCAAGCAGTTTAACAGCATGACATTTGTCTAGGATCCCAGTCATTTCGTCAGGGCCTTGACTGATTTTGTATCCGTTTTTGTCATGGGATCTTCATGATATTTCCAAGACCTCATTGCTAAAACCGCTAAAGATGATTTTCGGAGTCCGTCCACTGAACTATCTGAATTTTTTCACTGGTGGTGCACAGCTTAACATGAACGTCGGACGTGACACTTTACCAAGAAACAAGCAGTTTGTTACGATTTTGACGCACGTCAAATCGCGGTTAGCGTCACTTTGGGTGTGTGAGGATGAGTAAGTTCGCTGGGAATTTACTGCTTAGAGACCAGCAGCCCAACGCAAGCATAATGGGTGTAACAGGAAATCCCTGTACGTCGCTTGGGCTGCTTGTGTCTCAAAGCTTTTCCCGCCACATGGACAAGTAAAAAATAAAACAAAAGCTGCTTTGAAAGTGAGTGCTGTCCGGGGCCCAGCAAGCTAAGTGGCGGCTTTGGCCATGTCTGCGCATTTATCAGGCACCAATGGATTCACTGCGGGGCCGAGACAAACATGGCGGCTGAGTGAGACACGATACGACCCCGACGCACGCCGACTGAGCACTGGCATCCACCATCTGTCCAAGACCAGAAAAGGACCTGATTTTAACTCACGTTTGAACGTGGGTTGCCTTTGAAACAGAATCAGTGCGTGACACCTGCTCAGCGAACGCGATTTCAGCACGAGCTTTAAAGCCAGCCGTGTGCACATTTATCTTATTTCAACACTTTGACACGTTCCTTTAAAAGTAACCCTGTTGACAGGTGAAGGCTGACGTCTAGCGTGTGTGTCCCTCAGGCGGGCTGTGGACGACTACGCTCTTGGTGGCATTGCCGCTGGTGAACAATGGTTGAAAATGAAAGCGGATCATCATGTGGCCTTTGATCAATGACGTGGAGCACGTTATGAGTTTTGATGCATGCCATGTCAAAGGTGGTCCCATTTCCAAATGTGTAGAGCCCTTCCCAGACGTTATGTTGAATGGCGGTCACTGACAACGAACGCTGCTAATATATTTTGCCACAGCCAGCATTGTATATGAGGGCATCAGATTATTGAATTACGAGCATAGACGACGTGTATCAAGACATGCACAGATCTAAATGCCTGTGCATTAGCTGAACATCACGCAATTTCTTAAAAGATTTCGCCCCATCCTTTTCCTTTTATTAGTTGGATACTTGGCATCAGAGCCAACGGCCAACAGTGCTTGCGGAACCACCATGCACGCCCCCTCCGCATCCGACTGCGAAAGCCGAGGTCATCAGCAGAACTTTGGACGAGAGTTTACCGTGCCGTATTGCTCGCAACGATCCGCATTTCCCTCTGGTTTCACCTGACCTTACGCCAACGCGCGATCGTTGTCACCGCCCGCAGGCCACCCCAGTCGGGGGCAAGAAGCAAACGAGGATGGCGGAATAGCGAATGGTTTTGAACGGAATAGCGATATTGGAAATAATTAGGTGCAGCTCACAGCCATATTCTTCTTAAGACCTAAAGCCCTCTGGTTTCTGAGCTAAACGCTCGCGAAGATGTGCAGACTCTTTCGAAGTTTTCCGGACATTCATGATGCCATAATAACGTCATTCAAAGCCTACCATTCCACTGGCCGTGCGGCGTTGGATGTCACTAAAATATGATTGTCGAGTCGTTCGATTTGGCGTTTATGAGCACGATTTCCAGGTAAGATGGGTGTCAATTGACTCTTGCAAGCTGTGCATATTTTAATCACAATTTGGTTAATCGGTTATTTGGCTCAGGCCTTTCGACCAGTATCGATCATATCAGGGCTATGGGATGAAGAAGACTGAACAACAATGGGCAAGTCTACATGCGTCTGGGTAGTAATTGTCACCGTCTGGGTGTAGTAAACCACCGACATTAGCCCGCGCGGGATTGTACCCAAATTGATCCGCGAATGATCCGTAAATGTCCCGGATGATCCCCAGGGTATGCGATGGGCATCCGGTCCTGGTACCCCTCCAGGTGCCTCTAGACCCACTTATGGCTGGCGCATGTGACCTGCCCCGGACAGGCGGGGCGACACGAGGCTGCATGATAAAATACAGTTGAGGATAGCAGGGTCGGGTGCTTGCTCGCAATTTTCGATTTGATTTGTCTGAGGCATTTTGGCCCGTTCGGGCCATTTCACGCCTGGAAAGAACCATTTCAACAAAGTGTTCTAACGGGAGTGAAGAACAGCAGGGGACGCGCTTCTTATTGACCTTTTCATTGCTTTAAGCAGTCCGACAAGTCTGAGAAAACTGAAAAGCAGGTCAAGCAAATGAGAATGGTCATCAAGAGCTCTTGTTAAACAGAACGCGACATTGTGCCGGCGACATTGGCTTTCAGATATTTGCGTTGTTGTTGATATTTGATGCACCCGCTGATAATATGTTTAACTGAAAATGAATGATCGCATGGCTAACAGTGAGAACGAGGGCGACGAAGTTTATGTAACTATGTTGGAGTAATGTGTATGAAATTCTTAGACGGGCCAACGCCTTCTCCTCTTAACGGTCTTTACGGTGTGTTGATGGCCAAGGGGTAATGTCAGGTTTGATGTCATGAAGCTGTGTTCTGGTGGTGTCGGTCCATTGTCGTTGCCAAAGATGTTTTGTCAGTGTGCGAATCAAACATTTCGTAGATGCATGATCAAAGGGGATCTATGATGTGAGGGGCTGCAAAGCTTCCTTGGCCAGGTGGTCAGCCTGCTTATTTCCCTTGATACCTCTATGTCCTGGAACCCACCCAAATTTGATGTCCGTGCCCTATGTGTACAATACATGATAGAGAATGATGAAGTTAACCAGGAGGTGGTGGATTAAGTCTGGGTCGATAAGTGATTGCACAGCTGCCTTTGAATCGAAATAGATCACTTTTGTGCTCGCTGTATGGGTGTACTGTTAGATGGGTTGTAGCGCGGGACGAAGATGAAGTAGTGCAGCAAAATACACTGAGGTGCCATCCGGTGACTAATTTTTTTAAATAGTCGTGTTCGTTGTAAACTACTGCACATGCAGTGTGGTCATTAGCCTTTGAGCCACCATTATAACAAAACAGCTGTTTGAATTTATAGTAATAAGGTAATTTAACCCCTGTTGAGCATAAGCTGTTGTGACACGATGTTTGGGATCGTCAAAAAGAAGCAACACTTTTCGAGGGGTTAACTGCCATTGCGGTACCATTAAAGCAAGCGGCACGGAAGAACGAGCCACTATAAAACGAAGAATGGTACAGTAAACAGTGGTTCGAGATACTTTTGTCAGTCCAGACCGTCGTTCCGCCGGCCCTACGTAGTTGAAGTGGATGCTGTGATATATATATATATATATATATATATATATATATATATATATATATATATATATGTGTGTGTGTGTGTGTGTGTGTGTGTGTGATAATGAGCGTCGTACCGTGAATCGGATATACATCTAAAAAAGATAGTCCCTTTAAACTTTGGAGCAAACATGTTACACCTGCTTTGGCATCAATAAACTCCGAGTAAGTACAAAGCCGAAAAGTTTGGAAGACGAAACGAAAGGAATGTCATGCTCCTCTAGCCGGAGCCAAAAATTGGGAGTGACACGCACATTTTTGCTGAAAATCATAAAGACAGATTTGGAGCGGAGAAGTGGAACAGGTAGCGCTCTGACCACTGCCGCACCTTGTTGAGGGCGGCATGGAGCCGTGGCAGCGAATGGTCATACTCAGCGTCCAAGCACCAAACTGCACTGTCGTCCACAAAAGGTGAGGGACAAATTCCGGGTGCTCGTAAGTAAAATGAATCGTTTAACTTGAAATTAAAGAGAATCGGTGAGATGCAACATCCCTGGGAGGCCGCTTTTAAATGCTGGGTGTCAGTCAGAAAACGGTGGGGGTTGCATCGCACACGAAATGGTCTGATGCCGGAAAGAAACCCAGTGAGATAATGCCACTAAATGGCCGTTATAAACCCTAACTGAGTGGAGCTTGAAAATAAGTGCAGGCTTAAAGACCATATGGAACGCTCGGCTAATGTTCAGGAAGACAGCTTTCATGTGATTTTTATTTATAAAGGAACGTCTAGCATCAGTTTAGGTCGGATAACGTGGTGTATTGTGCTACGAATGTGTCGAAAAACCACCTTGACTTTTTTGAAAGCAGGCAGTTCGCTCTACGATCCAAGAGATCCGCTTCACCACCATCCGCTCAAAAAGTTTTCCAGACAGCTTTGTAAGTATTATGGGGCGATAATTTCACGAGCTGCTGTCTTTCCCCGATTTTGGGAAAGGGAATAATGATGTCTCTCCAGACCTCAGAAAGACGTGGGAGAACCACAATTCATTAAAACCCGTGAAATAAAATGAAGCATTGTTTTCCAGAAAGATAACGGAAAAGGCAAAGTACAATTGAGCATTGCCTACCAAGGTGTTGGCGGCGGATTTCAATCGCACTTTGTAGTTCTAGGGATGAAAATGGCACCTCGCAGCCTCCTGTATCATCGGAAGCGAAACATTTGGCGTGCAAATAAAGACGGGCGTGCACAAGATCCATGGAGCCTGGTTGTTAATTCCGGAGAGCTACATTGGGTAGGACTTTCAGCGAGAGCATTGGTGATAAGATACGTTTCCGGAATAATTTGGTTCTTGAAAAAGGGCAATGAAAAAGAAGTGCGCTTTCCGGAAAATGCTCGAAACAAGTCCGCATAGTTGGTTTAGGGGAGAAGCAGCAGATCACGGTGGATGTTAGGCTTGCCAGCATTGACGTTTGGCACTCATTATAATTCGTTTGGTTCGAGCACGTTCATAATCTCGGGCAAGAAGGTGAGGTACGTCATGATGGCGACGAAAGCTACGGAAGGTACGTTTCCGTCGTACGATAGCATTTTTGGTACGATAGCATCTTTGGTTCACCTCCAGATGGTACTTTTGTACTATGGTCCTGTGTGGTACTGGTGTGCGGCGTGGTGGGGTTTTAGCCGGTGGCATTGTCGCGGTCGCCGCAGCATGAATTATATATGTAATAAGGTTAGCACCCTGTTCTGGTGATTCGTAACGATCGTGGTTGACGTAACAAAATTTCTGAAGCTGGGTTAAGTCGAATTTTTGTGAATTCCAACTGGGTATGAATCGCGAAACTACGTCAGCGGCTCGATCAAAAGTGGGGCAAAGTTAAATTGGGAAATGGTCACTGTCGTGTATATATCGATCAACAGTCAAGTCAAATAAAGTCCCTATTGTGGGAGAACACAGCGGCAGGTAGATGACGGTTTCCGTGCCAGTGGCTAAGTGGTGGTGAGTGTTATTTCCTCAGTTATGAGTCTCAATAAACACGATCATGAGTCTCTTGAGACTCAATTATGAGTATCGATGAAACCTTCAACCACCTGTCCTCGGCGATTGGCAGTCTGGGTGCCGTTACTCCAGGCCGGGCTGTGACCGTCGAAATCGCTGAGGATAAGAAAAGCGTTGCAAAAGTGAGTAACTAGTTGGTCAAGTAACTGTGTGGTCGCTACGACCGTAACGAATAAGAAAAAATCCTTACGTTATATGGGCCATTAGGACGAAACCAACTTTCCTGTACGGCGATAATGATGGGAACTAATACTGCAAAAGCCTTTTCATGCCAGACTACTTTGAAATAAGACCGCGACAATTCCACTGCAGGGCAAGACGTTTAGTAGTGAATGGACCCATCCTCGCCGAGGTCGGTGGGAGTCGGCCGACAGACAGGTCAAGGCCGTCCCATTGCCACCCTGACTGGCGGACGGGACCGACGGTCTTCGATCGGGCGTGTTACGGCAGGTGTTATGCTGGGGAGGGGGGAGGGAGTATAATGCGTGTGGCGGTCAGAGGGGCCCACCTGCCGACCGTTCGTAGCCGGAGGGCTAGGATGCCGGACGGCTTGAGCCCTACGCGGACCACGCATAACCGGAGGGCTGGAACGCCGGCCAGCCTGGGGACGGGAGTGTACGGGCGCCTGGGCGTCCGCACGCCCCACCGGCGGAGACTCGACGATATCATTCGTCTGGGTCTGCATGGTTGACTAAGCTGAGACAGCGGTGCGATGGAGGGGGGGGGGGGGGGGTGGGGGGGGGGGGTCTTCAGGGGAGGCAGCTGGGGAAAAGAGTCAGTCTATGCTCCGCATGTAGTCATGGGGACTTTTGCTGCCTGCGCTCTGTTTTGTTCAGCTGTGAGGACACCTGTAACTCGACGGTGCGCCGTGCCTGAGGACGTGACACACCTGCCGTTGCCTTGCTTGCACAGATCCCCTTCTCACGCTTCCACAAAGGACAGTGCGATAAACTGGCGTGATGACCCGGGTCGCCACAATTCAGGCACCTCGCCGGTGTCGCGCAGACAGAGTCGTCATGTGGGCCGCACCGCACTTTGACAGCGAGCACTCTGCATGCCTTGCTCCCATGACCGGGTCGTTGACAGTTGAAGCAGGGCGGTGGGTTTCGAATGAGAACTCGGACAGGGTAGCGAAGGTGACCAGCAATGGGAGTTTCGCGAGGACGAGCACACTGTTGTCACGCCTTTGGCCATCTCTAAATGTCGTCTGACAGCGGACGTGACAAACCTTCTCTGCACGAAGCCCACCCAGAATTTCGTCTTCGGTCATGAATCACATATCCGGAGCAAAAATCGTGCCGTTGGTGGTGTTTCGCAGGTGGTGGAGCGAGACGCTGACAGTTTTCCTGCAGAATTCGGTACTTTTCGAGATGGCCTTTGTCTGAGAGAGGGTTTTCGTTTCAACGATGCCGTTTGCCAGAGTTGCAATGTCCAGACTAGATGCACCACAAATAGACTAAATTTTTTTTGCTCGGCCGGAAAACATCGATTTTCCGGAGGCAAACGTTCTCATCTATTGGTTTCACAACCACAAATGAGTTGAGAGGATCAAGATAAGTTTCCGACTGCTGACATGGCACCGGAGTGGTCAAAGATAGGCGAGGGTCGAAACCAAGGACATTGGACAGAGACGGCTGCTGCCCAGACACCGTGGCAGATGTACGTGAAGTAATGGAATGGCCTAGGGTGCGCAAGGGTCATCAGAAGTGGTAGCCAAAGCGGGGCTAGCGGCGCCTCCGTCGTCCACACCCAGGGGAGTGTCATTGTTAGGCGCCGAGTTCGATTCTGAATCAGTGTCATCCTTTTTGCGCTTACCACGCTTCCCCATAATGGAGAAATGGGAACAGAACATCAAAACTTAAGTGTGCAATCATAACAAACTATGCATGCATATTGAATGAGTGTGAACAAAACGAGTGAGGAACGACGGTGAAAAATATGACTTCTTGGCAGAAAGTCGCAACAGGATCAACACACCACTCAGGAAAAGTCTTGCTAATCGAGCATTGTCTGCAAATGGGGCAACGATATATCAAGGTTAAAGGGAATGCTTCACAATTGAAGAGATTGAAGCAAGCGTCAGATATGATGAAACAAGCGAACATAACTATTGGTATACTTTGTAAGTGGAAAAGACAGCTCCAGACAGCACAATTCTCTGTGCAGCAAACATGCTACTAAATGCGTCATGGTTTGATTACGTCATTGTACCCTGCACAACATTCATCGAGAACCAGTTGACGGCTGTTATATATGGAAATCGCGCTCACCAACATCAGTTATGGATGCCTCGTCAACTATATTTTATAGGCCTTGATTGCCGCATGGCTTGTGGAATTGCAGGATCTAATGACGCTTCTATGACGTCATGAATGTCAAGATGACTGAAATACTCTTTCCGATAAAGCTTCCCCCATTTTCGCGTGGACGTAGCTCAGAAACTGGACGGCCTGGGTCTTTAGAAGGGCAGGATTGTGAACAGCACCGAAAGATCCTCAAGATGGCTATTTCAGTTCAAAACCCGATATAAATGTGAACAATACCTTTAACAACAAATGACGTTTTGCGCTGCATTGTATAAGAAGTTGGACATGGACGCTAGTCGTCAGGGAAATAAGACGTGTAATCGAATAGCTTAAGAATAAGGTCACTATCGTGTATGTGAATGTCAGTAAACACCTTAAGCTCACGGACAGACAGCCAATAATACCACGAGGAAGGACCAAGATACTGGAACCTAACGTTAGTTGGTTCGACAGGCATCCAGCACTCCGTTGGCAACTCCTTGGGATATCGAAGAGCTGCAAGTGAGTGCTGTCATACAAGTTCCAGGACGCAAACCATGACCTGTTGAGAAGCATCAGTACTAAATAGAGCAATTTCGTTATCTTAAGCAGTCTTTTTCACTTACAAGTATACTTATCATAAGTGATGTTATTTCATGATGTCTGACCTTGCTTCAATATCCTCAAATGCGGAACATTCCCTTTAAGACAACTCGAGCCCACCTTGCCAAGGGTGAGTAAATCCGAGTACAGGCGCTTCAACCCAACCAACCAGGCTACCGATTCCACGAGAAAAAAAAAACGATCCCGTTGTATGTCGGACCATCTCCCAGCGAGGAATTATAAGTTGTAAGATCTCGGCATCTCGAGGGACTGGGAAAAGCACACCGGGATTGACATCTTAGTAGGCTGCAAGTCCATGGCGGTCCTGTCCTAGCAGCCTGCCTCAGCACGTATACCCCAGTGCGTAACACCGCATGTGTTGTAAGCTTCTAGAGCTGTGCTGATTTACATTTCTATGGGGGTAAGGGAGCATACAGCGCCGGCTTCTGCGCTGCGGCCCTCTAGGCACCCCCACCGTTCCGCAGTGTGACATCAGCTCGGCACCTGCGGAAGAATTTACTCCATGTTTTGGGCAACTGTTATACACCAGCCCCGGGCGGGGAAAGCAGAAGAGCAGCGGATACAGCAGGCCGCACGATAAAAAGTCGCCAGATCTTAGCCGACCAAGAACTTTCAAGCCATCCTCAAGTCAGCCTGTTTCGTCACTTCTGCGTGATGTAAGGATTGCAAGCGTGCTGAGGAGAATACCGTCGTTCCGTCGTCGTGTGGAAGCAAGTTTCTTATTGGCGGTTATCTGTCGTTAAAATGCTGAACAGGACAACTTGGAACTGCTCAGCTAAGCTGAAACATGAATGAACCACAGCCGGTCTCTGTAGTTTCATCCACCCAAACTCCGGTATTTCGGTAAATGACCGGTATTTTGGGAGCGACTGGAGCCCTCCGTACAATTTCGTTCTAAGCACGCTGGCGAAGTGTCCCGATTACGTCTGCACGCGCGCGCTGCTACTCCGACCGCCGACAGGACCGCGTTACAGCCTGGATATTCCGGCTGTCGTTTCGCTGCCGCCGTGCCCCGCGATCCGCGCGCACGTGCGGGCTGCCACTGCGACCGCTGGCAGGACTGCGACACAGCCGGGCTATTCCGGCCGTCGCTCCACCGCCGCCGTGTCCCGCGGTCCGCGCGCACGTGCGGGCTGCCGCTGCGACCGCTGGCAGGACTGCGACACAGCCTGGCTATTCCGGCCGTCGCTCCACCGCCGCCGTTTTCCGCGATCCGCGCGTCCCCACGTGCGCGCTGCCACTCCGACCGCTGGCAGGACTGCGATGCAGCCTGGCTATTCCGGCCATCGCCTCGCCGCCCGCCGTGTCCCGCGATCCGCACGCGTCCGCACGTGTGGGCTGCGACTGCGACCGCCGACAGGACTGCGACACAGCCTGGCTATTCCGGCCGTCGCCCCCGCCGCCACCGTGTCCCGCGATCCGCACGCCCGTTCGCATGCTGAGTGCCACCTCCGTAGGCATTGCGTGTGAGGGCGCCGACTGTCACGGGTCCCGAACGCTGCCTCATCGATTCGCCATTGTTCCGGCGTGCAGCGGGTCCATGCAGGACCGCATCGTCCAGCCGACCGACGGACGCCACGGGGACGTTCCCAGAGTTCGATTGTTCTGAGGGAGCCATCTCGGAACCCATGGGCCTAAAAACTATCGCGGAGAAAGGTCAGCCTGATGTGACAATTTTTATTTTGCTCTCGATTAAACCTCATTCAGTTGTCACAAGGAGGCATGAAGGATGCTCGACTAAATAGTTGGACCTGTCTCCTGCGACGCAGCCATATATCGGAAAACATACACCACAACAGCATTGAGGCGAACCAGCCAATGAGTGTTACCAAAGTCTAGCCAACGAGTTTGACACGGAAAAGAAAACTCTGCTGCGCAGATAGTCTTCAGCTCCTTTCCAGGTCTTCACAACTTCGAATTAGTGACAAGGAAGCGACGTCCACCCTCGGCTCTCGCGCCATTTTCGGTTTATTGTAAAATTTATGATTCGGTCAGCCCGCTGCACCGGAATCGTGGGTGCACCGACGTAACTACACTGGACGTAAATCACTATTATGGACCGTGTGCAATCAACGCTTGGAATACAGCTGCCAACAGACGCATGCAGCCGTGAATTAAGCCACACGATCTAGCAGCCCGAGTCCAGGGAATGCCCGAGGCAATGAATTGCATGGCGAGGGTCGATAAAGCCAGCCGTTGCGCAAATGCCCCCGCAATTGACCGGCCTGCAACAACAGGCCGTGACCAGCGCTTTACTCGCCGGCTCATTCTCGCGCAACGTCTGCGCCTGGTCAGTCAAAATGTGCATGCGATTGCTGTGAAGTTTCCGTTGGTTTTCAGCTGCACGCTTGGACCCCATGATCACTACCGATTCGAACATCAGGCTTATGGCGATTTATGGTAAGGGTCACCTCACATTCCGAAATTACTGTTGGAGGTCCCACAGACCGCTTTCGCAGAGCAAGGCCCCCGCGACTGCTCTGCGCTGAGGGGCGAGTGCGTTCCGCGGTTGCTCTCTAGCTTTTGTTTTCGGTTGTTCTCTGTCACCGTTTTTTCCTTTATAACATACCCACATTTACCATTTCCGCCCATAGCAGGAAAAAACACGAGTGCACGACGCGCCAGCGACGCGCTGCTTTAGCTGGCGTTATGCCAATGCTAAGCAACCGTGATCATTATTGATGAGCGCTCGTGAGAAGATCCCATACCTCGCGGGTGTCATCGAACAGCCGACTAGACCTCAACGCTCGAAGCCTTCATCTTGGTGATGTTGTTTGGTGCTGTTGAATCCTATGCATTGTTTGGTGCTATATTAACAATTCACCCAACAATTCAGGTCCCTCACCATCTACCTGGGTTTTGCATAATTTTATTACGTAAAAGACTTCCTGCTGTGGAAATGCGACTAAAAACCCTAGTGAGGTCATCTTAAAGTGCGAATGCATAAGCTCGACCTGCATCTTTGGTCTCATAGGAGACTAGCAAGTAAATTACCGTTATTCAGGCAACCTTCTGACCAAGTTCACGATTCCTCACACAACCAGCGCAACGCTTTGCACGGCCGGCACTACCTCCCGGACTACCGGGCATGTGATATGGTTCGACGGGCTCCTCGCATAATGGTGAGTGGTGGATGGCGCGGGTTGGCGTTTACAGCAAGGTGCGCAAAAGCGGGGTCGTCGCAGCGACCACACTGGTACCCTTTACCCCGTGCCCCACGTGAGAAACCAGACATCGATATGCGTGCGCAGCGTGACAAAACTCTACCAGGAGGGAAACTGCTGAGTGGTGGACAGCTTCTTGGCGGACAGTTCGGGAGCGGTTGGCATAATCCACGCCATCACTCATCGTTGTGCGAAATAAGTTGCCTGAGCGTAACTTCCTACGCAGGTTTGCCAGCGCCATTGCAGTCGGTCGCAGAACACCCGTGATGACCCAGGTGAGCTGGAGCGGATGACCGGCGGGTGACAGCAGACCTGCGCCGTACACAGTGGCAGAAACGGAACTTGACATTGGCCTGGGCCAGCCCCTGCGACAATGCCGGACATGAAGCCAAATCCTTAACCTGCCTTCTCCCGAACAAAAACATCCTCGCTATCAAGGATCATCCCCACTCCAGCACCACGCAAGAGCCCTCACCACGTACTTCAACCCTGTTCAGATCCCCACGCCCGCGCAGTGCATCCCAAACACTCGCCCGTCCATCCTACAACAGCCGGCATATCACGTGCAACCCTGTTACCAGCGAGCGGAGGACAAAGCGCCGCTGTCCGCCACTGCATCCCACCCTGGGCCGGCAGGCACTCAGACAGGCTGGCCACCACCGGTCTCAGTCACTGGCGCTCGTTCTGGCTTCGCTGGGGCTCAGTCGCTGGTGACTGAGAATCGCCGGTGGTTCAGACACAGACGTTTTGGCAGCCGGCGGTTTAGACCCAGGCGCTTCATTTGCTGAAGGCTCAGACCTATGCTCTACACTCGCTGGCAGTTTACTCAGGCGCCTCACTGGCTGGCAATTTGGACCCTGGCGCTCCACTCGCTGGCGATTTGAACCTAGATGCTTTATTAGCTGGCGATTTGGACGTTGGTGCCTCACTCGCTGGCGATTTGGGCCCTGGCGCTTCACTCGCTGGCGATTTGGGGCTTGGCGCTTCACTCGCTGGCGATTTGGGCCTTGGCGCTTCACTCGCTGGCGATTTGGGGCTTGGCGCTTCACTCGCTGGCGATTTGGGGCTTGGCGCTTCACTCGCTGGCGATTTGGGGCTTGGCGCTTCACTCGCTGGCGATTTGGGGCTTGGCGCTTCACTCGCTGGCGGTTCAGACCCGGACGCTTTACCCGCCGGCGGTTTAGTCACAGGCGCCTCTTCCACTGGTGGTTTGGTCGCTGACGGCGTGCTCCCAAGCGCTCCAGCCCCCGGCGGCGAACCCGCCCGAGCTCCCCCTGGCACCGTGGCCCCAGACACGGCCGGGCCCGTCGCGGTCGCCGCGTCGGGCGCCGCGGTCGCTACGTCGGACGCCGCGCCGGCCGTCGGCGGGACCGGCCGCGCCGTCGAGTGACGCGACGCGCCACCGCAGTGGCAGTACTTCTCGAGGCGGTGGTCCTTGACGCACCACGCCAGGTGGCCGTACCGGTCCAGCCGCGACACGCTGCCGCTGATGTGCAGCTCGTGGCCGTCGCCGAGCACAGTCGCCTCGAGGCGTGCCCCGCCCGGTGCCGTCTGCAGCTGCACCGTCGTCATCTGGCGCAGGAACGGCGCGCTCTTCTTCGGATCGCCCTTGAGCGGCTGTGCAATGCGCGCCGTGAGCACGCGCTGGAGCCTCAGCGGCGCGCACTGCGGGGCCGCGCGCAGCAGCACGTTCAGCTCGCGCACCACGGCCTTAGCGGCGAGTGTGGCGCGTCCGTCGCTTGCCGCGATCTTCTCAGAGCGCAGGCACGTGCAGAAGTGGTCCGGTACCTGCACGTGGTCGCAGCGGCGGTATGGCGAGATGCGCCGGAACAGGCTGACACTGGAGGCATTTTCGGCCGCCTCGCGCGTATCGACGCCGCCCAGCGTCTCGTCCGGCCGCAGCAGGTCCAGCAGCGTGCGGTGTACGTCGCGGAAGGTACTCAGGCGGTGCTGGTTGACCCGCAGGTTGTCGAAGGCGGCTGGGTAGCGGCGACGCAGCCAGCGCGGGAAGTACAGGCTCATGAACGGCAGCCGCTCCTCCAGGCCGCCGATGAAGGTCTGCCGCTCGCGGCCCCAGCGCAGGCCGTGGTCGCCCATGGTGACCAGGACGGTGTTATTGAGCGCGCCGCTGCTGAACAGCGACTCCAGCACCTTGTAGTACGGCTCGTCCAGGAAATAGGGCATGTTGAATGAGTCGTGCGAGAACACGTTCTGACAGACGAAACCCCAGTACGGTCGGTCCGCCAGACGCGTGCCGAGATCCAGCGCATACTTGAAGGTGGAGAAGTAGCTGTATCGCGTTCCCTCGCACAGGTTCGTGTTGAGCTGCTTGTTGTAGGCAATGTTGGCATCCAACAGCAGGCTGGTGGGCCGCGTGTAGTAGTCCGTCGGCTGCTTCAGGAACCCCAGTTTGAGGTAATTAAACGAGCCCATCCCTGGCGCGTCCTCGGCCATGGCCGTGCGGTACCCCCGCCTGCTTGAACTCCTTCCACATGAACGGACAGCCGTCAAGCGGGTCCTTCTTGGGATCCGGTGCGCACTGACGCTTCATCTCGGCCTGCTCCATGCCGGTGAACATCTGCACCAGGTTCGGCCAGGTGTTGTCGCCATTCTTGTTGAGCCCGCCGAGTTCGAACGCCTCCATCCGATCGCTGAGGAAGCGGCGCGAGCGCGGGAACCAGCGCAGAAACTGCAGCCGAGACAGCGAGTCGAACATGAAGATCAGCACGTTGGGCGCCACGTCCTGCGGCCGTCGCTGCAGACTCGCCGCCTCCAGCTGCGGCCGCAGCGGCACGAAGTGGTAGTAGTCGCGGTACACCATCGTCTTGTTCACGGCGCAGGTCACCTCCACGCCGTCGGCGCTTGGTGTGTAGCTGCCCAGGAGCGGCCGGCACCGTGGCGACCTCCTGCGGAAGGTGGCAGTGTCACGCGAGGGCCGACGCGGCATCGGCGGTCGCTGGCGGACGAGACGTGGTCGCGGTCGGGACGCGGCTGCTCGTCAGCCGACTGTTCCGTGATGGCCACCTCTCGGAGATGAAGGACATGCCAGATGTCCCAAAAATGGATGCATCTTAAGGAGATACCGCGCATCGTGTCCATTAAGTAACTTAAAGTGAATTATGCGTCCAACGCATTTTTGACACGGCATCCATAGGTAGACCAAGGGTTGCCGTTTACTATAGCAACGACCATTTTTGTAATTCTGGGAAAGGCTGCATCCAGCATTCAGTTAGCATTGTAATAGTTTATGATAGAAGAAAATTGGCCGTACAGTAAGCTTACCGTACTCTGCCCATCGTGTTTCGAGGGATAGAACTGTTGAGATCGTTGATCCAGTCTATGTCTCGGGTACAGCAGGATGCTGAAGTCAAAGGTGGCCTGCAACATACGCAATCATCGGAATCAGCACATTGCATAGCACAAATTAAGGGGAAGAGACAATATGATCAACCTCATGGAATCAAAAATAAACGGTCACCAGTAAGTCGATCAACCCCGAAAATTCCGAGGGACTAACTCCTGTCATCAGCCATGTCAACCGATGAGTTCTCTTCGCTGGACCAGCTGTGTAGTCCTGACATCTGGAGTCTGTTTATGTAGGTACACCATCGCTCTCAATTGTTCCCGCAGCCCACCGTTCTGCGCACGCGAGCGGGGGCATAGGCAGCTGATCGCGAGGGGCACCTGGGCCCGATCCCCCCCCCCCCCCGGCCAGTTGGTCACATCCCGAGACGAAAATACCGTTCAGGTGATGGTATTTTGGCCGCATTATGCCCAAGAACGCGCGCAGATGAGCTAACAAAGGGCCAAGGTGACAGCTGCAGCGTAAATGCGCGAACAAGGGCAACGCAGCAGCGAGGGGGGGGGGGGGGAGGACAGAGAAGGCAAGAGTGTGCTCTTCCCCCCCAATCTTTGGGAGGCCCCTATTTGGGTTTTTCACACACTAAAGGCATTGTAGCTACTTGTAGAGTAGTAAAATCCAGGTCAAGGAGGTCCTATGACTGAGCTACAGACTAATAAATTAGGCCCAAAAGACACTTCGCTACATCAGGAGACCCGTTTTATGCATCATGAGACCACCTTCATGGATACGGTAGCTAATTTTCTGGATCACGTGGCCATTATCATATTAAGGGGGGGGGGGCCTTTTGCTGGCTCGGCAGACACCCGTTACAAAAAAGACGGTTCCTGTTCGGGGTTACGAGGTATCCTCTATGTGCCGGAGGCCCCATTTCTGGAACATTCATGGAACGGAATGCCTTTGCATGCATCAGGTGTCCGCAGTTCCGGATCAGGACGTCCTGTTTCGGGACAACGAGGCTCATTGGCTAAATCTGGAAGCCCACTTCGTAAATTCGGAACGTTTTGAGGAGTCCATTTCTGGAACGAGATCCTGTTTTAGGTTAGCGAGGCCCTTTGCTGGATAATAAGAACACCCACTTCAGGATTTTTAATTGTCAACATCTGTCTACTTAAATATGGTATGTGAAACAGTTTGATGAGGGGTCACACGCCCCCGGTGCCGCTCCCCCTGAACACCACAGTGCGCAGAAGGCCCCCCCTGTGCCGAGGCCCCACTTTGTCCAGGAGCCCGCTGGAAAATCCTGCCCCCCAATCTCAAATTAGTGGCGCCGCCACTGCTTGTGAAAAAGCTTATTTTCCCAGCTGGGCAGCGATATTTTCTCAGGTGACACTCCCCCTTGCTACAGTTGCATCCCGCCACGTCCTGCTGCCAAGCCGCAGCTAGAGGACACGTGGGCCTAGTTTCATATTGCCTGTGCTGATCAAGCGCGTTATGCCATCTTTGTGAATCGCGGCAATGCAACGATGCCCATCGCTGCCTGTCGTCGCTGAAAAGTGGTAATCAATGGGAAACGCAGTTAATGTGCAATAATCGAAAGGTTTTCCCTGCTGCAGGGGGTAGGGCGGTGACGAAGGTGCTGTGGGGACCTGAGACCTCTGACCCCGATATGCCCTGTCAGGAGCTTGTAATGCATCTAAACCTCAACAACTGTCTGCTTAACGAGCACATCAGTACTATATCGAGCACACCGAGCACATCAGTAAAAGCTAAGACCCTTCAATCAAAAACAAAGATAAACTTAACGTTTCAGCAATACGGGACTGAATGCATGGATATTTCAGACCACACGGCATCACTTCCCATCAGGCCTCAGCCGGCCATCGATCGCGGCGTCTGACCTGGCGCCGTACAGGTGCTGCCGCTCCCTGAGCAGGTACACCGAGTCGATGTCGCTGTAGGTGAGCGGCGGCGGCTCGCGGTTGCACAGGATCGGCTCCGGCGGGCGGGCGAACTCGCGCACCGAGGCGTCGAACGGGTCCACGTTGGGAATGCGGCAGGTGGGCGTGTCCACCAGGTACTGGCCGCGCGCCTCTGGTGGCGGCGGGGGGGGGGGGGGGCTGACACGGTGGTCACACAGCCGAGGGGTTTCGGCAGACGGCGCGGGGGCTCCGTGACGCGTGACGCTCGATCGTTTCAATCAACCGGCCATGCGAGGACCTTTTTTGATGAGGGGCTTGCAGCATGAAATGTTCCGAGCACATATTGTGACACTTCGTCTTGTACTTCTACGCTGGTGAGGATAATGTATATTTTGGATTACTGTCCCCCGTCACCTAATGCATGTTGAGGCACGTTTCATGTTTCATTGTTTTACGCGCATTCCACTTCCATTTCGTGTGCAATCGCCCGCCACAAAGGATACCAAATGACCGCAAGAACACGCCCATTAGATAACAAAATTAACTATGCAATGATTTTCCAAAGTTTATCACAAGAATCTAGTCCGGTTAATAGGTGCGATCACTCAGTCTACACGTACTCTTCTTGTAGCAGGGCTGCTTAGGGTCGGTGCACACCTGATCCGACTAGGCCTCTGGGCACCCCTCCTGTCGACGTGGCCCCGGCATCACTCACGCTGCGGCTGAACCAGACGTAACACGGGCGGAACGGGCAGAAAGCCGACGCCGTACTGCGAGTTGACCCAGTAGAGGAGCACCACCACGGGCAGCACGGCGAACAGCAGGTACCGGCGGCAAGTGAACACGGCCCCGGCCGGTACCCACCCACCTGGCGGCAGCCGTCCAAAACCGCAGGTGAGAGGTAAGGCAAGGCTGCTTCAGACACAGCTCTTTTCGTCTAAAAGTACACAATCCGTGACAAGTGGATCTTCCTACTTTCCATCAATTTCAGCGTCAGCGCTTCCTTGTACAAGTCCCTGGTACAAAACGTGGCAATCAGACAATGGATGGCTGCCACATCGTCCTGAAGCCCCAGAGTAATTTGAAAATCGTACCTCTGCGTTTCGTTTTCTCCATGTTGGTCATAACTTGCCCGAGCTGACTAGCTCCCTGTGTATATCGTCACCACTTGTCCATTTGTGTCTGAAAGGCACAATATCATGTTGTTTTTGTTTGGGAGGGAGGGCGGGGGTCACAGTCATCCAGAAAAAACAACTCAAAAGTTTAGAGAACAGCATTATGTTCTGGTATGTCATGCTTACAAAGACGTGTTGAAACAATGTTGAAGAACAGTGTTGAAGCTCCGCACGACTTCTTCACGGATCCATACTCAGAACGGGCTCCAAGAGCTCGAATGGCTTCCTGTATGATAGTTTTCAAACGCCATCCTGAGTGGCACTGCACTCCAAGGCGAACACCTCGCTAACATGGGAAAGCATAGTGCAGCAGATGCCTTCCGTAGCTTACACGCCACGGTGTTTCACACGCTCGTGCAATCCCGCATGCAGGGAAATACTCAAGCCATTTGGTGCCGTGAAGTTGGAAGACAAGTTGTTGGAAGGCGTGACGAAGGCGCAGCGTCACTCTGCCGCCTATAGCATGCATGCATCACAACACGGACGCAATGAAAAGGCGGCACCTTTACGCATCGCGCCCTTGTTTGTACAACATGTTTGCAGCTGCGTTTTGGTGATGAGGGATGGCGATGACCTGCTTCATGGGCTTGACTGCGACTGCGCCCACCGACGGTGACGGCCCCTTGCGATCGGCCAGCGAAACGGGCGCTTCGTGCTGCGACCCGTCGTCAGCTCACGTGTATTCCTGCCGTAGGGCACGAGCACGCCGTTTTGAATCTGGAACGGGTCTGGTCTGGAATCTGGCACTGGCCAGTCAAGCGGAGCGGGGACGGCTCCGACTGCGACCTTCTACGACCTTTGCCAGGAAAGGCCGGCGAGGTCGATGCCGGAGTCGGCAACATGCGCCGCAGCTACGGAGCCGCGGGGCACACAATGCTCCGCTGAGCTGTGTTTGGGCTCGCGTCGCGCTGTCTGCGACGGCCGATAGTCCCGTGCCGTGGGTGTATCGTGTTGCGTTTGCGATGCGACATTGGATTCAACAACTTCTTTGAACGTCGGCTGATAATGTTTGGTTTGTCCAGGCTCCCGTCACAGAAGAATTGCGTGCAAACAGAGTGTAACGTGAAAACGAGAAAATTGTGTGTAAATGCGCCTTGCTTGTGCTTCCGGCGCTGCTACCACAATTCAGTGTTGGGAATCACATTGCAAACGACCTAACTGACGTCCTCTTATCGTTCATGGCGCACAAAAAGCGGCGAGCTTGGCTTTTGTACTGCATTCCACCTAACCAAGCTAGTCACCGCGTGCTCCCAGGCCCCCTTTGACACCATGCCACGAAAACACATGCGCTGTTGGCCGACCGGCTGAAATCGCCTGGCCTCCCGTTCTCGTGTTGCATATACACCTATCAGAGAAATGTCATATGAGAGCTGATTTTTCAGGATGACGGATATGTTGCCGTCTTTTTCCATCTTACCGGCACATTTGTCAGGGCTCGCCTTCATATAATCAATGTAAATAGCGCGTGATTCCGCCAGGTAATACTGCGAGGGCGGCGTGCAATGTAGATGCTGCAGTGCATATGCTGCACGTCCTTTTCCTGCCTGGCAATTGATTTTGGCATGGCATCCACGCATCGGCTTGGCCCAGTGACTGGTTGTGTGACCTCGATGAACTACTAAACAAGCGCATTATTGAACGCTGAGCACACCCCGAACACGATTTTTAGCAAAGCTGCAAGCAATCAGATAAACACTTAGCGCTACAGGATTACTTACTGAGGAAGATAATGCACAAAAATCACAGCACCAACATATCGAGCCTCGGTAACTCTGCTTACCTTGAGGGCTTTGAGCCAATATGTTGAAGACCTCGCTGCCAGTTTTTCTTCAGCGGCTCACGAGGCTCAGCACGACTCATTGGATTCGTCTTCCCCTGACCGGGTCATGAACTAAAACCGCTAACTACCAAACCCCCACCCCAGTGCATGGCATCACGCCGCCAGCCCTGCTGCCGGCGCCGCCTTACGCCGACAACGCCCCCGGGCGCGTGCGACACAACCACGGTGATCCCAGTGAATCGATAGTTTGATCGTCGGCGCCGGCGCAGTTACCATGACAACGTACGATCTGCCGCTGGTGCCTCCACGCTGAAGAGCCAAAGAACGGGGCTGCGTATGCGCACGGGACAGTTTACAGGGCAAGTCTTGCTCGTCCCACGGATGTCAAACACATCGGTGCTTTTCCTGCCCCTGTGCAGGATGCAGCGAGACGCACGCAATATGCGACTCAAAAGGACACACGGAATTGTCTTCTGCCTTGAGAGTTCCTCGATGTTATCATATTACAAACGCGTTCACCTTGAAAATGATGATACCAATAATAATTATGCAGTTTATTTCACACCACCAGACTGGTACATATCTTTGCACATACATGTATAGAAACACAACACACACAAAAAGCAAGACAGCAGGCAAGGCACTCGGCACTCGGAAAAATATATCATATGGACAAAACTTCTTCCGAGCACACCAGCAAACCCCACTCTTATGGCTTAAACCACGGGTGTCGAGTTGCATTCTTTTGTGAGGGCCCTGTCCACCCAATGTTCAGTCGGCCCCCAATATCTGTTTGGGGCCCCCAATACTTTTGGCCGGAATATTATAAAACCGTAGGAAAAAGCTATCCATAACACGAAGACAATATCATTTAAACGTTCCTCGAAGTGGCATCACCACGGAAGGCGCAGCGGAAAACCCGAAGCCGCAACCTCTAGATTATTTGCTCCAATGAGGGGTTATTTTAGATATTGGGGCAAACTGTTCTATATTTCACTTTTTGTTTTGTGTTGTCTATGATATTGACCGTACTGATTCACCGGCCTCGTAGAGACTCTTATGCTAAGCGACATTTGGCCCTCTGTCCATGTAGGCCTACGAACATTGCATTGCTATACTTGAAGTTGAGATCCGCATTGCTGTGCTGTATCATAAAAAATAAATCAAGCAACTTTTTGGGGAGCGGCATCGTTAGTTCAGATGATAGGTCCAGCTCAGAGGCAATGGCAACAAAATAAGAGGCAATGCGGAAAACAAAAACTTTTCTGGGATGGATTTTTAATCTGACTTTGTCCTGATTCAACGGATCCATTTTGCCTCGGTCCCTTGTTCAAAGAGCACGAAAGGAATCTAACCGTGCCATGTCACTACACGACTGTCGGCCGCCTTACAACAAGGCTGATACCATCAAGCCAACAGCCAAATGGTCCTATGCCATGGGCTATGTGCGAACAATTATTATTAACGGCGAAACTTCCACCATTCTTTTCACCACATCATGCATGAAGTCAGTATGACTTCAGCGCTCTACCGAAGTTGGGCTTCCGCCTCGACAATTGGCGTGTCTGCGCAGCTACATGAGTTTTTTGCGATATTTTACACATTGCAGCCAATGTGTTTGGAGGAAGGCGATACCCGAAAACTGCTCTTCCACTAACTGTTTTGTCAAGAGATATGTATCACCTATGACCTAGAAAGCAGTCACGCATAGTTAAACTCGGGCAAATGCATGACACCAATAATTGAAACAGCGGCATTGTTTTTGACATCCCTTACAATTTTTGGAACAATATAGGGGAAAGTTTGAGCCTCATCTTGAATCCCGTTATCAATATGTTTTTTGTTATTTCTTTTAGCTTCTTCTCTTTACCATTGTGGGGAGTTCAGCGATTTCGGATGATATCAAGATTTCAGACTGCAAGGAAGAAGCACTTCGGCGTGTGCGGCGGAATATGATGTTATTTAGTGATGCACAATCTCGCGCATTTGAGTAAAAGTTATTATGTAGAATGGTCATTTACCACTTCGTTTTTCTGATGTGAAACTAGCCCAGATGAAGTGAGAGTGGCTCACAAAATAGCATACACCCACTGAACGGAAATTTACGCAAATAGCAGGCGCGCAACAACGATATAATAAACATGCACGTGGCGGTTCTTTAAACGGCAAGTACATTTTTTGCATCACAGTGACAACAAACTCTTCATCGCTGTTTTGACAGAAAAGTTTATGTTCCTAGTTGAGGAATCTCGCTTTATAGCCTCAATTTCATACAAGTATTGGTCAATGTGCACTGTTCCATTTCAGTTGCTGAGCGTAATTGACTATTGTTGCGTTCTGTTAGGATTATGTTCTTGGTTGCAGCAGGGCTGCACAGCGGGGGGAGGGCAGAGGGGGCAGAGGGACAGTTGGCCTCCCTGCTTGCCGGTGGGGTAGAGTATGCTTTTGCAAGAGTGTGGTTTTGCCCTTTTCCGAAAGCAACCTGGAAGACACCTTTTTCCAAAACTAAAGACATCGTAGCTACCCGTAAAGTACCCAAATTCAGGGTAAGGAAATTCATGACTGAGCTATAGAGTGGTCAATCGGGCTCAGAAGATCCTTTGCTACATTTAGCTAGTCTAGTCTCGTCTAGTCTACCTAGTTTTCTGTATCATGAGGTAACCTTTATGAATAAGGCAGTTAATGCTCAAGATCAAGAAACCCAACGTTGTGTTAAGGATGCCCATTTCTGGCTCGGGAGGCCCTGCTGCAAGCTTGGAGGCTCCTGTTCTGTGCTAGAAAACATTTTTTACATTCGAGAAGCCTTATTTCTGGAATAAGAACCCTTCTCATACATCAGATGGCCGCGGTTTCGGATTACGACGCCCTGAGACGGGAAAGCGAGGACCATTGGGTAGATTTAGAAGTTTCTCGTTAATCAGGAGCATTTTCTTCTCTATTACTAGGCCCCGTATGACTGAAGAGTCCCTTTTGGGGAACAGGAGGCCCGGTTTTTATAAAGTGAGATTCCTTGCTGGCTTACTTGAAAGCCCCTATTCCGGATGTTTCAGCTGTCGAGGTTTATTGACTGGGAAATGGTTCATGCATGCCGCCACTGTGGTCTAGGGGAAGGATGCTGGACTGGTAATCCAGCGGCACTGGGTACGAATCTCAGAGCAGGCGTATCGTTTGGCCCGACTGAAATGAAAAAGGTCAGCTGGCAACTGGCTAACAAATGTCGGCCCAGACCCGGGGCGGCCGTGTCGCAGCATTGTGCGGCACGTAAACCCTCCGCATTCCTGTCTGGCCCAAGGGCGGAGGCGAAATTATCCGTTGAACTGGGCGGTGCGACTTGGATGGTGGGTTCACGGTGCACGCAACAAGCTATGCTTAGCAGGTACTATAAACCCAGTCACCCATGCAAACCATTCGGAATAAATTTATTTTAAAAAATATCATAGTTTGATAAGAGAGCACATGCTAGTAGATAGCACGCTATATATCACTAGACAACACTAGATAGCACATGTCTCTCCCCGATGAATACGACACTGCGCGGGAGCCCTCTCCCCCCGCGAAGCGGGCCCTATTTTGTCCAGAAGGCTCCCTGGAAAATTCTACCCCCGCTCACAATCTGTGGCGCCGTCCCCGGGCTATCATTGCTGTTTTTGACATAGTTAATTCAAAAACGTGGTATGACACTAGTTCAGACAAATAATTTCCGCACGCCGGAAGATGTCCTGTTCGCGAAAATTATCAGCTTGGTCGCAAACCACGTGACTGGATCCGTAAATGTACCCAGGTGTTTATCATCCCTTAGAAACGAAACGCACCTTTCGGTCGTATAGAGCAGCGCTTCGAGCAGCTTAGGGCGCCTCTCGTTTTATGGGAGTCGTGTTTGCTCACCGCTAGATATAAATCGTAACTGACAAGCGGACAAGCGGTGCAATAAACTTTAAACAAGTCGGGCCATAAGATGCGAAAAGGTTTGAGAGATTGAATTGGACAGCTTTTGAATATGCGAATAACCGAAGCTTTTCATAACCAGCCTCATCCCTGTTCCCTTCAATCCGCCGCCCATGGCCATTATATCAAAGGGCCTTCGGCGCCCTAAGGCGGCCTACAGAGGGACCCCTTCACATGCCGAATGGAATGGGCACGTGTCTCCAGTGCTCCCCTCCCTTCTGGACCCGCCCTGCGTGGATGTTATGCTGCATAAATTAAATGACCTATTTTAACGATACGAAATTGGAAACATAAATTGCCTCTCTTGGAAATAAAGTTGGCTAAATCCGTTGAAAACAAAATGAAGGAGTGTGAGATCGTCTCGGCCTCCCAAACATTTCCCAAAATTGACACCCCTGAAGTCATCGCATCACCGCCTTTGCAATCAGTCCCGCAGTCGTTTTCTGTTTTCAAACCACACGTTCTACCCCAGGGTCACTGAACTCGACAGTCTGTCAGAGCGAGGGACGATTCAGGTCGTCGTCGCCCTGCCCCCGCGTGCGTCACGAGCCCCTGCCTTCCCAGTCGTTCGCCCCTGAAGTTGGCCTCGCACGTAAGCTGCACATCAAAGGGTGTGGTCGTAAGACAGGGACTTGCCACACTCCTAAAGCGCGTGGTTCAGCCCTCATCCCAACCTCGGGCCGCAAGCGGACGGGCTCACCTTCGGCAGACGAACCGCACATCACAGGGTGTGGTCGCAAGACAGGGACTTACCACGCTCCTGAAGCGCGTGGTTCAGCCCTCATCCCAACCTCGGGCCACAAGCGGACGGGCTCACCTTCGGCAGACGGGCCACACACGCGTCTGTAGACGCACTGGTCGCCTGTCGGCTGAGTAGTGTGTGCCAGCGCTATCTTTAACAATCTCGTGCAGACTGATAAGACATATAATGGATAACGCTGTGATGCCGCGCGAGCGGCGGCGCAGCACCGCTGTTGCGCCAGGACCAGCGCTGGCGTTGGAGTGATGCTGAACGATGCGCGCTCGAGGCGGGGAAACGCTTGCTGTTACAGCCTACTGTGTCGGCACACTTTGACCTTGATCGCGAGGTGGTGCTGTCAGCAGATGACCATGGTGAATCATTGGCGTAGATCCCCCTTGCATTCTTAGCCAAATAATGTCAGACGGCGAGAAACCGGTGGTTTTATTTTCTCGCTCTCTGAACGACGCGGATCGACATTGTTCATTCACACACTGGCCGAGAGCCGTTGGCAGCGGTAGCAGGTGTAAAAAATGGGTGCACAAAAAACGGTGCAGTGCATCGGGTGCACACCCATCTAAGCCCCTGCTCAATGGGGCTAGGAACAGGGGAGCCAAGGGTCTTTGGTCCTCCCACTTTTCACGGTGCTTAGCTTACTTTTATGCTATCTTAAACACGCGTGTCGATTTGCCTGTTTCACCAGCCATCTTCCTCAAACCGCACTGGACAGGACTGCTTCATGTGGTAAATGATTTCATGCTATCCTACCATGTACGGGGAACGGAGATGCTTAGGAGAAAACTCCAGTAACTCAAGTACCAAAAGGTTCCGTTTTGTCTTTTACGACCTTGGACTTTGGTTCTTTTGTCTGCCTGCTCACAGCCCAATCAGCAAAGGTTCGTGAAGTTCAAGATGGATCAGTCATAGCCTCTCATAGGCGTTTGGTGTAGTCCAGCGTGTCGTGCAAAACCCAGGGTTTCATATGATGTTGGTGCCCAATGCCACTTTCGCAGAATAACCGCAGCTACCATACTTTACTACCAGTATAACTGCACTACAAATACAATTAACTGTACCACTAATAACCGCCCCGTGTGTCCCTTTGGGGATCAAGAGCCCTTAGGTTCCAGACGACCCATCGCTGGCTAAACAGAAGCAGTTTCGTTTTATACAAAAGGCAACAAATCGGACGTCTTTGGGCTTCCGGGCTACCAAGAACAATCGCAAGCGAACGCAAGCAATCCACGGGTAGACAACAATTGTTCTTCATTGATTAAGAGGGTAGTGATTGGAGAGTTTTAACACGCGTCCGGGTGACCGGTTGGATACCCTTCGCTCAGATCTCAAAGCAATGCTCAGATCTCAAAAACTAAGAAGCTAGAGACACCAAATTTACAGGGTGTGTTGATCCGTACGCAAACTCACTCGGGTCAAACTTTGAGGTTCTTAGACCATTACTTTTGGGCCAAATAAGGCTAAACAAGGTCAAACTCTAGATCGGTCTCCAAGATGCCCACAGAACCTATATACCTGTTCTAAGCAAAATATTTCATGCTCATTTAATATCAGTGACCTTTTTGACATTTTGAAGAAAATTGTCACCAAAATCATACAAGACTGCTTTAAGTTTTGCCTTTGAATAAGCGACAAAGATTACGTCAGGCAGTATGCTCCTACAAGATGTCGTTGTAGTTCATTTTAGGTCAATGACTTATTCTGACCTTTAAGAAGCTCACTGAAGATATATAACGCGGTTCCTGCCATCAAGAAATTTGAAATGAACACCAGAAACTAGTCCATACTGCAAGCCTTAGAGTTATAGAACATGTTGGTTTTGAGCTTGGTCTGGCCTTCATACCTGAAATTCAATTGTTTGTTGCCTAAGAGCGTATCTCATAAACGTTTGGCTTCGTCTAACACCCCATCGTTGCATCAGTTGAAAGATTCCTCAGAAATTTACTTCGCTAAATCTATTGGCCGATTTTTGCCTGCCATAGGTCAACGACCTTACAAGACATGTTTAATGTTTTATACCAAACGATCCGTTATTTAATTATCTACAGCTAAGAAACATTTGGCGCGGCTACACCGCGCCGTTCGGAAACCATTCCGGAAAAAAACCTTCGGAAGGGATCGCCTTGACTCCCACCTGAGCTCGTGTTTAGGTTCATAACACTGTCCAGAGCCCTACGCTGTTTCTGGGCGCCTTATGTGTCCACCTGCAGGATCAATCCGATCAGTAAGGGGCCTCCTACGTTGACACCGATTTCTTTACATTTTCGCGGAGGGCCCTGCGCTGTTGCTGGGGCCCTTACTGTTAGCGTGCCGAGGCACTCGTGTCAATCAAGGGCCTTCCACGGATTCTTCTGATTCGCCCGAAAGGCTCTCTACGCTGTAGCTCGGAGCCTGACATGTTAACCTGCCGGGGAATTCTCGGTCGCTCAGGGCCCTTCACGTTGATCTCGGTTAACTTCCCGACAAACTCGCGACATGCCCATGGCCCCTCGACATCAGTCTAGAGACCCTTTAATTCTCTGTCACTTGCTTGGGGCTCTACGCTCTCGTCGGAGGCTCACCTGTGAACCCGCCACGGGACACTCGGCCGTTCAGGATCCCCCAAATTAACCTACCCGGGCACGCTGGATTGTCCGGGACTCACGGGCGACCGGCGGCCATCCTTATCGGGCCATGCAGTGCTGCTGCCCCGGCGGGCGATGCTGATTGGCTGAACACCGATACGCGGGGCGTTGAGGCCGTTATCGCTTTTCTCCTGATACCGGGTCTACCGGGTACACAACCTTATAAAAATGGATAAAAAGGCGTGGCATTGCTGGGCCGGGACCGAACTGACGGGTACGTTATCGCTCTCAAGTTGCACTCCTTCTGGTTACATATTGGGGCGGAGAGACGCGGCCAGCATCTTGCGCTATCAGTGGTAGGGCGATTGTCGGGACGGGACGTGGCAGCTCTGAAGAATGGCTTTGACACGCTGCAAACTCAGCCCCACCGTACTATGCTTAGACTCCCTCGTTCCAAGGTCGTGATAAGTGGTGACCTAACTTGTAACATTGATACGGACGGGTCAGACTTCTCTAGACAGGCATCGCGCAGCTTTCTGCATGCACATTCAATGTTCCAAGTCGTCTGTGTGTACTGCTTTCTGCATGCACATTTAATGTTCCAAGTCGTCTGTGTACCCACACATGTTTCCGGACGACTGCTTGACGCTGTGATCGTGAATAATCGTTACATAATGAAACAGTTCGACGTAAGAGAACGTGATGGCCCCCCGCATGATCACCCCAAGCCCGCTGTTGCAAACTAGTTGTGTAAAGAACTGGACGTATCAAAGCCTTTGGCCAGCCCAAAGTGAACAGGATAGTCAGCTGTTTACCGAGAGACACACCCATGACCAGTGGCAGCACATTCTCGGGATGTGCTGGATTATTCTCACCTCATGAGCACCAACTAAATGATCAGCATTTACAACCACCCGCTGTTCAAAAACTTAAACTCACGAAAATGTTATGACTGATCAGCTATTACCAATGACCTCTGAAAGTTATCTGGAACAAACGTTTGTTGCCTAACGTTGGTATTACTGACGCTGCCTCCCGAAATAAACAAGCTGCCAAAATTGGCCTCAAGAAACTGTGTATAGATTGTTATCACTCAACTAGGAAATCCATTGCATTTTTACCCCTTCTTTGGTTTCGTTTGCCAAGTTCATCCAGATGAACAAATCTACACGCAATATAAGACATACCACAGCACATTACATAAGATATAACAGAGCACATAACATAAGACATAACACAACGCATAACATAAGACATAACACGACACCAACCCAACACATCTGTTCCGTCTTCGCTCCCTCCGATGGGCAGCTCTCGTAGCAGGAACGCGCCGGCCCGTACGGAACGATGTATTCAAACCCACCTGCAGCGAGGCCGGACCAACCACGGCCTGGGTCAACTACCACAGAGGGCAGTACTAGCCAAGGCCCAGCAACGTCAAAACTTACACACACTTTGTTTCCTCATTGGGGCTTGACGAGGCATTCGGCTGCTGAGGCTATATAGCGTCGTCTGTCTCACACCTTGCCAGGGAGAGGGGCCTTTTTCCTTAATGCGTTCCTTGTTTTTTCATATATTTAGAGTGCTGGTCACGGGTGTGCCCAACGCCCGCCCTCCGCCCATTTCCTACTACTTTCGTAACCATCGTTCTATCGGCTATCCTCATTCACCACCTACGCTCTCACAGCATCCACTTCTCTCCTTGTGACCCTAATCAAACCCGCTTTTCCTTCCACCTGCCAGCTGGTCGCCAGCTCTTGGGCTACTGGCTGCGTCGCCGGACTCAGGGAAGACAACCGACGAACCTTGAGGCACCTCAAGAGTCGGCACCCTGAGAGTCATCACCTGCGCCGCGGCCATGCCGCCACGCGCGCCTACCGATGTCGTCAATCGTCTGATTTCCGACGTACATACTGCACCACCTCCCGCCTGAGCTCCCGGCGCCGTCTCCTGGGGAGCCGTCCGCGCCGCCGGTCGCTGCCCTGGGACCGGCGCTAACCGCGGCGCCATCTGCTCCGGCCGCGAGGTCCGCCGCGGCGCTGGTCGTGCCCCCGGCCGTGGCACTGGTCGTGCCCCCGGCCGCGGCGCTGGTCGTGCCCCCAGCCGCGGCGCTGGTCGTGCCCCCAGCCGCGGCGCTGGTCGTGCCCCCAGCCGCGGCGCTGGTCGTGCCCCCAGCCGCGGCGCTGGTTGTGCCCCCGGCCGTGGCGCTGCGCCCGATGTGGACGGCGGTGCCGCCCGCTCTGCCCGTCACTCCCGTGTGATTGTAGTTAGCGCTTTTGCTTGAGTTCGAGGTTAAATTTGCTTGCTTTGTGACCATATGGATCGTGACGATTGTGTGTTGAGCCGAGCGGTGCGCTGGGGTTCGTACATCGGAGTGCTCAGCTAAGCGGTGCGCTGGGGTTCGTACATCGGAGTGCTCAGCTAAGCGGTGCGCTGGGGTTCGTACATCGGAGTGCTCAGCTAAGCGGTGCGCTGGGGTTCGTACATCGGAGTGCTCAGCTAAGCGGTGCGCTGGGGTTCGTACATCGGAGTGCTCAGCTAAGCGGTGCGCTGGGGTTCGTCCCTCGGGGTGCTCGGCTGAGCGCTGCGCTGGGGTTTCTGCCTCGGGGTGCTCGGCTGTAGGTCTGACCATTTCTTGACTTGTTTCCCGAGGGCTCCTCTGGTGCCGGTGTTGACTCACGTGTTAATTGCTGCCGCACCCTTTTCTGCTGAGACTTGTGGCTTTCAAGCCGGATGCCTCACTTCTGTCTGATGCCGCCCGCCCGCAATGACGTCATCGCGTCCAGCTGCTGCTGCCGACGTGTCTGATGGACCCAAGAGCAAGCTGGACAGGGTCGCCGCAACGGCTAGCCAGAGCAGGCCTCGCATGGTGACCGACCATGGTGTTGTGGGACGGCTGATTCCTCCAATCCGTCCGCAGCGATGAGGCTGGCGCTCTTCTGGTGCCGGCGGTGTCATCGTTGGTGCACCTCGGAACGCTCGAGCGCCGAGCGCCAGAGCGCGAGCGACGGAGGCACGCGTTTACAGGGGCCAGGGGTATGGGCCCCATGTAGCGATGTCCGTTATGTCATATCTGTCGCGCACTTCGCCATCCAGGAGTGTTGCAGGTGCAGGCGTGCATCACGGGCGAGAAGAAACGGCGTAACCTTAACGGGCAAAATATGTTACCCTTATCACGTACGTCGCAATCGCATCAGCCCGTTGTGCAGCAGACTTTGATCGTCGCTGCCATCTGTAGGTAAACAAGGGCGCCTGCCATTGTCGCGCCGGTGCTGTTGTTATCTGGCGACAGCCTGCTGCAGGCGGTCCCAGACCATGTGCGCTGCCCCTCCCCTGGCTTCCGCTGCCCCTCCCCCTGTCTGCCGCTGCAGGTCCTGTTGCAGTGGAAGCCAGATCAGGACTCTGTCTGTGGGTGCTCTGTTTGATGCGTGTAGTCTCCACAAAAGTCTTAGCCGTGCGGGGGAGTCGTGCAGAAATCGCGCTGCAGCAGTTTGGACGGTGGCTGTTTTTATGGCAGTAGTCTCGTCGCGATACCGCCACGGCTGACTGCGGAGTCGTGACCCGCTACGACATTTAGATGACGGATGAATCGAAAAGCATGGAATATTCGGTAGTCTGCCCCTCCCCCGTATCCTCCTGCGCGCTTGGTCTAGTGCAGTCCTTGCTAGAGTAGCTCAGCAGGGGGTCGACACCCGGAGATGTAACCAGAAAAAGAGGACAGCAGGACACGCCTTTAAAATCAGCCGAAGGGCGTCACATCTCGGTACGAGTGGTGAAACAAGCAGGCAGTGCCCGAGTACTCATGGACATTGGCGGACTCCTCCATTATAAGTGTGCCCCCTAGAAAAATAACCCTCACGCATGCATTCATCATGTGTACGTTTCCAATACTAACTCCCCAACTATCGATAATTACGCCTAAAACAATCACTGACTTCCATGATCGATCACTGAGCGATAAGATGACAGCAGAATACCAATTACCCTTCACCTGAACGGCATACCCACTCAGGTAAGCAAGGTGACAACCCGAAGGCTCGGCTGCACACTGGATGGCTACCTTACACCTGCGAGCCACTTGCCCAAGTGCCCCCACATGACCTGTCTGTCTGCGATCCCTCCGCCCAGCGTGAGCGGCCCAACAGCGTCAGCTGTCCACCAGCAGTTTCCTGTCCTGGTAACCTTGATAACAATCAGGTCATGTGGAGGCGCGACGTTTCAGCACGACTGTGTTGTTTAAGGCGCGGTGTGTTCCGTGCTTCTCTCGCCGTTGTTGCACGTCTGCTGTGCGTGGCGCATCAGTGTGGCGGAATCCGAGGCTGGCTCCTGCTCGCACCATTTTGGGGCCGCAAAGCTCGACGCCCGACGGGTGACCGGGCGGGTCAAGGCTCTCGCACTCAACAGATCACAAATTGTTGTCCTGGCCGCGCGTTGTGACGGACATGATACACTTCTGTGAAGCAGGCCATTTGTTTTTCCTATGTTTGCATCGGGCAGCGATCACGCGACCTGAAACAGAATCCTATGACTGAAATGTCATCGTGCTGTTGACGAGTCAGGAAGGCTGGCTGCGTGCTGGTCCATTTATTCTGCGGATGAATCGAAAAGCATGGAATATTCGGTCATCCCCCAGCTGCGTCTTTGCTTAACTTCTCGTTACAAGGTAACGGAAGTCATATTTTCAGACTCCCGCGTAACTGAGCACCCAAGCATTTCCAGCACAACAGCCAAGTAATGTGAAAACATGTTATTTGCTAAAGAAGACGACGTAGGTTTCCTAAGCATATCAACACACATCAACGACAAAATGCGTCGTTGATATAAGACCTACAGCTCATTGGCTGCAATTTTAGCGACACTTATAGATAGCAAACCACCATTTCGGACAATGAACCATCAGCGGTGACAGATTACACCACCTATCGGAAGACCTATGAACCTCGGCTTCCGACGTGAGCCGTAAAAACCAAAGCGCTGTCGCCGTGGTATTACTCAGGGTAATAGATACCAGTATTACTTATGATGATTTCTTAAAGAGGGGGATCAGTTTGGCTTGTTCAACTTGATACAATATTCCAGACTGGCCAGTCTTGGCTGCGCGGTGTACCACAATGACCACAATTCTCACCACCAGACCATTCATGCATTAATGACTAGCAGCACTCTGATCGTTCTGTCCTGGTCAGGGGCGCCCGCAACAGGAGGGGCAGGGTCTCTCTTAGGAGACTTACGATCAAGGATTCGATCTCAGAGTGCTCGAATGGCCTGAAGGAACGGTCGCGGGTTGCATCAGAGATCCCGGCCCATAGGGCGGCCCCTAAATGTCAGCAGGAGGGCCTCTTGCAATAAGTCTGCACTCTTGCAGAGGGCCCCCTGGGACAATATTGAACTATCAGTTCCGTGACCGTCTGAGCTCTCAAGTCCATTTCCTGAGCAGGGACAAGGCCGGGGTACACCATTTGTTTTGGTTGGGGCCTCTTGCGCAATGATGGATCCCTGTGTCGGTCGGGGCACACATTGCCTGACAGGGAGTCCTGTTTCGGCAAGAAGTCTCACGTCAGCCAGGGGAACATTTGCTGAACGGGGACAGGGACGGGAGCCCAAATCTCAGAGGCTCTTCCGTTGGTCGGGGCCTTCTGTTCGTGAAAGAAGATATGACACCTTGATGAGATGAGATGATGAGACGAAATAATGAGATGAAAGTGATGAGATGATTAGATAAAATGCTGAGATGAGATGCTGAGATGCTGAGATGAGATGAAATGAAATGAGATGAGATGAGATGAGATGAGATGAGATGAGATGAGATGAAATGAGATGAGATGAGATGAGATGGAATTAGATGAGATGAGATGAGATGAGATGAGATGAGATGAGATGAGATGAGATGAGATGAGATGAAATGAGATGAGATGAAATGAAATGAGATGAGATGATCAGATGATGAGATTATCAGATGAGATAAGATGAGACGAGATGATGAGATCATGATATGATGATGACCCCAAATGGCACAACGGAACCGCCCCTTGTCAGTCAGGGGCCCCAGTACCGAGCAGGGGTCCTGAACGCATTTCAGCCAGGTGCGTTGCCTGAACTGGAGCTCTCATGTCGATTATTGGATCTACTGCGCCGGTAAGAGACCCTTTAAAGTCAATGTGGGCCATGCGTCGATCCGGGGTGAACTGCCTAGATCAGAAGGCCTGTTGGGCTAGGGTGGGGACCGACGCATACGTCATCCCTCTGAGGGCCTCTAGATCGACCTGGGGGCCTGACTACGTTTTGCGAAAGGACAATCAACAGGCACCCCGGACTGGGGCGGGAGGTGCTTCAGTGCTTGGCCGGGGACTATAATGTGCCCTCTAGCCCCCTAGTGTTCTTCCTACGAGGGCCCTCGCCCGGGAAAGGTAAGGCCTCATTAGTATTTGATGGAGTGAATCGAATTGAGGTTGAACAAGAACAACCCTTGTTTGATTAAGAACGTCCAGATATTTGCAAGATTGACTCAGGAAACAAATTACATAGCAAGTTTGGAAACTGCAACGCCTCCAATATTTAGGAAGCACGGACACCAATGGCCGGCGCTACAGTTTCTGTGAAATGCGTTGTGAAATAGTAGCTTTCAAACGTCATTTAAAATAAATGGTATCGTTCCAAGGATAGAAAATTGTTTTATATTACCTGCACGCATATTTCGCCTCAATAATTTCGAGGTTACCCTCTTGACGGACCTACAGGTACAGCACCAAGAGCAAAATCATGTCATCATTACGTCAAGAGTTCGTGGTGCTGTAAATGTTAATCCGCTGCCATTACAAATCTGAACATCTGCAGATGAAACATGCTGTCCTGACTTCCTTCCGATGTAACTATTTTATAAATCGTTCATAGATATTCCATTCCGATGTGTGTTCTAGTTCAGTTCACCGTCCAATTCACCTGTCCGGTTCACCCGTCCAGTCCAGTTCCGGTCCAGTTCACCCGCCTGTCGACCGGTGCCTGGTGTCAGCCTTGGGCCCGACCCCGTGCGCCCTATGGAGACTGGGACACCGGACATCTTGGTTTTAATTCTTAAGACTTGCGAGCGCACATGCTCAAAACTTTGCCAGACAACAATCTCCCCTGTCGACTATGAAGGAAGGGTAAACATCTCCTGGGAATCATGGCTAGGCCACATCAACGCAATTCGTTTACGGCACCACTGCGATGTACAATTTACGTCCAGCGCATGGGAGTCCATTATCTCTGTGGGGCCTCGAATAAGTCTGGCGAAGCCCTAATTGTTGTTGATTCAGAAAAAGCCCGCTGTATAATTGCAAAGTGAATAGCGCCGGTGGCCTATTCGATGGAATCATCTCATGTCCGATTATTCAATTTGATTGGCTGATACATGCCAACATTTTGACTCCCCTGGCTTCTGTTTCAGTTCGAGAACTGGTGGTAATTAAGCCAAGACGAGGGCAGTCGCGCCGTTCACGTTTCAAATGGCTGCGTTGACGACGTTTATTTATTTTTATTTTTTGTTGGGAGGGGGCTTTTCATTAGCAGCAGGCTATTTGTTCGCCTCTCTGCCCCATCTCCCGTCTTACCAGGACTGGCTGCGCCCTGGTTCCAGGCACACTGTTATGGGGTAAATATTTCATGCCAATGGAATCTGCGCATATGCAGAATGTTGAGTTTCCTTTTACTATTTGAAGCGGAGAGTTAATGCAACGCCTCTCTAACTGGCCAAGTTCTCTGACAGGTACTTCCGGTAGAGATGGGAGATAGATTAACCCCATGCACACGTAATCGCTTGGTTGGCACAGGAATGCATTTTTTTTATTCGTGGGTTGTTATTTTTTAGTTGCCCGAGAAAAAAGGGAAAAAACATTTGGAAGCTGCAAGCAACAATTACTCGCTTTCCACTCTCAACCACCAATTTAAGATAGCTTATGCTTTGCCGTAACACAGCTGTGGCCTTGTGCAGGCGAAATTCTAGCCTTGACCTGAAAAAATCATGAACCTGATCTAACTAACGTTAGTCTGACAAATGAACCTGGCCTGATCTATTCAACTTGGCATAAATATTGACGTGATTAATATTAACCTGACATAAGTACGCATGGTTAAAACAACCTTAAATTTTTATTTTCGCTGAGATTCCACCTAGCACAAGTCAGCCAGCATAACTTCTGGACTTGTGCTAGATGAGGAGCCGAACCCGACCCAGGCTCACAACACATGGGGCTCCGACTCTGACTCCGAGAAGCTCAATGTGTCTTTAAGTCGATTAGCGAGAAGTTATTATTCAAGTCCAGAAAACCTTCCGGTTAGAGCTAGTTTGGCGATTTTAATTGAAGCTTTTTACCGATTCCGATTGACGCTTTTTTGGCGATTCCGATTGGAGCTATTCTGGCAATTTCTATTGAAGCTATTTCGGGTTTAAAATCGCCATTCCACGACCCTCAAAAACGCCAGAGCAGGAAATTTATGCTGACAGTAGTGTTGTCTGCAAACGCCCGTTATGCAATGCAATGGGTTATGGGCTAGGTGAGGCTCGTCTTTCAATTCAACAAAGGCGGCATTTCTCAACATGTTGATAGATGCTAACCGAAGCTTGCAAATAATGTTGTGGCACCCAGTTCTCCTACAAATGCAAGCTGGGAATTAGTTGTGATATAGCACATGTCAATTGGGAATCCGTCTGCGGTCCAACTGTGACCTCTGGAGGTCAAAATGTAACGGTTTTGTGATGTCGAGGTAACTGGCATGAAACGTCATCAGAAACCTCTGGCATTAGTGATCCTGTAGTCAAACGATAGCCAATTACAAAAATGATCTCTGCCATTTTATCCTGACACGTGAACTATAAAGGTGAAGCGCACGAACCAAACTGTGCACCGATAAATACGCTGCTGGGGTTTTGTGAGTCGGATCGTTGGTATTAAGATTATAAGTTGCAGAGTCGACCCTTATGACCTTGGAATATTCCGTCAAATCTGTTCATCAAAGTGGAGTTCCCATATTGATATGCGCATCCCAAAACAACACAACTGTTGATATGTCTCATTTTTATGCACTTTTGACCACGAGCTAAGTCAGACAAAGTTTTGGACCCATCGTAGGCACACCTTACCCGGCATATCCGTACATCCGAATAGATAGCAACGTATTCATATTAAAATTCATACTCGTTAAGCCGAAAACCCGTTCACGCACAACTCCATCACCAATGCATTGAATCCACATTTGAGTAAGCAGATGCCTTGAGGCTCCACGACAACTTTTGGCGCACAGGCTGCCAAAAGCCCACATACACGCACGCACGTCATGGCTGACACATGGTCGTCTTCAGATTTTGATTCGATACACGCCCTGCCCGGGCCGAGATAATTCACATGGGGCTCTGCAGGGGCGGATCCAGGATTTCATCAAGGCGGGAGGAGGGGGGGGGGGGGGGGGCACGCAGCATTATAGCCCCTCAAAAAATCATTGCACTGCGGCTGCTAAATCTTAAGATGAATAATATATAAAAGAGATATATATGTATACATATATACATATATATAATATATATATACATATATATATATATATATAGATAAAGAGATCGAGAGAGGAGTAAGAGAGGAGAAGAGAGAGAGAGAGAGAGAGAAGAGAGAAAGAGAGAGAGAGAGAAGGAGAGAGAGAGAGAGAGAGGAGAGAGAGCGCGAGGAGAGAGAGAGAGAGAGCGCGAGAGAGCGAGCGCGAGCGAGAGAGAGGAGCGCGAGCGAGAGAGGAGCAGCAGAAAGAGAGAGAGGAGAGATCGAGAGAGAGAGAGGAGAGAGCAGAGGAGCGCGAGAGAGATAGAGAGAGCAGGAGAGGGAGCGCGAGCGAGAGAGCCAGAGAAAGAGCGATGCGAGAGAGAGAGAGAGAGAGAGAGAGAGGAGAGAGAGAGAGAGAGAGATGCCGTGCTGCCAGAGTCTCTCTCCTCTCTCTCTCTCTCTCTCTCTTTATATCTATATATGTATAGTAACTATGGGAAACCATCTTACACTGCACTGCCCAATCAAGCTAATCGCGCTATGGATGCACACACATGGAGTTCGTTCATTTTCTACAGACAATATGAAGTACCACGATTTTGAGGCAAAGTGTTTCGGAAACAACAGACCAAATAAACTCGAACTGGCTACTAAATACCATTAAAATCATGCACGGACTTGGTTCTTGGCTTATTCACGGCCATTCGGCTGGGGGATGTAATGAGCTGATAGCTGATGACTAATGCAGATGTTTTCCTTTGTTATAAAGAAATACAAAATATCCCAGCACTCAAAAGATGTTAAGAACGTGATGAACAAGTGTAATGAGTGTCACGCACTTAACAGCCAGTGGAAATGACACGCGACACCGGTGGCATGTAAGATTACGTTCGGCAGCTGCACATTAAAATGTATGGGCGCATATCCAACTGCTGCTCTAAGGCTAAGGCATCAAGGCCAACAGGGACGGAACCTGAGCGATCATGGATGCACCAGGGGGCAAACGAAGAGGACCCAGGTCAACAGATATAGGGTCCTCAGAGCAAGCGAAAAGAACCCAAGACCAACGTGGTGGCCCCCAAACGATCAGTACTGCCCCTGCAGGCTGACACATAGAGGCCCGGCCAGAATACAGGACCCTCTGAGCAAAGGGGAATGCCCCAAGACCATGATTTAATACCCCTGTGCTATCAAGAGCGCCCGGGCAGGTCAAGAGGAAGTGTCTCGATGGAGCGAAGACTCATCCGCAAATAAGATAAAGGGAAAGAGCCCTCGATCAGAGTAGAGGGCCCCTGAGCATCGAGTGTCTCGGTACCTTATCTTATACGAACCCCAGAGCAACAGCACGAGGCTTTCCGAGCAAGTGGAAAGAACCCGAGACTAATATGAAAGGTCCCTGATCAGCTGAGTGTACCCTGACATATCACGCCCAGAAAAAGCGCATAGAGCCTTTCGTGCACGTGGCAAGAATCCGTGGAGGAGAACCTGATCGATTAAGAGTGCCCAGGCATGAAAGCAGCTAGCGTCCCAACAGCAGTGTTGGGACCCGCGAGAAAATGTGAAGCGATCAAGGACATCGTGGAAAGCTCCTTAGCTATCAGACTGATCCGGCAAGTTAACATATAAGACCCGAGCAACAGCGTAATGCTTCTGGAGAGTGAAATGAGCGCCCAAATTTCTCCCCAGCAACACCTTCCCAATCAGTGAAGAATTAAATCTGTCTGCTTATGAACTCTTTACTTTTGCTAGCAACCGTTCTTGGTCGTCTGTGAGCCGAAGACGTCCAATTTCATTGTGTTTTTGTTTTGTTAGAAAACTGCGTCCGTTCGGTCGATTATGGACCTCTTCAGAGCCCATGGGTCCCCTCGGCATGGTTCATAGGCGGCATGATCCCGTGCCTTGCCCCCCCCCCCACCCCCTCTGTGTCCGTCACCGGCCCGAGCAATGGGGCCCGATGGGGCCCGCCAGGAACAGACAGCCATCCACTCAAATAAGAAATACAACACAGTGTGGAGGGCCCCGAATGATCAAGTGTGCCCGGGCAGATCAAAAGGTAGGGCTCCCAACACGAGCGTAAGACCATCCATTTGAAAAGGAAGCACCCAAGACACAGTGTAAATGGCCCCCGAACGATGGGATGTCCCCGAACAGCTTATCAGAAGGGGCCCGACAAGAGCGAAGGGCCTGCCATTCAAATAAGAAATACCCCAAACATGGTGCAGAGGGCCCCCGAAAGACGAAGTGTACCCGAGCAGGTCATCAGATGGCACCGATAGGAGTGTAGGACGCTAAATTCAAACATCAAGACCAAATGTGCAGGCCCCCGAACAATCCAGTGCGGCCGAGGAGGTGAACAGAGGAGGCCGCAAGTGCGCAGAGCCCCCCATTCCAATAGGACGTACCCAAGACCCAATGTACAGGGTCCCCGAACGATCAAATATGCCCGAGCAGGCTATCAGATGGCCCCGGACAAGAGCGTCCAAGGGTTATGATTACAATAAGATACACTAAAATACATTAAAATGCCCAATACGCAGGGCCTCCAAACAATTCAGTGTGCCCGAGAGGGTTAACACATGGGGCCATGACAAGTGTGTATGGCCCTTCATTCAAATAGAAAGCACCCAATACCAATTTGGAGGCCGGAACGACTGAGTGTGCCCAAGCAGGTGACCATATGGACACCGACAAGAGCGCAGGGCCTTAAGCAGGTGAAAGGAAATTGGAAGCGCACTAGACCGATGCAGAGGACCCATGAGCATATCGCAAGTGTGTCGGTAGGTTAACCGAGACCAACGTAAAGGGCCCCCGGGTAACCGAGAATACCCCGGCCGGTTAACATGTGGCGCCCCGGCTAAGGTCCACAGAGCATTTCTGGCGAGTGGAAAAAAATCCGCGGAAGGCCCCTAATTGACCAGAGCGCCTCGGCACGCCGGCAGGAAGGGCACAGCAACGGTTCATGGCCCTCCGACCAAACGCAAAGAAGTCTAGAGCAACGTGGAAGGCTCCTTAACAATCGGGATATAGCCCTGCAAGTGAGCATTAAGTCCCCGGAAACAGCATAGAGCCACTGGTCAGTGTAATGAGGCCTCAAACTTTCAATTAATAACTTTTTCACTCATTTATTTTTTTGTATTCTTGTGGGCCCTTCATTTTCGCCTACAGCTGTTCTTGGTCAGCTGGAAATACAAAAAATCTTAAAATTTGCTCCGTTTTGTGTAAAAAAACTGCGCCTGTTGGGTCGGCTATCGGCCTCTTCGGTGCCCAAGGGGAGGGAATGGCCCCATGACCCCTCTCTGGATCCGCCACGGGGGCTCTGGACTCCGCGTAATGGGACCCAGCTCTTTTTGAGGCTTCTATGACCCCTACATTAAGTTTACCGGGGCCCGGGGGTCTGGGCCCTTCGAACCCATGAAAAGCTGGTGGTCTTCCCAGTTGGAGCACGCAGCAAGCGCGTGTAGAGGCTTGAACCCTCATCATCCGATCTCTCAACGGATGGAATGTGGCGGGGAGACATACATTCTTACCAATTGACCTACTTTACAGACCAGTTTATTTCTAATGGCTTATTTGGTGGCTTCCTTTCACCGATTCTAGGATCGGTCCTAATGCCATCCAGAGTCAAGCGGGTTGCACAAGCCTGCACTTCCGCTGCGTTACGTGTGCTAGTTCTGCTGGCCGTCATTCAATTTAGTCTCTTTGTTTCTATTAGCAGAACGCTGACGTGCGGCGAGCAATGGCGACCGAGCGCTTCGTTTCGCCAAGTTGGGTTTGCGTGATGTTGGCGCCGGCGCGGCGAACTGTTAGCGGTCTGCAGCAGCGGCAGCAGTCGGTGACCGAGGGGCGGCGGGGTGGTTTGCGCTGCGGTGGTCGCGTTAGTTATAGTCGTAATAGTACGACTTTCCTCAAGCAAAGTGTCTGAATAGTGTTCAGTTGTATAAGCATTGCCGTGCTGATGCCTCTGATGAGCTGTGCCATTCGGATCTGAGTTTGGCGAAGAGGTGCGTTTCTTTGTTTGACACTGGGTCTCGCGTCCTGTGCTCTGCCATTATTTGCACGCATTGTTAACCAAGAGCATCCAACATGTTTGGTTCATTTGCTTGCAGAATGCTTAGAGTATTCAGTTTTTCTCAACTGCATATTTTTGTTATGGATTTTGAGTATCATGTTTCTTATTAACAGGTTATTTTGTGCATTGATCAGCAAGATTTTGCTTTTGTTATACTTGGCTAGGCCTGTGTCATTTACAGTCTGTGTTCTGCAAGTACTAGTATGCAGACACAGTGTGTACATTGCAAAACTTTCAATCATTTTCTCGCCTTCTGTGTCCATTTTCATCAATATAACTAGGAGGATGACATGTTTCCATGAATCCCTCAGAACTCATCACACTGATACCCACATGGATCCTAGTACTGTCCCAAATTATAATCATTCAGGAATATGAAAACCATGTGTTAGGAGGCTGGTGTCTGTTCTGGCAAAGCTTTGTTGTTAGAAAATGTTGGTATCGATATTTTGTAATGATGTTGTGTACACTGCCGTGACTGCATACAACATGTGTATTGAAATACACAGCATATAATGAACCAGACCTTTTAGAGTTGTTTAAGGAACTGCCTTTCTTTTTGACTAAATATGGTCGAAAATAAGGGGGGCTGAGTACTGTAGACATGCCCAATTACATGGCAAGAGCAGTTAGAACTAATGGTTTTGAAGAACGTAGCGTGACATAAAATAAGTTTGTGTGGTCGTTTGCTTAATGGCTTCTTTTTTGCCTACTCTTGAAAAGAAATGTCACTGTCACACAAAGAGCTGGATGAGCTGGTTGATTGTTAAAGGCTAATCACTGTAAATCACTTTTGTCCCTATCATTGTATCATTTTTGCAGCAGGAAGCTGAAATGCTGCTGCTGAAGCATTCAAGTTGATAATTTAGCCTGATTTTATGTGTGAAAAATCTTGACCTTTTCAGAAGCTAAATCTTTAAGTCATATTTTTTCAGTTTATGGCATATGTCATGTGCTGCAAGTGTAGTCCAACAGTATGTGGAGATAATATGTAAAACTTGTGAAACAATCAGACCCCAGGAGAGCAAGAAACTATCAGAATATAAACATTATGTCTCATAGGCATTGTTTGTTTGTTTCATTGCTGAGTCTTTTATTTTTGTGGAAACCTTTAAAAATTTAGAATGCAAACTGTTTGCTAAATCAAGTCTAACACTCAGATTACATATCAGGCATGCCTAACATAACTCACTGACTGACCTCACCAGCCTAACCCCCCTTAGTGTGTGTGACCCTGATAAGCCCTGCAGCTGCCACACATCCATTCCGCTAAGGTGACCGCCGGTGCCTTGGGTTTCAGACTCAGTCTGGCTACCTCCCGCTGACTAACTGCCGCCAGGGAGCGGGCTCTGTGCACCCCTAACGGGCCCTGGTGCCGGCCGGCCGCGTCTCCGCTCTGTCTCTAACGTCGCCGCGGCACTAACATGCGGCATGGAGATTGATCGGCAAAGCCTGGAGGCGTGGGCGCGCGACAAGCCGCTCAGCATCCTACAGCTGGACCCCGTGGACCGGGCCGTGCTCCGCGTGGCAGGTAGGCGCCGACACCGCTGGAGCACCCTCCTCACGTGCCCCCGTCGCCACAGGACGGCAGGGGCCTGCTCCACGCGGCCGGGGGACCCCGCTCGGTCTGGCAGGCGCTGATTTTGACGGCGGGATGGAGAAATGTGGTGGTGGTGGTATTGGGGGGGGGGGGGGGGGGGAGGGGAGAGGGAGGGGAGGGAATTTCCACCTCACGTGGACAGGACAGTTTCTAAGCTCATCAGGCAGTCACACCACAAACGCTTTTCCGCATGTCCTTTGGAAACAACATTGCAGGTCAGATCGTCCCCCACATCCTGCTATCCTGATTTGTTCCTCCGCAGTGTGGAACGGCATTAAACCATGGTGGCGGATGAGCGCGGCGGCAGAGAGCCCGTCGGGATCACTGGAATACGCTTCACTCCTTGGCACCCCGCACCCCCCTCCCCCTAGCACCCTGCTGCACCTGGCATTCGTCCCCACCCTCGTCCTCGAACTCATCAGATTGCTAGGCAGTTCGCTTAGCTGACTGAACTAAACTAATGCAGCTAACATACCAGCTAAGATGATACGCGCTGTTTTCCGCTTGCATCATTCCGCTTGGTCCCACAAACGCCTCCTGGTATTCGCCGTCAGATCTACTTTTCTTTGATGACGAGGCGATCCCAGCGAGGAATTGGAGTCCCCCAATCCTGTTGTCCTGCGGAGTGGGGATGCCTATATCATAGTGGATGTCGGATGGAGTTTGAAACCCGTAGAATTTGCGTCTCGCTGACATTCATGCTGCAACAGACTTAGTCAACTGAAATTTCGTGCCTGTGGCGTCTGCATTTTCTAAGTATCAAGTGATTACGGAGCCTGCCAAATGTCAGTAAGTGCCACTTAGTATTCTTTCATGGTTTTACGCGACTGCATTCTGCAACGTGTAATAAACTTACGCTATTACATCCATTTGCCCTAACCAACTGTTATCTGAATTATCTACTATTGTCACATGCGGCCATATCGACTGCCACATGCGTTCACTTCAAACGCGTATGGCTGGCGATTGTATGCCGTTTCGCCGTTTTCGTTTTTCAAACCTGGACGTCCAGAGTCCCACATTGCCGCGACTGATCGGCTCCGCGAAGGCAAGATTTTGACGCCAATTACGAATAAGGGTTTAACAGAACCTGCAGCGAAAAAATCTTGGCGAGCTGGATGCCAAGGCCCCAAATGAAGCAAAACATGCTCAGGTGCATGGCAACAACTGAAAGACAACGAATGTCAGAGCTTCTAAAAGACACTGATCGCCTGAGCCAGGGGCGAAGTGAGTTCTGGTGTTTTGGCGTGATTGGCCAACCATTTAGCAGCCAATTTTTTCACGGAGCAGCCTTGAACGTCGGTTATCGCACCCGTAGATGTTTCGGTTCATCGCACGACAACCTGCACAATACCGGATTAGTTTTCCCACGGAGTGAACGCCGCACTCATGATGCTGCCTCCTGAAGACGTTGAAAACTCTGCTTTGTTCAAGATTCCATGGAGATGGCCGGTGCCGAGGGCGGGTTTCTCATCAAATGCACGCCGTTCTGATGACCCCATACTGTCCAGCTATCTATTGATCAAGCCAAGATAGTGAGGTGTCGTTGCCATGGCCATCATGGCTTCCGTTTCTCGAAGCACGCCCCAATCGGGCGGCGCGGCCTTATCGATGCAGGCGTCGACGTATCGGGCCAGTTGCGGCACGTGGTGCGTCGCTTTTGACCTGCCTTCTGACCCAACCAGCCCAGGGCCGACCGGACGCGACCCGATCCAACCGACCCGACCCGACCCGACCCGACCCGACCCGACCCGACCCGACCCGACCCGACCCGACCCGACCCGACCCGACCCGACCCGACCCGACCCGACCCAAACCAGTGCGGCTTGCCCGGGGTCGTCGGTCATAGGATCAGACGTCGCGCGTCAGAACAATGCGACGGCGAATGCTATCGATGACCAGCGTAGGCCGTTTTTGCACAAGCCGTGCTGGCCGGCGAGCCGGCTTTGTCGGCGATTTCCGGGCCGTCACGCGATGGTAGGCGCCGCATTCTGAGGGGTTACCGCAAGAGAGCACCTGCTGACCACTGCCAACGGGCCACGTGGGGTTCTGTCGGAGATAGCCGTCCGACCGCATTGTTCTCCGCCGAGTCGATTCCGGCTCCGCCCCGCGACTCATGACTCGCGCCGACTCACGCGACTTTGGTTCCGAGTCGGACTCGATAAATACGGCGCAGTGAGGAAGCGACCCCGGTTCGATCGCAGGAAGGTCTGACGTGATGCGTCATCAGTTAGGACGGATTTTTCGCTTTGATATCGGTCATGTTGTGCCTTTGCAATGGCTATATGCTGATTTTTAAAGAGTATTTCACCAAAAGCAGTGAATAAAGCCATTGTATGAAATACTCAGGTCACACTGAAAGCTGCCAAAATTATCTATTGTGTTTTTATTGAATTTTGGCGGAATGGACGTTTTTGTTACCCCGACTTACTTGCGAGTCTCAGTTCAGACTGCGGCGCCCTGAACGTTTTGATCAACTTCGTTTCACCCAAAATGAATCAAAACACCTCTGATGGGGGGGGGGGGGGGGGTCAATTCCTACCTCACCCTAATTCAGCTCACGCCTGAGTTGGACGTCCGCGGCCTGTATGCACTCAAAGGCCCACTGGTGACAATCGAAACCTCTCGGGAACGTTCCCAGCCGTGGTGTCGTCATGACGGAGGCTGACGCAGAAGCCTGCTCACTCGGCGAGCCAATCGCTGCGCGTGGTCAGGGGCAGGACGCACCTGCGGGGGCGCTCGATGGCCAGCAGGGGCGGGCTCAGCGGCGCGTGATCAGGGGCAGGACGCACCTGCGGGAGCGCTCGGTGGTCAGCGGAGCGGGCTCAGCGGCGCGTGGTAAGGGGCTGGAAGCACCTGCGGAGGCGCTCGGTGGTCAGCAGGGGCGGGCGTAGCAGCGTGCGGTCAGGGACAGGACGCACCCGTGGGGGTCTCGGTTGTCAGCAGGGGCGGGCTCAGCGGCGCGCGGTCAGGGGCAGGACGCACCCGTGGGGGTGCTCGGTGGTCAGCAGGGGTGGGCTCAGCGCCGCTGTGTGGCAAGAAAAGACAGATTTGTAGTGCTGAAATTGTATACCATTTCCCTCAAACTTCGTAATTTGTGGCGTACCCACTTTCCGAAAGCGCTCAATGTTACTCTGTCGATATGGATAGAAATCATTTGATGAAATGGCATTGTGCCTCCGTTTCATTGGTGCACACCGCCTCTCGCGGAAGTGGCAGGGGCGATGCGATGCTTTTTCTATAAATACCGGGGTGAGTGGCCGGTCACCACCATTTCGTGGCTGAGTCAGGTCTGGCCGTACCTGACGTGACAGTCGTCCTTCAGAAGGTGATGTCGCTCAAAGGTATCTAAAAACGAGACAATAAATTCAAATTTTGTGCGTAGGAACTTTTTCCGCACACCACGGTGGCATAGCTCCCAGGTCGAGCAATGCAGTCTCCGGCCAGATCGCGCCGGCCATGTGAGTATGTGTCAGCATGAGACGAGAGATGGCGGCGAGCCGCCCTGATGCGGTTTATCGGCGCAATCGACGGCGAGCGTCCAAAGGGCGGCAGGCCACGGTACACCGACCCGTCACGAGTACAGCAACGCTAGGGGTGTGGAGTGGGCCACTGCCCTGCGCGACAGTTCACTGCCCCGTCACGTGTACACTGCCCCTTGGGGTGCTGGAGTCGGCCACCCTACCCTGCGCGACAGTACACCGACCCGTCACGTGTACACTGCCCCTTGGGGTGCTGGAGTCGGCCACCCTGCCCTACGCGACAGTACACCGACCCGTCACGTGAACACCACCCCAAGGGGTGCTGGTGTGGGTCGTGCTTTCCTGCGAGCCCAGGCGGTTGGCGTCCTGCTATGGTGGCCAGTTTCGTAAGGTAATCGTCATAAGTCGTGCCGTGTGTTGTGTGAGCAGACGGGCCCGAAAGAGACACATTTTTGCGAGTCTGTCAAAATTTATTGCTCTTTTTGGTCTCTTGCCATCCTTGCGTGCGGAGCTGCGTGCATGACTCGCGCTTTTACGCCGCGTCAGTGTTTTGTACGCGTCTCCGTGATGGGGTGTGCGAAACCGGCCGCTTCTTGCTCCCGTCCCCTCCCTTCCCCTCCCCGGCCGGACGCACGTGCGCAGGTGTGTCCAGAGCCGGAGTCGGCGCCACAGGTGCCGAGCGGCCGGGCGGGCCATCTGACCCGACTCATGACGCGGCTCCACTCTGGGGTGCACGCGGCGGCACGCGGCCAGCTCCGGAGCCGGCCGCAGCGGCGAGGAGGAGGGGCGTCCCGTGGGGGCATACGCCCACCAGTCCGGTCACGGTTTGAGGCTGTTGGCTTGAGGTTCTAGACGGTGCAGATAGGCGTGTGCGAGTCGTTACTGAAATACCAAAACCTTCGCATTTCAAAAGAAGAACACTCCAACCTGGTGAGCTCGGCGTCGGGCAGGTGCAGGCGGAGTGCGGACGCTCGTGCCCAGGCACCGCCGGACGTCGACGTCCGGCGGTGCCCGGCGGCGACGTGCGGCCCGCTCCGCCTGATCGTGATGCCGAGGTGAGGCGCGGTACTGAGCGCGTCGTACCGTGGCCGACGCTGTCTGCGGTTCGTTCTGCCGGGCGAGCGTCTTCCGTCGGAACGGAGGGCAGCCGGCGCCGGCATGTAGAACAAATGAGAACGGATTCCGTCCGTCGGAATTGCTGCAAGCAAAACTCAGACGTTGGAACGGAAGAGAACCCAGGAGCGGATTCGTTGGGACCGGTGGCGGACGACGACGGGCCACCCTGTTCCTCCGCACCGAATCCCACGCAGCACGCCGGCGGGTGGTACCGAGCCATACGCAGCACGCCAGCGTTCTGGCCACACTTGCACGGCGCGTAACGCGGAACACCTGAACAGCCGATCACAAGCCCCAGGTAGCCGCCACCTGGCGGGTGCGTCATTAACCGTTCCTACCCGCCGTCAGCGAGGTTTGCACAAACAAACAGAACCATTACCACACAGTGGCGCGCGGCACGCCAGGTACGCCGACAGCGGCGCCGCGCGGTGGCGGCAAGGACGCCGGAGCGGTGCGGGAGGAACGGCACGTCACAGGGTGCGGCGGGGTTAGCGCACTGCCGGGCCGTCGAGTGTTTCGAGAGGTCGGGCCCGGTTCTGCAGCGGTCGTAATGCCAGTCTCACGACAGCGAATCCCGAGGGCGGTGAAACGACGCGGGTGATGACGGCTGTGGAAGCCCGGTTCGGGGCGGGTGATGCGATAATGTCCAGCTGGCCGCACGCGCTGCGACGGCAAAGAAGGTAGCGAATTTATTGGTGAGAAAATGGTGCAGCCCGTTGTCAGGTATTTCACGTTACACTTGCTGATCAGAGTGTGAAGGTTAAGCATTACGAGAAGTGCCCTGACACATCGCCGTGCGGTGAGACACGACTCCGCCCGTTATCCGGTGGCCCGTGTCTGCACCGTGAGCGGTCGCCTCACACCGATTCCTCGCCGTCGCTCCACTGCGCCGATCGTGTCCCTTGGCCCCCTTCCCCCCCGGGACGGTCACCGGAGGCCGGCAGTGGGGCAGGGCGCTCGTGCGGGCCGGGCGTCGGTCAGCGCCCTCAGGGCGGCACCGGCCTGGACCGGTCCGCCGCGCCTCACCGCCCCGGCCGCCGGCTCCGGCTGCACTGCGCCAACCCCCCCCCCCCCCTGCCGTGGCCGGCGAGCGGCGGCGCCCCGGCGGCAGAAGCGGCGTATGACCAAGAAATCGGGATTTGATTCTCGCTGCGGGGAGTTTTCACAGGCTTCAGTTTCCAACGGGCATGATGACGCAGACGACGCAGGCAGACAGCGCTCGATGAAACCATGCAACTACACTCCTCCACTGCTGCTGGTCCGCCCCCTCGCCGGCCACGGGCCGTCCGTCCAGCCCTCTCACATCATCTCCCGCCGGCGTCCCGTCGGCGCCGGTCGTGTCAACGCCCCGCTCGTACGCACCCCGCCGGGACGACCGGCGTGTCCCTGACGCCGGCCCCGCATAAGGCCGGCCGTCACCACCCCGCTGCGCGCCTCTCGCCGCGGCCGGCGCACGTCTTGTCGTGCGTCCGTGCAGATGGTATCGCTTGCCGCGACACCGCCGGCGGCGCGGCTGCTGTCGCTGCTGTCGCTGCTGTCGCTGGCACATGTCTGACGTCAGTGCACTGCCGTGGATGGCGGTTGCGATAGCTCCGCTCGACGCGACGGGGTGACGCTCGCTGCGTGTCGGTCAAACCGGCGCTGCGCTGGGGAGGGGCGGGGGGGGGGGGGGCTTCAAATCAATGGCGGCAGTCGCTCGCGCCGCGGGCGCCACAAGTGTGAGCCCGCCGCGCGCGCCATTTACGGGGAGGGCCAGACACGGCGGGTTGTCCATCTGTGCGCCCGAGTGGCCGCCCTGGGTAGAAGCTGCGACACTCCGATGGCACCGTGCCTTGGCGTCCAGGCCGCTGAGTCTGCTTCCCTCAGCTCCTGTTTGAGTCCGCGCCGCGTTGTTCTCTCCATGCAATCGATGAACGTTGCAGTCCATTACCGGTTGTTGTGTTTCGGCTGCGAGATTAAGCAGCAGCCTCAGATTGGAGCTAGGATATTTCGGGGTCAGGTGCTTGGGACCACGCTTGTCCTTGTTCAGCTCGCACACCAAACGCATGAACAGATGCAGCCCAGCTGACGCCCGTGAGCTTGCCACAGAGGCAGCACGCTAACGTGCACTGTGTCGTATCGCAAAGGCTGAGGAGGGAAACAATTTTGACACGCGTGATTTACTGGTTTGAACTGATCGCGCCTTTCGCAGGACATTGTTGAGTTGTTCATGCTCTTCATGTGAGATATTTAGGAACTTTGATAGACGCATTGCATTTTGTAACATCAGTCGGTCGCAGACGACAGTGCGTTTTCAGTGAGACGGCTTGCACTTGTCAAGTCGCAAGTTACACGTACGGGCCCCTTTTGACCGTAATTATTCGGGCGAGTCCTGTTTTTACTGACGACTTGGATAGTCGTGACTTAACGTGGCGGTCTACGGAAGTTTTCCTGGTTTGTCCGACGGCGACGACCGCGTACACTTTTCTGCACTCGGCATTGATGCATCAGTCCCTGCTGCACCCGTTTTCCTGCAGGAATCATGCCACCGCGCATGCCGGGCGGCGCAGTAACGTGTCCCACTGACCGCGCTGTTGTGTTCAGGCGATCGCAGTATGCGCCCGGTCATTGACAGTCCAAAGTCGCATCTTCACTCCCGGATTGTATACGGAATGGGACTTGCATTATGCGTATTATGGGCGATATTTCTGGCTAACCTGGGTTAATTGTTCGTTAGCTCCTCGCATTAGCGAAAAGGCGTCGAAATGATTAAAGAGATACATACCTTGGGTTGATTTTAGGCCGTAATGATGGCCGGTGTGTCGATCAGTCAATATCAGGGCGCCGGTGACCACGGCGCCATTAAATGTCGATACGTCAGTTCCTCGGCGCGCACCGGCGCTCCTCACCACACGCCCCGTCTCTCGATGTCGGGAATCCGTGCTCGAGAGGTGATTCGTCACCAGGCGACGGTGGTTATTTTCGGAGGCGTTCGACAGCGCGGGTCATTATCCTCGCCGAATCTCACGAGAGCCGCCGGCGTGTGGCGAATGCAACCAGGCGGTTCCTACCCCGGCGGGGCGCGGTCCCGGCACCGGCGGGGCAGTGGCCGCGCGTGCTGATCCGACGCCGGAGTCCAGAGGCGCGCTGGCTGCTCCTGCCCTGGCGGGGCGCGGTCCCGGCACCGGCAGGGCAGTGGCCGCGCGTGCTGATCCGACGCCGGAGTCCAGAGGCGCGCTGGCTGCTCCTGCCCTGGCGGGGCGCGGTCCCGGCACCGGCAGGGCAGTGGCCGCGCGTGCTGATCCGACGCCGGAGTCCAGAGGCGCGCTGGCTGCTCCTGCCCCGGCGGGGCGCGGTCCCGGCACCGGCGGGGCAGTGGCCGCGCGTGCTGATCCGACGCCGGAGTCCAGAGGCGCGCTGGCTGCTCCTGCCCTGGCGGGGCGCGGTCTCGGCACCGGCGGGGCAGCGGCAGCGCGTGCTGCTCCGACGTCAGAGCTCGGAAGCGCGCCGGCGGCTCGCGCAGTTGTCCAGGTCGCGGGATGTACAGCACAGCCCTCATCACTGAGCTGACACGACTGCCCTGACCTGGTTTGTACCGCGTCCTGAGATGGCTGAGGGTGAGGATGGGTCCCAGTCGACGACTCCCGAGTGCTCACGCGAAGATTAGCCGACGGGTTTTCGTTGCACCCATTCAGGAAGAGCGGATGATATGTCATTCAAGGCGTCTGTGCCTTGCGCTGTTGTCAGCAAGCTTACAGAACAGCCGATATGTTTCAAAGCGCAAACACGAGGCACAACGAAACACATACAACAGCTCGTTCCAAAAGGAACGAGCTGTTGTACCTTGTGTGTTGTTGAACGAGCTGTTTTAGTGTCTTGTTACTACGACACTCGTTATTTGCCTCTCCATCTTCCATGGAAGCCCGCGGACGGCGACCACCGCCAATCTCCTGCACTTCGTAACAGTACTCAGCCGCGTTTCCATCGAGCTTGTAGTCCTCCGGCAGCACTGATACTCCAGCCACATTCATGTATGCAGCTCTGCGGACCGTGCCGACCGCCGCCCGACCAGCCTGACCGGACCTGTTTGTCGGCTGCCGCGGGTCGTCCGTCAGGCGACTCCGCATGGTCCGCCGCCCAGTGGTACGCGGCCCGAGCCGGTTCTTGCTCCGACGTACGATTCTGCCGGCACCAATTTGTGATCGGAGGATAACAACATGCTTGATGTCCTGAAGCCCAGCTGCGCTCTTCATGCCGCGTGTCGTTTATCACTGCGTCGCCGCTGTTCCGCTACTGAGAAGGAGGCCGCATGTGTGGGACGTTGTTTCCGTTTCGGTAAAGCCCGATCACCCTCCCTTCATCACTAACCCTTCGTAATCCGACGACGCGGTGACATCACGACCCGTGACATCACGTTCGGCGTTATCGTGACCCCGGACCGTGATAGGGCGGCGCTAATCTTCACGGCTTGAGTGACCACCGCCGCCACCGCCACCCATCTGGCGTCTGGCTGTGTGGCCGACGGGTGGCGTGGCCTGTGCGATGGAGCAGGCCTATGGCCAACACGCGGCGCAGCGATCAGGTGAGGCCGCGCGGGCGACACCGACCTCGGGTATCGGGTCAGGTGGACGCCGACCTTGTCGTCGGGTCGACGCCGACCTGGGGTATCGGTCGGAGCGGCGCCGACCTGGGGCATCGGTCAGGACGACACGGACCTGGGGTATCGGTCAAGTCGACACCAATCTGGGGATCGTGCAGCGCAGCAGTGCCACTGCACGAATGTCGACGGGTGCTCCCTGAATAGGCTGACTTTATTGGTGGAAAGCCGACGTCAGTTCTGCATCCCGCTGGTTTTTTAAGCGTGCACTGCATGCGGTTACAACAGCGCGAAAATGCTGACGCCAGTGACAGGGACAGGAACCCAGCCGGCGCCGTGAGCGCCTCTATGGACGGCGCCTTCACCCCAACCGGCAGGCACTCGCTGTCCTCTGACGTCCGCTGTCCTCTGACGGCGCCACGTTCACGGCGCGGCCCGGCCACGTCCGCGGCGCGGTCCGGTCACGTCCGCGGCACGTCCTGGCCACGTCAGCGGCGCGGCCTGGCCACGTCCGCGGCGCGGCCTGGCCACGTCCGCGGCGCGGCCCGGCCACGTCCGCGGCGCGGCCCGGCCACGTCCGCGGCGCGGCCTGGCCACGTCCGCGGCGCGGCTCGGCCACGTCCGCGGCGCGGTCGGCCACGTCCGCGGCACGTCCTGGCCACGTCAGCGGCGCGGCCTGGCCGCGTCCGCGGCGCGGCCCGGCCACGTCCGCGGCGCGGCCTGGCCACGTCCGCGGCGCGGCTCGGCCACGTCCGCGGCGCGGCCTGGCCACGTCCGCGGCGCGGCCTGGCCGCCCGGCCCTGCCGGAGCGCGGCCGCCTCCGCAGCGGCGTCATGGCCACCAGAGCGACCGCGCCCAGTACACGAGCCCGGCATCCGGGGGCCGCGCTGTTGATGAGCCCGCAGATGAGCCGCGGCCGTTACAGCGCATCACGGCCGGCGCACGGCTGGGCCGTCGGCCTGTGTCGGCGGCCGGAACGCGGCCGCTGGCCGCCCCATAAACCTTGGCCGGCGCATGGAGATGCGTCATGGGTGCTCTGGAGCGCGCAGAATGGTGCAGACGGCGGTCAGCGTGCATTTGGGCCAGTTGGCTCCGGGTGTGCATCGAGGTCAATTGTTCAGTTCACAGTGACGCCGGAAAACGGGCAGTTCGAGCTGGCAGCATCCAGTCTGGATTCCGCTCCCTTTCATGGATTGTTCGCCGCCTGTAGGAACCAAAGCGTGAGCGCTGCGGTCTCTCGCGCTTGGTTGAGCTGTAGGCACTGCGCACGCGTTGGGCGGAACTCCGGCTCCGGGGATCGGAGCTGTGCTCGGAGACCTCTGGATTACCACGCCACGGACACCGCACGTTTCAGCTGGTTCCACGCCCGTTTGGCGGACAGTCTGAAATTCCTCCGCGATGCGCGCGCTTTAGCTCCTTTTGATCCTCTGCCAACAAGCCGCCGCTAACAAGTGTTGTTCTTGAAAATGCGACAGTGCGACAGCCTTATTCCCCGTAGAATAACCATGAGACTTGAAAGATTGATGTCTTGATACTTCGGCTGCATGCCTTTATTGAAACGAAAAGTTTTCCGTTTCGATCGAGGCATGTAACTGACATATCAGTACATCTGTGTCGCCATTTTCCTGGTTATTCTACGATGAACGATGCTATTAGTACTGTCTTGCTTATATGTGTAATGTTCCTCGGGAGTGCACTAAACATCTTAAGGGTTCTACTCGTATTCCTTTGCTTTAAAGCCAAGTGCTTACGGCTGCTCCACTTCAGAACTGTCGACGGAGGCCGCCACCTCCACAGACCGTGTCGTATCAGGCAGGCCATCCGCCCTCCGCCCATGCGGACTGCCGCTGGGTGTTCATCGTCAGGTATGAGCTACACGTGCCTGGCACGTTATTGGATGACAGGAGCGGGTGCTCGCCACCACCGGGCCCGGCCGAACTCAGTCTGACACGTCCCGCAGTCTTGCCGAGCTCGGTCTGACACGCCCCGCAGTCCTGCCGAGCTCAGTCTGACACGCCCCGCAGTCCTGCCGAGCTCAGTCTGACACGCCCCGCAGTCCTGCCGAGCTCAGTCTGACACGCCCCGCAGTCCTGCCGAGCTCAGTCTGACACGCCCCCAGTCCTGCCGAGCTCAGTCTGGCACGCCCCCAGTCCTGCCGAGCTCAGTCTGGCACGCCCCCAGTCCTGCCGAGCTCAGTCTGACACGCCCCGTGGTCCTGCCGAGCTCAGTCTGGCACGCCCCCAGTCCTGCCGAGCTCAGTCTGACACGCCCCCAGTCCTGCCGAGCTCAGTCTGGCACGCCCCCAGTCCTGCCGAGCTCAGTCTGACACGCCCCCAGTCCTGCCGAGCTCAGTCTGACACGCCCTTTATTCCTGCCGAGCTCAGTCTGGCGCGCCCCCAGTCCTGCCGAGCTCAGTCTGGCACGCCCCCAGTCCTGCCGAGCTCAGTCTGGCACGCCCCCAGTCCTGCCGAGCTCAGTCTGGCACGCCCCCAGTCCTGCCGAGCTCAGTCTGGCACGCCCCCAGTCCTGCCGAGCTCAGTCTGGCACGCCCCCAGTCCTGCCGAGCTCAGTCTGGCACGCCCCCAGTCCTGCCGAGCTCAGTCTGACACGCCCCCAGTCCTGCCGAGCTCAGTCTGACACGCCCCCAGTCCTGCCGAGCGCCGGCCATGACGTCACACGGGGCCATGTTTACCGAGGTATCACCTGGAGCTGCGCAGCCCGCACAGTCAAATAGCGCACTGCGCGAAGCCGTGCGCTGCCAGTGGACGCAGCAAATGGACGCAGCCACGCCTGGCGTGGGTCAGCTCAGCCGTCTGAACGCCGTCTGAGCGCGGAGCCGCCTGGGAGCGGGCCTGGGACGTGTGCTGGAAGCCGGGACCACGGCGACGGGCCCGGCCGGCCGGCGGACGGAGCGATCTCGCGAGCGCCTCGCCGGCCTGGCCGCGGTCCCTCAGACGCGATTTGGGGGAAGGGGGGAGGGAGCGTGCAGGCACGAGCTGGGCAGGGCTTGACACGGTGCTGCCGGCGCAGAAGAGATGAGATTGGGAGGTCACGGAGAAGTTGTCCGTGCACTGAGGTCGGAGCGGTGCGTGTGGGAGGAAACCCCGTGTCCTGGTGATAGCAGAATCCTATGCCGACTCGTCAAAGGTGCGTTGTTTTGCTGCGCTTTATCAGAATGAATAAGAAGGATGGGGCGTCATAATGCAGCTTTCACAATTTGTGTGGTGCTGCACTCAGCAATTAGCAACGAATAGAGAGGAAACAGTTTTTTTAAACTATGTCCCGCAATATAGGAAACTAATTCGTTTGCACTTCGCACGGATGTGGCACTAACTCAAATGCACTCTTTTAATCAGACTGTAATACGTTTCGTTCTATGCAGCGTGCAGCGTGTACCCAACGCTCAATGCTGAATGAGAACGTGACAAAGGCTGTTTTTGTCACCCACTGTTTTGCGATAATTGATGTCATGCCGGGATGTTCCGATCGACAAGTTCGACGGTTCTATTCCATTGTCCAATAAATCGTCGCCGAAGTTCATTACGATTCTTTTGAAAGGCCGATTATTCATCCATGCGTCTGGGCGCTGATTGAAACGTCATTTATCTCATTTCGATGTCATAGCTCGTGGTGGCGAAACCTGATGTTGAGACTTCGGCAAACTGCAAAAATCCGTCCAAGACACGCGCCGTACCAGTATTGCGCAAGCGCCAATATCATTAGCGTTCAGCGCACGGCATTAACGCGGACAGGAGCTCCTGTCAGTGAGAACATCCAGCACGCGCCAGATGTGCAGCACATGCTGAAGAAACTGCACACGCGCAGCAGCCACGGTTGCGATGCGGCCCGAACCTTTGGGCGGCACGCAAGAGACTGGATGAACGGAGGCGCCCCACCGCCAAACAAGCAGAGGTACGGACGCTTGTCGCCGGCACGCGGAAGTGATCCCATCAGCCGAGGCGCAGCCGTCTGTTCGCAGAGTCCCTCTGAACCGGAGACTGTTGCGCCGCGGTCTCCGGTGGGGACCGCCGTTTGTATTATGCATCATGGTCCATAACGCCCGACGTTACCGCCCACGGAGCGTGCACAATGCAAATACGCCGTGCACCGCACGCGAACACGGCCACCCTGTGCGGCTGCGGCCAGCGGCGGACGATAGCCGGCCAGCACACTCGGCGGCGGCTGTGAACCATGAACGCCGCCCTGTCCGCGGGTGTGCGGGCCGGCGCAGCCTGTGTGAACCCCCCCGCGGCGGCCCGGGTGTGGGCGTCCGCCCCCGCCACGTGCCGCGGCCGTCTCCGAGAGCCGGCGATGGTCTCCGAGAGGCGGCGGCGACCTCCGAGAGGCGGCGGTGGTCTCCGAGAGACGGCGGTGGTCTCCGAGAGACGGCGGTGCTCTCCGAGACACCTGGGAGGTGTCCGAGACACCGGCGGCACTCACATGAAAATCATAGATGTATTTGAGATATTTACGCAGCCTCCGATAGTGCGGCGGCGACTTCCAAGAAATCGGCGGCGGTCTCCGGGAGACTGGTGGAGGTCTCCGGGAGACTGGCGGAGGTCTCCGAGAGAGCGCCACCTGCCTCCGGGGGACGCTCGCAGTGTGACATCACCCACTCCATTGTGTGGCTCGTGCCGGATGCTCTGTATGGTGCCGCGCATCCCGCCGCGGGTGACGGGCAGGGGGGGGGACGGGGGGGGGGCACCTGGCGAGCTTCCGCGCCCGTTCCGCGAGGCGTGGGCGCCGCGCTGGACATCCGCTGTCCGTCGGCCGGGTGTCCCGCACCGCTCGGCACCTGCCGACCAGCGCGGGGCGTGCATGGGGAGCAGCGGGGCGGGGTAACGATGGGCTGGGAGCTCACCCGCAACTGAAGCCGACGTGGAGCTGCCACAGACTAACGTGCGGCGATAGAAGCCAGTACTTTCTGCATTCTTGCCGTTCGTGCGGGCTGGAGCCACGCCCCTCGTTTCACTCGCGCCGACGGTCATGCACCCCGCTCCCGCAAACCGTGCCCCAGGCCATTTGCATCGCATCTATGGAAGGGGACCGGCCACCCTGGAGGGCGCGCTGCAGCTGCCCCTTGCGCCGCGCGCGCCCCGCCCCGCCCCTCCCGGCAGCGCCGGACGGAAACCTCATGTAATCCGATCTCAGCCGGTCTGTTTGCGCCGCCGATCGCCCTCCCAGTTTTTGTTTTCGAGCCCGCGAAGCCTTGTTAAGAACGGTCAGCGAGAGCGGAGGAGGGGCCGGGGCGTGTGGAAACACCGCCTTTGAAAGCTACTGCGTGGGATGGCGCTGGCGATGATTGCAATCGGCGAATACCGGAGTCGGTGTGGATTATCGAACGACGTTGCGGCAATTAGTCGCTTCGTCTGACCTGTCCCTCACGACTCCGGTAGCCCCATTAGTGCCACGAATTGTCCGGCCAGCCGAGCGCCAGGCATCCTGTTCCGCCAGCGTGTGGTATGCTGTTACCAATTACAGCTGCGCCCTGGGGCGGCGCCCATCAGAGCTGCGCGGAAAAGGCTGCGCCGTTTAAGCGCGGTTCATGACGTGCAGCTTATCATTTATACGTTAAACCAGGAGCGCCAGGATCATCAGGAGAACGAAAGTGCCGAAAGGCTGTCAGAGCCACCCAAAACGGGCATATTTCATTCTTGTGCAGTTTGAATCACATCTCCATCGAACAGTGCGGCGCACATTGCCGAACCGGCTCCAGCTGTGGTGACATACCGGGGCAGCAGTTCCGCTGCCGCCTCCACCGGCGGCCGTCACCGCCCCGCTCGCTCCGCGCGGCGCGGCGCACCGCAGCACGCAGCGCGTACCGTGCGGCCGGCACTGCCCCGCTCGCTCGGCGCGGCGCGGCGCGGCGCACCGCGGTACGCAGCGCGTCCCGTGCCGCCGGCACCGTCCCGGTAGCCGTGGGAACCGCCGCACGGCGGCCCGGCAGCCGGCCAAGGTCGCGGCGGGCTGGGCCGCGCGCCGGTCACTGGCTTCAGTATTGTCGTCCCCGAAGCGGCGCGGGTTACAGAGACACGGTCTGCGGGTCCGTTTACTGCACTCGACTCATTGATGACTCCCTTACCACACGATGGAGTCATCAATGAGGCACGGTGTTCTGTATGTTTTCATGCTAACATCGGTTGCGCCGATTGGTCGGTGTAGCAGGGCTTGGTGTTCGGTGGGCAGCGGGACACTGCTGACGGTGCCACCCCCGCCGCTTGGCGGAGTCCGGTCCACGCGGTAGGCGACGGCCCGGGGCTCGCGGGGTCGGCCCCCGGGGTCCTGCCAGCGCCGGTGACGGTAGCGCCGGTGCCAGCGCTCGGCGACTCTCGCTGCACACGGCGGCCCCGGTGGTCGGCCGGCGCTAAACCCAGACACTCAGTCAGCGGCTCTGACATGGTCAACACCCGATTGTGGGCGAGGGTTTGGCTGATTGGATACACTCGTCTATCAGCAACGGGACCAGTGGTCATGTGAGGGTGTTTTTACGTGATCCTTTAATCCACCACGCGATCCACTTCTGGTTGTGCACCCTGCGATCATTCAAGTGGCGGCACCCCCCTGCCCCGCCCATGGGTGGAAGATACGGTACGGTCACTGCAAGTGTGGCGGTACCCACATCCGTTGTCCACAGCGCACGTCGCGGAGCGTTGCCGCGTTTTAACAAGGATGGGCTGTTAAGGGGCACGCTTGCTTCTGGTCTGCGCTCAGGCTGCTGTGCGCGTCGCACGCTGCAAAACGTGCCGTCCGAGTTATCGTCTCCCCATTGATAACGCCCATGTTCGGTTCGAGGGGTTGATGGTGGGTAGGAGGGGGGGGGGGGGGGGGGAGGGGTGTTAGGCGAAGATGCTAAGACTGTTCGGGGTCGTTTTCTGAGGTGATGGTTTCGTGCCATCTGGCTCCGGACAGGGGCTGCGCCCTCCCCCTCGCCCAGTTATCCGTGGCGACACGCCTCGCCCACGGTGCGTTCACGCAGCGCATCATGGGCAACGCTGAGTAGGCTAACGCCGATGGCGCAGGGGCGGGCCCAGGAGCATTTTACGTAGGCCGCTAACCTGGACCAGGACCGCGCTCCCATGTCATCCCCCACGGCGGTCACCGCACGTCCCGTTTCAAGAGCTGATCTTGTGCCGAGGGCCTCACCAGGCAGGCTATTGAACAGCAGGATCAAGAGCTCCGCCTCCTGACAGTGTGCACGCCTCTGCCGCCTCTCGCGGGCGGCGCCCCTGCCGGCTGTTTGCGCGACAGTTTCGATCCCGCTCGCCGCGCCCGGCCCAGCCAGGTGGTCGATCGCCCGGCCGTCAGCTGATCGGTGACGTCACGGGATGAGTCACGCCGGCGCGGCGGTCACGTGGCGCCGGCCGGCGGCGGCGGCGGCGGCAGAGACGGCGCCTGACCCCCCGACCTCCGGCCCCGTAGGCAGGGTGAGGCGAGCTGACCCCTGACCTCTGCAGCGGACGGCAGCCGCGGCGTCGTCAGAGCTTCTGCTGTTGGGTCACGTGACAGCGGACGCCGGCTGATGCCGTGAGAAGGAGATGGGCGGCGGTGGACTGCACGGTTCGGTGCGCCGCGCGCATTAAGTCAATGACCTCTGGACGGAGAACGGGGGACAGACAGCGTTGCAGCTGGTCACATTGTTTCCCGCGGGCCAGCTGTTTGTGGCACTTCGTGAGTCAAGCCAGGGCTGAAGCCAACAAAGCGCGGCCTCAAAAGCCCACCTGTTGCACGGCGGCGCACTGCTGCCTCGCCCGACCGAGGATTCGTGAGATCAAAACGACCGAGCCCTCCGCGATGATCACTGTGACTGACGGCTTGTCATGAGCGACATTCCGCGGGGCAGCAGCCGGAGGGCGAGGCCGCCGTCGGCCTTGGACTGGTGCCATTTACCAGATTCCGCCCATTAGTGCCGCACACCGTGAAGGCTCGAGCTACCGCGACCGCGGCGGCTTCCTTATGGAGCTACCATATGCTCAAGTAAAAACTTGTAATGGGCCGTCTCCGGGCAATCTTACCCACACCAGCTCGATTCCTGCATAATTAGTGCGATTTGTGCGCCGTGATCACGTCCCATGCGCTGACGGGCTAACATAATAATCGCGGATCCGGTTTGAGTGCGCGCGGCCAGACCGGGTCCGCGCCGCATGCACTCGCAGTCGTCCTTCAGCATTACGCAACGGCCGCGCGGCTGCAGCGCCCCGATCGTATCCGTCACGTGCCTGCGGGCCGCGCTGTGACAGCGGCCGTCCTCGCGCCATGGCCGGCCCGTCAGCCGGCAGGCGGCCCCACTCGACGGCGGGCGCCGGCGGCGTCGGCGCAGCCCCCGCCAGCTGGCGCGTGCATCTGCGCCGGCCGCGCCGCGCGCCGCCGTTTTCACACGCCGGGCACTGATATCGGGGGGCGCAGCGCCGCCGACTTTGTCCACGGCGGCAGCACGGCTCGCCGCGCGCGATTTGCCCGGGCGCCAGTGCCGACGCGGCGCTATCGAGGCGATAGCGGCGCGGCGCGGCGGCGGCGGCCTGCAGGAGGTGAACGGGTGCCGGCTGCGGCGCGCGGCGCAGGCTGCCGGCGGCGCCGCGCGCGTGCGGTCAGACCGCCGCCAAACGCGCACGACCTCCGGACCTCGCCCGGCCTGCGCGGCCCGCGCGCCCGCCGGCCGCCGGCGCGCAGTGTGAACGACGTGGGCGTCGGGAGCGGTGTGGACGGCGTGGACAGGTGCAGTGGACGGCGCTGCGGAGTGATCGGACGACGTGGAAGCCCCGCGAGTGGCGCCAGGACCCGGAGAAGTCGCGGTTCGGTGTCGGCGTCGGCGCTACCCTCCTGTCGTGGTAGTGGTGATGTAGTCTGATGCGAAGCGTGTCGTGGCGCAGGACATCCATATCAGGAGCAAGCTATCGATCACCGGGGACGCCCCGCTGATGCGCGAGGACGCGGACGTGGCCGCGGCCCAGGTGCCGGACCTCGCCTGCACCGAAGGGTCACACCTGCACACAGGGTCGCGGTCCGGCCGGAAGCGGCGATCGTGACCGTGCCACCCTGACCTCGAGCGTTACCGTCTGCTGACGCCGCTGTCGGCCAGGTGAAGGGCCCGTCCGGGCAACGGTGCGGTTGAGCCAAACAGAGCACGTGGCTGAGCGGTGCACGCGGCCCAGGCGGTGCACGTCGGCCAAGCGGTGCACGTGGGCCAGGCGGTGCACGTGGACCAAGCGGTATACGTGGGCCAAGTGGTGCACGTGAACCAAGCAGAGCACGTGACCCAAGCGGTGCACCTGGATAAGCGGTGCACCTGGCCCAAGCAGTGCACCCGGCCAAGCGGTGCACGTGGCCCAAGCGGTGCACGTGGCCCGAGAGGTGCACGTGGCCCAAGCGGTGACGACCAGCCGACTGACAGCGTGGTCCACGCCGGGTGGAAAGTCGGGGACGAGCGGAGCAGCTCATGATAAACTGGCGGCGTGTTGGCTCGGAAGGTACAGGACGTTGCGTTTGTGACGGGAGGAACAGTTGATTTTGGATTATAGAAGCGGTTGGTTTGCGGCAAAGGATCGGTTCGCATGGGACTGAGGGAACAGCGCGCTGAGAACTGAACGCGCGCTGAGCTTGAGGTCAAAGCGGCGCATTTCGGACCGAGTGGTGGCGCGGGCCGTGCTCCCAGCCCGCTGGCGCCGTGCCGCGGGCCTGACACATTCGTGCAGGTGATCACACTCGGAGGATTTGCCTGTGCTGTCGGGTGATCGGTGGTCAAAGCCCTGCGGTCGGACACTCGGTGCTGTGCCGACGAACCGTCGGGACCTTACTTAGCCATGGCTCTGCGCTGGAAGAAGATCATAAAACGGCTGGCAGGTATGCCCTCACGCGCTCTTCTGTGGCCCCGTTCGTCCGATTTTGCGAGCTTAACCGGTCAATAACGCATTGCATGTGTGGTTAATCATAATCATTAGCTTACTTAATGCATCGCGGGTTCCCCGTCAATGGCGCGTGACTGTGATGATTCCCATGTGATGCATGCTATCCGAAGCATAACTGGTGTTTGTGCCATGAGCTCGTCAGTTCCATGTACGTCTCGATGCGGCTTTTAACATCTTCTGATCTCCCCGAAATACGTGTCCCGATTCCCGCTCCCCCTCCGCGCCGCATCCAAAGTATCAGAACATCCCATCGAAACATCTTGAACACCACATTTACGTCACCTGGAGTCCATAAGCGATACAATTCCAAGACCCTTAACACCACCGATACAATACGATCAGCGACGCGACGCCGGCAACATGTCCTTCGTCAGCTCCTCCGCGCTCTCGTCGTTGTTTTCTCCCCGCGTGTCTTCGTCGCATCTCGGGCTTTTTCGCTCCGGGCACCTCCCGCCGGCACCTCCCAGCCCCAATATCGCCGCCAAATCGGTCTGCCGGGCCAGCTGTCCACGCTATCTCCCCGCTGGGATGGAGCCAGCGGACGCGGCGGTCCGTCACGGCGCGCGCCGGGCCGGCGGACCCCGCCGACCTGGGTGGCCGGTCGGACGGCGCTACCCTACACGGTCATACGGTCCCCGTGTGGCCAAAGACGGCCGCTGGGTCAGCCGGGAGGCTCGCGGCACGCAGGACACAGTCACGCCGCAGGAGGGCGGCAGTCTGCGCTGCGGTGGACAGGGGTGCGTCCAGGTGCGTCGGGGTGCGTTGAGCGCTGGCCGCGGGTGTGGCCGAATGATCACCAGTTTCCCGCACTTCATACAAGCCGCTACTCTACCGACTCCTTGCTTCTCGTGACTCGATATGCAGTGACATCCCCGTTGAAACTCCAGCGGATTCCCGGCATCGGCCTTGTCCTTCACTGAGATCGGGACTGATGCGAATCTCCGTCATCGCGCTCGGCTCCGTCACCGTCACGGTGAGCGCCGGCCGCCGTCACCATCCAAAGTGCCGCCTTTTTGCGCGGCGTGGACTTGGCTCGACGCGTTCGGCAGATCAGAGCGCGTGGCGGCGGTGGCCGGCGGTGCTGCCCCGCACCTCAGAAGAAGCTGAGTGCGGGTCGGCTTTGTTCGGTCGCATCTAGGGCGACTTTGTCTGCGAGACATCGGCCCAGTTCCGCCCCGCAGCATGGCACTCCACTGGCGGAAAGCGCTGGGCAGGATAGCAGGTACGGCGTGGGCGAGGCGTGTGCAGGAGCGGGAGTAGTACTTGGGGCTTTCGGTCGCTTCGACCGTGCGGTCATATCGCGCCCAGTGGGAGGAACATGTGCAGGAGCGGGAGTAGTACTTGGGGCGTTCGGTCGCTTCGACCGTGCGGTCATATCGCGCCCAGTGGGAGGGACATGTGCATGTGCAGGAGCGGGAGTAGTACTTGGGGCGTTCGGTCGCTTCGACCACGCGGTCATATCGCACCCAGTGGGAGGGACATGGTCCTTCTCGATTGCCCGTGAGTCGAGTGTGACAGTTGCGCTGACGCGTTTGCAGAGCCGTTGTTCGTTTCACCGCTTGTAGGCTTAGGGAGTTGTTTTGAGTCTTGTCACCACTTGTTAGCGAAATGTGATAACACACGATAATGATGTCATGCGTCGGAGTATGGGCTTTGGCTAGGATCACTTTTATCGACAGGTGCAGGCACAGCTTATGTTCTGACGCATCAGTGCGGAAATCAGACATTTGACTCCTGCTTGTGATTTGCACCGCTTCCGCAAATCAGCGTACGTTTGATATTATTTCAAGATTTATGCTGTCTTCATTCTGTGTGCAGTGAGCCACGCTGAAATTACCACGCGATATTTTGCATTCGACTGGTAGAGCTTAGTCGAAAAAATAAGACCGTTAAGCGGAATACCAAACCAGACCATAACCAGACGGAATGTGCGAAAATCTCCGTTCGGAAGATAACGAAATTGAATTATTATGGGCACCTGCGCATTGCGCACATCGCCTCCACTGTCTGACAACATTCAGCACTGGAAAGAGTCCGTCATCATGATGCCCAAACCCCGTGCTCACGTGTGCCCGTGGGGACAGCAGCCAATGGGACCCCAACAGCGATCGATGCCGTTCAATTCGAGGCACGACCGTAGCGCTCCAGTTACCGCTGCCGGCTGATCGGGTTAGCGCCGACGTCTGGGGCGTGTTCGTCGGCCCGAGCCGTCACCGCGGCCGCCTCAGGGGCATGTTCGTCGGCCCGAGCCGTCACCGCGGCCGCCTCAGGGGCATGTTCGTCGGCCCGAGCCGCCGCCGGGGCCGCCTCTGGGGCGTGTTCGTCGGCCCGAGCCGTCACCGCGGCCGCCTCAGGGGCATGTTCGTCGGCCCGAGCCGCCGCCGGGGCCGCCTCTGGGGCGTGTTCGTCGGCCCGAGCCGTCACCGCGGCCGCCTCAGGGGCATGTTCGTCGGCTCGAGCCGTCACCGCGGCCGCCTCAGGGGCATGTTCGTCGGCCCGAGCCGTCACCGCGGCCGCCTCAGGGGCATGTTCGTCGGCTCGAGCCGTCACCGCGGCCGCCTCAGGGGCATGTTCGTCGGCCCGAGCCGTCACCGCGGCCGCCTCAGGGGCATGTTCGTCGGCTCGAGCCGTCACCGCGGCCGCCTCAGGGGCATGTTCGTCGGCTCGAGCCGCCGCCGGGGCCGCCTCTGGGGCGTGTTCGGCCGCCCGAGCCGCCGCCGGGGCCGCCTCTGGGGCGTGTTCGGTCGCCCGAGCCGCCGTCGGGGCCGCCTCTGGGGCGTGTTCTGCCCTGCCCAGTCTGGCGTCTGCCGGTTTTGGGAGGTCTGTGGGTTACTTATGCACGCCCGCGCCACCGTCTTGGCTTTGATAACACGAAAATGACGAGATGCTGATGCCAGCATCTAGAGCACAAGTGCCGTGCCGGTCAGCACATTGGACAGCTCATTGGCTCGAAGTATGCACCTACTTGCCTTTTGGACCGATGTTCGTTTGGCATATTTTTGTGGCGTCCCAAGAGCAGGCTGTCTGTCGACGTGTTCACGCGACCATGTGGCGAGAGCGCTGAATAACATGGCCATCTCCCCAGGCTGCAGCATCTGGCGCCCGCCTCCGCCAGTGTGCTTGGTCTGTGTATCTCAGCGTATCTCGCGCCGGGTCCGTCGTCGGTCCAGTGTAATCCCGCCTCCCAGCCCCCCGCCCCTCCCTCCCCCGGCAAACGCCGGTCCAGTGGTGACCCAGCGCACGTGACCCGCCCCTGGTGGAAGCGGGTCTCGGCGACACGCTCGGGTCGGACTGTGACCCGTGCCGCGGGCCGCCCGCCGGCCTGCTCTGCTGGACACGCAGGGGAGTCGGCACACAGTCGGAGGCAAACGCCGCGGTCATGATGGGGACCGACCTTGCATAAGCTCTGGCTTGAGTGGTATGCGGTTTAATGCGCTCTGCAGAAGTCGCCAAATATGCACGCGATGCTGTTCCTGTGCTGACTTGAAGCATGATTGATAAATTGATGGGTGGGGGGGGGGGGGGGGGGATGGGCTTCGTAGGCTTGGTGGCGGTCTTGATGGGGTCAGCGTGCTTGAAAGGTGTAACAGTATTTACGCTGGCAGTGCGAAATGCGGCCCGCCTCTCGTGTTTGTCGTTCGTTTCTCAATCTAGCATCTGACGAGGCGCCCTGGCCAGTTGGCTGTTATGCGGAGTTGCAAACAGGCCATTCAAGCCAACGGAGATCAGCCCCCATGTATTCGTTCGCTGGGGCGTACCGAGCGCGGAACAATGCGTCGCAATCAGCTGGCTCTTGCTTGCGAACGGATGCGGTAAGCCCGTCTGGAGCCCTCTGCATTGTGCTGGGAACAAATTCTGCTTACCTTGGTGCAAAGCTCTTGATCCACGGCAGCTGACCGCTCTTGCGTATGTCCAGTGTTTCAACAGCGTTCGTTGGGGCGTGTTACCGGCTTTGATGGATTTTTGCGACTTTCGTGTCAGCATGGATGACCGGTTTGGCAGGCACGTCTGTCTGAATCTGATGAGGTCAACAGAAGCTGCTTCCTGAAATAGTTGGCATGTCGGCAAGTTTTGCTCGTCTTGGTGTTTGAAATGGTCGGCCGGACTCCTCTCTGGGGTCGTAAGTTCGCGAAGGTGGTTGCTGTAGTGATGTCGGTTGTGTTGATAATGACCAGATCGCAGCAGCGTGCCAAAAACAGGAGTGGCTTTGAAATATCTCATGAATTCTATTGGATAATGCTGGTTACTGTTATTTAACATTGAACACTCGGGATTTATTGCGCCGTTATTTCGTTGGCTATGAATTTTAAGCATCGTATACGACGGCGCAAACTATGCAACCATGCAGCGCTCTCCAAACGACTCAATTGCGAATATCTTACCCCTCTGATCGGGCGCCCTGGCTGCCACGTGACCGGCCACATTGCCGCATAATCGGCAGTGCTGCCGCGCTCGGTGCGTGAAGGGCATGTGCTCGTCTGCCTCACCGTGACGGGTCCAGACCAGTCTGGCGGCTTACCCGCCGCTGAGCCGCGCTCTCCAGCGCTCGCCCCCGCCGGGGGGCGGACGCCTGGGACGAGTCTGCGGCTGCGCGTGTGATAACGGAGGGCTTAGGGGCCGGACCAGCGTCGGGTCTCACGTGAAGAGCGCACGCGGTCGTGGGAAGCTCAGACGGCATGTGTGCAGGCCGACACGGTGGAGGCCCCAGCCACCGAGGCTGTGACGGACAGCTGCGTTAATGGCGGTGGATTATTACCTCCCTGAGACGCGCCAGCAAGGTCTCAGATGGTGTGCGTAAGTCGTACGAGGGTAGAATTTTCGCTGTGCGGCGCTTATTGCAGTGGTATGTCCGAATTTGGCGGACAGAGTTCGGGCGTTTGCCGCTGACGTTGGCAGCACTTCGGGAAGAGGTTGCCACTGTAACAACCTCAGCCCGTGTTCACAGACAGTCTCCCATTAATCCTCTGGCATGCATGATCCGACTGCGGCTCGCGTATCTCTCTGCACATCGACGCAAGCCCGCCTGAATGGGGGCCGTTTATCACGTGTTTGGACAGGCGGACGTTGCAGGGCTCCATGGGAGTTAAACACGCCCACGCACCGCCCACGCGCTGTCCTGCCTCGTCAGCCAGAGCCTCGGCTCACTCATGCGCCGGAAAGCAGCGACCGTGACGGTGGACAGTGTGGTCCCGCTGGCATGAGGCCTGCGGCCGGGGACCCGTGGGGAGTGTAGTCCCGCTGTCATCAAGCGGTGACGGTGGACAGTGTGGTCCCGCTGTCATGAGGTCATGACGGTGGGCAGTGTGGTCCCGCTGTCATGAGGTCGTGACGATGGACAGTGTGGTCCCGCTGTCATGAGGTCGTGACGGTGGGCAGTGTGCCCCCGCTGGCATGAGGTCGTGACGGTGGGCAGTGTGTGCCCCCACTGGCATGAGGTCGGCGGCTGGGTACCCATGGGCAATGCGGTTCCGCTGCCATTAGCCCGGCGGCCGAGGACGCCGCCCGCTCGTGGCATGGCATGTCAGCCACGTGCTGACGTGAGGGTCCGCGAACAGAGCACGCTGTTTAGCCGTTTTTTTCTTTTCCGAGCGTGCCCCGAGGCTGTCCCGTGAACATGGATCTAAGGTTTCGTTTGCTTCCAATCAGGCGGTCTATTTACCCACACAAACAGTGCCGTCTGTCTGTCGCGTGGGGTGCGTTTGCTGTCGCTCACCGATGCCTGTCCACCGCTGCGGTGGTGGATCGGTGTCCACCGCTGCGTGGTGGACCACGGCAGAGGACCGCCGTGACAACGTAACCGGCCCCCGGGGACGTGTGATGGAACGAAGCTAGCTGACGCCACCGTTCCTCGTTCTCAGTCACACTGGTGCAGGACGATCATGATTACATCCTCTGAGATGACATGAGATTGATGTCATCATGTAGCCGCCAGCGCCTTACAAATGTGCACCGTACGCTGAATGAATGGCACATGTAGTGCAAAGATGGCGCAACTTTTAATAATAACACAAATACTAAAGCGAAATCGTGGGAATAATGCGAGCTCCCTGAGAGGAGCTGCCGTATTCTGAGATGTCTCAGCCGCCGCTCGTGGCCGTGACCTTCGCGGCGCCCGGCTCCGGCCTCCCGCCCGCCCGCCCGCCCCGTCCCCCGGCGCCGGTCGGCAGTGTGCGTGCCGCGCTGCCCGCCGCCTCGGCCGCCGCGCTCGGCCCATCGATCGACGGCTGAGCCGACGGCTCACGCACCGACGGCGGTAGACCACCTCGCGCCTGCTGCCACCACCGCCAATCCCCCCCCCCCGCATTCTTCCCCCACCGGCCGCCGGTGCTACCCCGCCCCGCCCTGCCCCGCTGTCACCTTTGCTGACACACTAAACGGAGCGGCGCCAGTCGGAAACTCTTTCGTGCGCGCAAAGAAAGCTGTGTTTATTGAGTCAGTTTGCGGATCAGTTTGTGATCAAAGCGGTTTCACAAAATTCAATGCGGAGGAAGGGTCTGAATGCTTGAGGCCTCGAAACGCTTTGGGTGTTTAGTTTTCTTTGACACTATTTGGGACGGCGGGGCGAAGCCTTTTCAAAAGGAACAAAAATGCCTTTATTTTGGCCTCAGTGCACCGGCCAGCGGCCACCGCCGCTGCCGCCACCCACGCCACCGCCAACGCCACCACCCGCGCCTCCGCCGCCGGCTGCCGCCTGGGGCCGGGGTCGCTCGCCGGCTGCCGCCTGGGGCCGGGTCGCTCGCCGGCTGCCGCCTGGGGCCGGGGTCGCTCGCCGGCTGCCGCCTGGGGCCGAGTCGCTCGCCGGCTGCCGCCTGGGGCCGGGGTCGCTCGCCGGCTGCCGCCTGGGGCCGAGTCGCTCGCCGGCTGCCGCCTGGGGCCGGGGTCGCTCGCCGGCTGCCGCCTGGGGCCGGGTCGCTCGCCGGCTGCCGCCTGGGGCTGGGTCGCTCGCCGGCTGCCGCCTGGGGCCGGGTCGCTCGCCGGCTGCCGCCTGGGGCCGGGGTCGCTCCGGCTGCCGCCTGGGGCTGGGGTCGCTCGCCGGCTGCCGCCTGGGGCCGGGTCGCTCGCCGGCTGCCGCCTGGGGCCGGGGTCGCTCGCCGGCTGCCGCCTGGGGCTGGGGTCGCTTGCCGGCTGCCGCCTGGGGCCAAGTCGCTCGCCAGCTGCCACCTGGGGCTGGGGTCGCTTGCCGGCTGCCGCCTGGGGCTGGGGTCGCTTGCCGGCTGCCGCCTGGGGCCAAGTCGCTCGCCGGCTGACGCCTGGGGCTGGGGTCGCTCGCCGGCTGCCGCCTGGGGCTGGGGTCGCTTGCCGGCTGCCGCCTGGGGCCGGGGTCGCTCGCCGGCTGACGCCTGGGGCTGGGGTCGCTTGCCGGCTGCCGCCTGGGGCCGGGGTCGCTCGCCGGCTGACGCCTGGGGCTGGGGTCGCTCGCCGGCTGACGCCTGGGGCTGGGGTCGCTCGCCGGCTGACGCCTGGGGCCGGGGTCGCTCGCCGGCTGACGCCTGGGACCGGGTCGCTCGCCGGCTGGCGCGGACCGCCACGTACGCTCAGGGCTGGAGGTTCCGGCAGCGGCCGGAGCGTCCGGAGGCCGGGGCAGCGGCGCCGCCGTGTCCCGTGGAGCGACCCGGCTCCCGCTGGGCTGGGAGCGGTCGGCAGCTGGTGACTCGGCTCCGTTTACCAGGTGCTGACGGGATTATGAGGCAGCTGGTGACTGTGTTTGCGGTGGCCGGTGCGGGACATGAGCCGTTACTGGTCGCGTGAGTCATAGACACGACGTAGGCTGTATCCGTCGACCGGTAATGAATGGCTCGACGCCGCTCGGTCAGCTTAACCTAACCTGAAACTGAAGGGATTCCCGCTCTGTTGGTCGGTGACCGGCTCCATTTCGTCATTCACGTCTGGTGACTTGTTGTTCGCGTGTGCGGTGACGAACTGCGACGCTTTCAGTCATGGTGTCATGATGTCACGACTTCATGTTAACTAACTTGTTAGCTTTCTAGCTGAGCAATGAAAGCAAGGCCATTGATGGCATTCCGGGGAGGGTGTACAGTGAATACCTGGATGGCTGAATGGAGCATTGAGCCGGCCGTCAACCAGCGGCACCGTGCTCTCCGTCTCCGTGACAACGTGTCCTCGTGCCGAGCACCGCTGTCGCAACCGCCTGACCCTCGCGCTGCCCTCCGGTGTCGGCTTGCAGCGGGCGGCGGCCGTGCTGCAACGTGTGCCCCGTCCTATGAATCAAATGAATGGCCGATGGCGATCGGGGTCCGGTCACGCAGGCGGATAACGCGACGGCGGGCCGCACGCCGGCCGCGGCGGCACGCTCGCTCGCGGAGGGGCGGCCGCGGCGCCGCGAGCGTGACCGCCCCCGGCGCCGGCCGCCGGCACGGTCCTGCGGTGGCGTGCGGTCAGTCAGCTGCTGTGCCGGGGGCGGGGTCAGCTGCTGTGCCGGGGGTGGAGTCAGCTGCTGCACCGGGCGGCGGGATCAGCTGCTGTGCCGGTGGCAGGGTCAGCTGCTGTGCCAGGGGGCGGGGGCGGGGTCAGCTGCTGTGCCGGGAGGCACGATCGGCCGAGGCGCGGCAGTGCGGCGGTGGCGTGACCTGCCGCCGGTGCGAACTGTGGCGGTCAGGTGGGATAGCGGGCCCGCGGCCGGCCGGGTCGAGTGCGCGAAGTGCTGCGCTCCTGGAGGGCGTGCCGGTGTGCGTGTGTGGGGGATGCTGGGCGAGGGGGGGGGGGCGGGGTCTGACCCTGACCGTGACTCGTGGATCTACCCAAGCCGATCTGTAAACAATTCAGATGCACTACCAGGCCGGCCGCCCCGGGCTATAGGCCAGCGACGCAGATACGGAGTCGAGGACTGGACGACAGAGCGCGATGCGTACGGCAGCGTTCCTTACAGCAGGGCGACAGCGTCCCTAGCAACGAGACGACGGCGTCCCTAGCAACGGGACGACGGACGCCCGAGCGGGGCGCGGTCGGATGCCCCGAGGCGCCGTCGGGTCGCGTCGGCAGCCGGCGGCTCCGACGCCCGGCCGGCGGGTGACTCAGAGGGGCGGGGCGGGGCGGCGGCTGTCGGACCTGGACTGCGCCATGTCGGGCCGCACTCTGACCCGTGTGGAACTGGGTCAGGTCAGGCCATGCCAGGTCAGATCAGGTCGGGTCAAGAGGGCATGAGCTCGCCAGTCTGAAGGCCGCTGGACGCTGCTGCAGAGTGGCGATATCCAGTCGTGAATTATTCAGGTGCATACGGCGGCACCAGGCCCGCCACCACGCCGGGCGCTGCCGCCGGTCTGTGGTGCAACCTGGTAAGAACTGGTCAGGTCAACACTACAAGATAACACTTTCATCGCGATGCCCGATTGCACACAGCAGACAATAAACTGATGAGACCTGCTGCAGCTGGAGCCTGCGGCGTCGGGGGCGCTCGCCGCCGAGTCGGACACCTCACGGGAGCCTGTCTGGTCCGACCGGCGGCGGTCCAGAGCCGCCCCTGTCCCCAGCCGCGACCTCCGGCGGCCGTCGTGCACCGGCCCGTCTGCACACGCATGACCTCCGATAGAGCTACACGATACCGGTCGCCGGGCGTCGGCGCGAACAAGCGGAGCGACGGCGCTCGTCACAGCTGTGCGCCGGTGTTTCGTCATGATGGCGCTGTTGACGCCTGGCCGGCTGCGCATTGACGCGGCACCGCTCTGGCGGGTCCGCCAACTGGCGGCGTCCTGTCGGCAAACGCTGTTGTCGCATCAACCGCGCGGCTGACGGGGTGGCATCCCGCTGGCCGCTGCCAGTTCGACGGGCGGTCGGGTGATGCCCCGCTGGCGCTGCCTGGCTGCAGTGTGTTGATGGCACCGGTGAAGGTCGTAAGGGAGTTTTGGCAGTCGACTGTGCTGGGGGTTGTCGTTGGGTTCAAGCGGCGCATGAGACTTTGACGAGTCCTGCCCTAAACGTCTTGCGTGCTCGGTATGGAGCGACAGCCGCCAGCGATAGATCGATTGCCTTCTTTGCGATACGTTTCGTTGGTTGACGGAACCGGTCTCCGCCTGAGCGTCAGACTCGCCGCGAACGCGGCTCGCGACGCTCTCCGCCGGCCAGCTGGGTGTGTGACGTCACGTCCGGTGCGTGACGCGGTGCAGGTGTCGGTCGTTGGCGGCCGCACGGTTCGTGCCGCCTCCGCCGGCCGGACCGGCCGACCGCACTCCCCAGCAATCAAACCGCGGAACTCCGCTCTGGTGCGCGCCGCCGGTCAGCTGACCGCGTCGGTGGCGGGAGCGGCAGGAAGCTGTAGTTAGGTTTTTAGCCGAGAGGTGTCGCTGGGGGACGGTTTGTGGCGGCCGCGATGGGCGGCCGCGAATGGACCTTGTTATCGAGCGTGAACCCGTGTCGTTTTTTATCGCCAGGGTGAAAGTGACTCGTGTCAGGTGATGAATGGACGTTCGCCCACCTGATGTTTCATGTTGCCTAAATGGCGCGAATGCGTGGCCAAATGACCCTAATTTTGCAATTTCCGATCCCAAGCGACGAAAATTGGACTGACATCCACTCAGACCTTGATCAACTTTACACGAGCGACGTTTATTAACCTCTCAGCTGGAGGACGTCTCTCCAATTCCGCCATAAAGCTGTCAGGCTGTAACAGCCGCCGGCACTCTGGACCCCCAGCGTGGCCCGCCGCCACCAGCGGCCATGTGCCCCGCCGCAGGCACTTCCGACGCCAGCTGCCGGCTGCCCTGCCATCTCGGCTTCCGCGTAGCGGGCGTCTCGCGCGGTCCGCTGCAGGCGGCGGGCCCGATAAGGCAGCGGCGCCCGGCCGTCCGCTCCGCCCGTGCTCGGGGCCACTGGACCTTCTGGCGCCGCGCCACCGGTAGCCTGGTCCGCGCGGCGAGACTGCGCCACACACCTGCGTCGGATGAGTTGACGTGGTCGCGAGCAGCCAGCTGTGGAGCTTCACTGACTTTTCCTGTTGCTTGACGAGCGAAAAATCAGAAGGTGAAGCCTCGTTGACGTGCTGTCATGCAGCATCCTCGCAGGGCGCGATATCAATGGAGACATGATATCAGCGCGATATCATGTGGAGCCGCCGTGAGAGGCTGGCGCCATCTGCCGGGCGATGTCGGACTTGGCCTTTTGGCGCGGTCATGCGTCAGCGGCTGATTTGGGTCAGCGGACGGTCAGCGGCGCGTCCTGCGGCTGTTTTGTCGTCGGCCGGCGCACCGAGATAGATGGCGACAATTAGCGGCGCGCCCGCGGCCCCCGCCGCAAAAACGGTGCCCTCCGCGAACCAGGTCACCAAGTTGTGACGTCACGGGCCGGGAGGTCAGCCGGCAGGGGGTCCACCCCCGCGGCCCCGTGCATCCGCACCTCGTGAGGCTGCCCGCCCGTGCGGTGACACTGATCCCGGCAATCTCTTCAGCGGCCTCTCACTTAAGGCATCCCCGTTAACGAGAGTTGGCTGTTAGCTATTTTGCTATTAGTTTAGTTTTGCTATTATTATAGTTTGCTATTAGTTATTGTTTGCTTCCGCAATGGACGGCAATCCAGACCTTCCGCTGTCAGTCGGGTGTCCACATGCTTATTCAAATTCTGGCCCCCATGTGCCATGCATGTGCCCTGTTGAGCCGTGATAGGAGGCTTCAACACGCCACTTGCGCCGAGCTCCGTCCGCGGCCGCTCCGTCGCCCGGCCCTGCTGCTGGGGCGTCGGCGCCCCGCCGTGTCGACCCCCAGCCCCAGCCGCCCACATCGTTCAGCTGCACACCGGCCCTGGGGCGGACAGCCCCTCCGGAGAGAGCGCCGGGCAGCCCGCGCGCAGGACGACTCCGACCGCGGCAGCCGCCCCGTGCGAGCCGGGCTCTCGGAGAGCGCGACGTCTCCCGTCGACAGGCCGTGAGCGGGCCCCGGTCCAGCCGTCGTTTGCGGCGGGCGCTGGGGGTGGCTGGGGGCGGCGGGCGCTGGGTGTGGCGGGCGCTGGGGGTGACTGGGGGCGGCGGGCGCTGGGGGCGGCGGGCGCTGGGGGTGGCTGGGGACGGCGGGCGCTGGGGGTGACCGAGGATAGTGGGCGGGGGAGGACTGGGATGGCGTGGCCGAGAGGGAAGCGGGGCGACAGAGGTTGTCTGCCAATGTCAAGCGGTGGTCGGTGCGATCATGGGGCTTGCGGAGAGGTCACCAACTGAGGCGGCGCTGGAGTTCAGATCTGCGGCTCACTCAAGAATCAGCTAATATTTCCTGTGAAAACCGCTTGTTTCGGAGATGGAAATACTATTTTGTTTCAATTAACTAAATGGTGGTGACCAGAATTGGGGTGCATGATCTAATAACGACGCGGACAGACAGATATTACGACGCGGGACCAGGAGCAGCAAGTGAAAGCTGTTTGCCAACGAGCGCCTAGCTGCCTAACTGGGCATTTGTTTCCATGGCCCGTTCCGTAATGGCTATCATCAGCCAATCAGAGCGTCGCTTTCGTCCGTTTATCCAATTTTGGCTGCGGTTCCGAACAGGACTGGTTCAAAGGCTAGTAATAGGTCTGGAGTCGCGGGTAGCGTGTGGAAATCCAATGCCACCGACGCCAGTTCCTTAAACGGGGACTGTGGCTAACTGCAACCGTTGGCAAGGGTGTAAGAAAGGCTCCGCTGTGAGGACGTCTGCTTTTATTACTGCTTGGAACGCGGGACAAGCTCTGTCTCAGTAACCAGTGCTGCTTCGGGGACGATAAGAATGAGGCCGGGCCCGTCTTCCGAACCGAACGTAGCGGGTCATGAAGTCGAAGGTTTGGAAGCCGTCTATCCATTTGGTTTAGATGATATCTCACTTCTTGACCCTAGTTATGAACGCTAAATGACTCCGGCGTCGGTGAGCCCTAAAACTCATATCATCATCATCACATTCGTTCCATGATATGCACATTTTCCGTAAGCAACGCGCGGATGCTGTCGGTAGCACGTAACACAAACAATCACATCCGCTCATCACAGTAGCTGTGATAAGAGTGGTAGCTAAATGAGTGACATTTATTGCTAGTTAATTAGATTGTGGAATGACAGACAGTGAGTTTGCCGTAGATAAGTGGAGAACAGACACTCGCATTGCACCTTGCGCATCGCATCCAAATCTCAGGACACAAGCGTGATACATGTGCTGCGAGTGTGCGCTTTATGTAACATGATGAAACAAAAACGAAAGGCGGCACTCCCGCAAATCCAAACCTTCGCTCATCCCAGTCTACCATAGCTGTTCTTCGCGCTTACACCTCCCACACTACGCTACTTTACATTGAATACATTTGTTTACGGTCAATTGCGAACCGCCAAGGCAGCGCGCGTCCCGACGCCTGTGCGGCGGGTGGCGCGCCGCCGCGGCCGCACCCTCCCCAGCCGTGACCCACAACAGCCGCGAGGAATCAGGCCGGCGGTGAAGGGGAACCGGGCGTGAAGGGAGCCGGCGCCGATGACAAACGGCCGTCCGATTATCCTGTTGACCGGGCCGGCCGGCCGCGTCACCGCCCGGGGCGCCCCTAATGACCCGGCGCCACAAAAACCCCGCCGCCCGGCCGGCCGGCCGTGTGAGGGCGGTCACCGCGCCTGCCCGGCGGCGGCGGTGACCGCGGCCGTCACCGCCCTCGTCAACACATCGCTCAGCGGCCGGCGCCGTGCCGGGGCGGCGGCCGGCCGGCGCGCCGGCCTGCTCAGATAGACCGAGATTGGACGGTTTTTGTCCGGCGTCGGGTCTAATGACCGCGAGCGCGATCGTCGCAGGTGGGACCGGCGACGGCAGCGCAACCGGAGACGACGCCCGGTGGTGGTGGCAGGGCGGACGCGTGCAGGCTGCGTGTGGGCGGTGCGGGGCGAGGTGGGTTGGGGTGGGGGAACGGGCGGCGTGTGTTTGCAGCGAAGTCGTGCGTAGTGGGGCGTCTTTCTCGGTGACGTGAGCTGGTTGGGTGACTGTTTTATGGTAGACCGAGTTACGTCCGACATGGTTCTGCGTCGGGATTGTTTAACAGCTTCTTACAGCCTGATGTTTGCGCGGCCGTTGGTTTTGAACCAACTGACTGCCCAGTTACTGATGTCTTCAAAGACGTATACAAAATGTGATGGATGTGTTCTTAAGTCTACGGCTAACTGGCTCCAAGTTATGGCCCATGATTCTGTCCGGGCACATTGCCTGACTATTAATGTCTGGAGTTAAATACACATACTACTCAGTGAGCATGAGCCTGCCGTTTTTTGTTGTTTGGAATAACCGTCGTCTGGACGCGTTTGTCATCCCTTCGTCATCGGTCATCCCGGAAGGCCGGCGCGGCGACCCTGGCATGTCCTGGTATTGGCGCGAGCGGAGGCTGTGTCAGATGACGCCGTACACAGGCCGGGAAACGGGGCCGGCCTTCCGCTCCCGTTTGTCCGACGACGGTGACGTTTCAGCCAGACGGGGGCGTTACGTCCGGACCGTTAGCCGTCCGGCGGTCTTCCCAGAGAGCAGCGTCTGCGCGGTCTGACCGTCGGAATCTTGCTCTCGCGGTGTGCAATGGATTCCAGCAGGCGCGCGCTTGAGTGTGGAAAAACGCGGCGACCGAAGCCTGGCTGTCAGCAGTTCGGCTGTTAAGTCCATCAGCTGCCACGCTGCGGTTGGCAGTGTGCCATTGTGATTACGTTGGCGGTGGACCTTCATGAAGACTTGTCATTGCGGGGCCCGCCTACGAACCCGTCCTTGTGGGGGAGAGGGGGAGGGGGCAGCGGCGTCACTTCACTGCATTGCTGAAGCGCGCCGATCAGGCATGCCACCCCGACACCCACTGTCCGACACCACCCTCGAGACGAGCCCCGTCCACGCGGCGAAGATGGGATCCATCACTGCCGGACCCAAACGGAAGTGGAAGCGCAGCACACCGAACCAGCCAAGCGCGACAGCTGGACCGGTCGGCCATCTCGCTGCTGACGAACTCGCGCGCCATGGGCTCCAGCCGGTGCGGCATCTTTCACGCCCATAGTCGAACTGCCGCCAGACCCCTCCGAAGTAGTCTGTCCGCCGGCAGCGTGCGACAGCCGGTGCGACATCCTTTACGCCCACAGTCGACCTGCCGCCGGACCCCTCCGAGGTCGTCTGTCCGCCGGCAGCGTGCGACAGCCGGTGCGGCATTCTTTACGCCCACAGTCGACCTGCCGCCGGACCCCTCCGAAGGCGTCTGTCCGCCGGCAGCGTGCGACAGCTGCGCAGGCCTTTGCGCGTGCCTTTTGCGCACCGCCACCGGTCAGGCATTGACCCCCGTGCCGAGGCCGACCGCAACGCAACGCGATCTGCGGTCCTGGGCGCGCCGCCGCCGCCGCGGGCGGGACGTCAGGCCCCACACCCCGCCCGTCCGGTCCAGCCCTGCGGCGCGCCGCGTCGGCCTTGATGTCTCGGTAACGGCTTCCTTCATGAGCGCCGACGGCTGCTGCCGCGGCGTGCAGGGTGTGGCGTGGTGTGGGGCAGGTGATGGGGGCGGTGATAAGCCGTGCACAGGTGTCGGCCGACCGCGGAAGGGGCGGGGGGTGGGAGCGGGTACGCCGCCGGCGCCGCTCCTCGCTCCCATTGGCCGGTGACGGCGGCGGCTGCCAGACCTGGGTGCGGGGTACGAGGCGCGCCGCTGCCGGGATCGTTGTTCACCGGCCGGCCGTGCCACGCCTCGGTGTGGTGCACGGCTTGGGCGCAGGTGGGCCCGGCCTGTGTCGTAGGTGATTTGCTTGACTCTGGGATGAGTGGTGTGATGAAGACCATTTGACCATGGCAAGAGCATCGATTTCGATGCTTTGGAGGGGGGGGGGGGGGGACTTTGGTATCCCATCTCCTCAGTGTGGCCAATCCATTGACTCGGAATGGAGGGGAGCGGACTATCACGAATGAATCCCGTTTTGCCATGCGGGTAGATATGTGGCCAAGCGTCGCTTCCTCAACCCATGAACAACTTAAAAAACCTGTCCGTGCCGTTAAGTTCATGCTAGGATAACCAGAGAGTACTTTCCCTGTAGATGCTTTCATGAATGGGGAGAAATGAGGTGCTGAATTAATTGACTAATTGACTCGTAGTCTTGTCTTATTGCCTGGAACGCCTACCATCTCCGAGGCACCGAATGCCTTTGACCAAAGTGCGTTAGTTACCGCCATATGTGGCACGATTTCATTATTATTTCATCCGTCAAGACTCTCAACCTTATGTGGTACAGGCGGTGACGCGCCAAAATACCGCCATCAGCATCGCTTACATCAGCATTTCTGCCCACTTTCCACCGCGATAGGGACATACACAGCTCAATTAGCGGTCCGAGACTCACAACAGAGCCGCCAGCGCCCCGCATGAGACTAAACGATTAATTTCCTGCTTGATAACGGCTCAATTACCTCTCACCACCTCCCGCTTCCGCCACCCATTCGCGCCGATCTGAGGGAGCCGGCGTCACACACGGCCCAGATCCACCCTTTCAACTCCCAGCGTCCCCAATGGACCGCCCGTGGACCAATTAACGGTGCCGCCCCGAAGAGGCGCGTGCGCCGGGCGCCGCCTACCGGCAAGGTCGCCCGGCCGCCCACGTGACCGGTGACGTCACCGCCCGGGCGTTGCACGCCGGCGGCCGCTGGCCCGTGTTCAGTAGTAGCGCGGCGTCAGCCGGCTGGTGAGAGGGAGGCACGTGGAGGGCAGGGGCGTCGTGCCAGTCGCAGTCGCAGATTCGCAGTGCGTGCGGTCGGGCGCGATGGAGGCGCAGTACTACAAGGAGCGGCTGGGCTTCGAGCCGCCACAGCGAAACGACCACGCCAATGGGCACAGCCCGCAGCCGCACCCCGTACAAGACCAACGTCGGCTACGAGGAGAACCTGCACAAGTTTAAAGGTACGCCCGCGCCGCCGCCGCCGCCGCCGCCGCCGGCGGGAGGCGGGGCGGGGCGGGGGGGAGGGGGGGGGGGGGCTGACCGCCCGCGGGCGCCGCTCCGTCGAGTCGGCTCGGCACTGAGTTGGCTGAGCAGTGGCTCAATTGCCAACTGGTGTGTCTGAGCCGGGCTGTACCTCGCTGAGCAAACAGCTCCTCTCTGCATATCCAGAGAAACTCGGAACATTCAGTTCACTACAAATTCAGAACACTCTGCGCGCTCAAAACATTGCGTCGCCATGCCGTGCCGGAGGCCCCGACAACGAGCACGGCGTGCTCACGTCTGAGACGTGTCAACACTTGCAATCAGGCAACTCACACGAGTCCTGGAAGAGCATCTGGCGTTGCGAGGGTACGTCTCGAGTTCCGCCGCCTGGCGGTGTCCGCGGGCCCCACCGACGCGGGCGCCCAGTCCCTGTCCCCACAGGACAGAGGGAGCCGCCCTGCCCAGACGACAGCCGGCGGTGCCCGGCCCGGCTGGAGCGGGTGATGTCCGCCGTCTCCCGGCCCGGCTGGAGCGGGTGATGACCGCTGTCTCACGGCCCGGCTGGAGCGGGTGATGTCCGCCGTCTCCCGGCCCGGCTGGCGCGGGTGATGGCCACTGTCTCCCGGCCCAGCTGGAGCGGGTGATGACCGTTGTCTCCCGGCCCGGCTGGAGCGGGTGATGACCGCTGTCTCACGGCCCGGCTGGAGCGGGTGATGTCCGCCGTCTCCCGGCCCGGCTGGCGCGGGTGATGGCCACTGTCTCCTGGCCCAGCTGGAGCGGGTGATGACCGTTGTCTCCGGGCCCGGCTGGAGCGGGTGATGACCGCTGTCTCACGGCCCGGCTGGAGCGGGTGATGTCCGCCGTCTCCCGGCCCGGCTGGCGCGGGTGATGGCCACTGTCTCCCGGCCCAGCTGGAGCGGGTGATGACCGTTGTCTCCCGGCCCGGCTGGAGCGGGAGATGACCGCTGTCTCCCGGTGTGGCTGGAGCGGGTGATGACCGCTGTCTCCCGGCCCGGCTGGAGCGGTGATGACCGCTGTCTCCCGGCCCGGCTGGAGCGGGTGATGACCGCTATCTCCCGGCCCGGCTGGAGCGGGAGATGACCGCTGTCCCCCGGCGTGGCTGGAGCGGGTGATGCCCGCTGTCTCCCGGCCCGGCTGGAGCGGTGATGACCGCTATCTCCCGGCCCGGCTGGGGCGGGTGATGACCGCTGTCTGTGGATAACGAGCGCCGCCGGCCGTGCCCGGTGCCGGTCCAATTGAATCAGTCTGCCGGCTGGGCGGCGTCCGGCTGCCTCCGGACTCCGGCCGGGCTGGCGGCGGGGGGCCTCGGCGCCGGACAGGCGGCGCTGCGCCGTGCTCCGAGCTAGCTAGGACCGGTGGCACTGCAGCCGGTACAGCAATAGCAGCGGGAAAGTCAGGTTAGCTGTCCACTCAGAGAGCTGGGCCATTGCCATTCTCGGTTACTGGTGCAGGGGCCCGGTGGCAGAACGGCGTAGGATAACTGGAGCAGCTGGTGGAGCTGGAGCAGCTGGTGCAGGCTGGCCACCCCAGCTTGTAGGCCCCTCTCTTCTGACTTCGAATCGGTACCGATTCTAAGCCAAAGGCATTCTACGTGTGGTCTTTTGGGACCACTACCAATCAAGTACCTTCTACTGCATGTAATCTTTTTCTGCCCCACATTTTTGGGAGCGTGGCCACCACTCTACGGCGTGCGAAGTGACAGTCCCCCGCATCATGCTCAGTGAGCGTCCGTCACCAGGTCCTCGCAGTCGTCCGGCTCCGGCGAACCCCGGCTTCCCGTGACGTCACGTATCAGCGGGACGTCCGGCGTCACGCCGCCGCCTCGGACGCGGCTTCACGAGCTGCGACCGCGCTGTGACCGGCTGCTAAAGCGGCGGCCCGCTCCCGCCCCCGCCCCGCGCCCGCCCCCGCCCCTGCCGTGACCCCCGCCGGGGGTCGCCCGCGGCACGCGTCTCCGGCCTCGTCACACGCACCGGGCCGAGCTCGGGCCAGATAGCGGACAAGTGGCCGCGATACCACCCGGTATCAACGGCCGGCGCGCATAAACACCGAATTGGCGCCGGATTTGCGACGGATTTGGCGGGTGCGCCGCGCCGCTCCGTGACTCTGCAGGGTCGTCGCCGGCCGGCGGTATCTCGGGCTGGCGTCGGCATGACACCCAGCGTCTGTGGGTGGGCGCAGGCAGAGCTTGACACCGCCGTCAATAGCACCCGCGTGGGGAATAGCGGCGCCGCATGGCGGCGAGGCGATAGGATCGCGCCGGAGGTAAATGGTGGAGGTCATGCGCGTCGAATGTCCGGCGGCGGGCGGCTGACAGCCGGCGCAGCGCGCGCTGACCCCTGCTGACCCCGCCGCGACCCGGGAGCTGACCCCGAACCGGAGCGAAGCACAGGCATGTGACCGGTTCCGCCTCACTTGCCGACGTAGCGATGCTGGGAATGCCGCGATGTCTCGGGACTAGTAACCATCATCCAGGGGGGGGGGGGGGGGGGGGGGGGGGGCTCGTGCAGCCGACATCCCAGAAAGCAGCTCAGAACGCGGCGTCCATCCGCCGGCGCGATCCTACAGTGCGTCTCGTCGCCTGCAGATACCAGCGCAGTGCCGGCCGCTGGGCCGCCTCTCAATTCATTATCTCCAGAGTTCAGGCTGCCGGGCCAGCTGTGCAACGTCCGCCAGCTGACGGCGCCGACAGCTGATGATTGCGACGCGACGTGTGCGGTGTGTCGGGCTGTCGTCGCGAGCGATGTGCGGCAGCGCGCCGTGATTGACGCGCTTGCGGCTCGCCGCGGCATGTTCGTCGCGGTGGAGGACGGCACGCCTGTTTGACATGCCTCGGGTGCTCCCCGTGCGGTCAAGCCCTCACCGCTGCTCGATGCGTCACCGGACGCCCCCGTCCAGTCGCGACTGGAGACGTCATCACGCGCCGCGCCTCCTCTCACCTGGCGCCGCCGGCCTTCCCGGCGTGACCCCTCACGTGGGAAGGGTCCCGTGACCTGGCGCCGTCGGCCTCTCAGCGCGACCCCTCCCGTCGAACGGCTCCCCCGACCTGGCACCAGACGGCACCCTCCGGCGCGCCGGCGGCCCAGCCCGGCAGCGCGGTCCCTCGGTCGGTGGCGTAGCATCACGCTGTCAGACGCTCGCCGGCTTTACGGCTCGGCTGGGCCGACTTACCGCCGTTCTCAGGCGCGGCGAGAGGATTGCACTGACGACCGCGACGACCGAGCCTGGCCGCAGCTGGGGCGGCCAGGATTGCGTTGGGTCCGCTGGCAGCGTGCTGAGACGCTTCCGAGAATGGACATCTGCTCCGTGGTTTATGCTCAGGTATGCGGCCATCGCAGGCTGCGTGACTCATGTTCCAGTTCTGTTTGCTCAATGCTCACGCTGACGAGATGGATTGCATGCGCTATTCTTCTGTGGTTTTGATTCCGTGAGATGTCTTCCGCCATCTAGCAAACAGCTTTTGGCACTTATTGGATTATGTACTGATAAGTAAGTAGTAAAAGTGCAACAATTTCAAAAGTTTATAGCTGGGTAACCAGCGGTAACGAAACCGGTATCACTTCACTCTTCTCCGCGTCTCTTCTCCGCCCGAACATCTGATATTCGCTGTTAAATTCCCAGCCCTCCTGACCTGTGCCCGCGCGCGCGCGCCCTGCCACCCAGCCGACGTCGGTCGGCATGCAGCGGCGGTGTCGGCCCGCTGCGGGGGCCGCCGCCGCGGGCCCGCTGCGGGGCCGCCGCCGCGGGCCCGCTGCGGGGGCCGCCGCCGCGGGGTCGCTGCGGGGCCGCCGCCGCGGGCCCGCTGCGGAGCCGCCGCCGCGGGCCCGCTGCGGGGGCCGCCGCCGCGGGCCCGCTGCGGGGGCCGCCGCCGCGGGGTCGCTGCGGGGGCGCCGCCGCGGGCCCGCTGCGGGGCCGCCGCCGCGGGCCCGCGGCGGGGCCGCCCCGCGGGCCCGCCCGGTACCGTTGTCCCGCCGCCAGCCGTCAGCTGAGGGCCGCCGACCGTTGTCCGTGGCCGGCCGTGACGCCGTGCCGCCTGAGAACGGTCGGTGACGTCACGGGACGGGCGGCACGCGGTGTGACGGGCCCGGGCCTGCGAGACCGGCTCTGGTCCCCACAAATGAGCCGGGGATGACGGAGGGCGTCTTGGGACCCTCCGGCTGTCTTGGCGGTTATGTCCGGCCCGCTTTCCGTCTCGCGGAACTCCGGGCCTACGGGTCCCGGCTCCAGCCCCACGGATGAACTAGGGATGGTGAGGGGGCGGGGGGCGTTTTGGGACCCTCCGGCCGTCCTGGTGGCTGTGTCCGGCCCGCTGTCGCTCTGTCGTTGTCCGTCTTGTGGCGCTCCGAGCCCGCGAAGCTCCACCAGCCGACCCTGCCTCCTCTGACCAGCTCTGCCTGCGGTTACCGTGCGGGCGATCCGCCTGTCGGGCAGCCCCACCGTTCGCGCCGCGGTCGCCGCGGTTACTGACAGCCCTCCCCCGGTTGTCACGGAGGCCCTGCTGACCCCGTGACGTGCGGCAGTGCTCAGACTGTTTTGTAACTATTATGATTACCTCGTCGCCCAGGGAGCCGTCACACGACGGGCTTGTGTCACTTTTCATGTTAGCACCAGGGGCGCGGAGATGGTATGCGGCTGCTTCGAGCAAATGGTTACGGATCCGCCCCCAGCCTGCCTAATGACGTAAAATGTTTGCGGCGGCGTTCTGCTCATTGGGGCGCGTCCGCGTGCATTCGGTTTGCCTGTCGTCCGTGATGCAACTGGGCAACATTTTACCCCCTCCCCCCGCTGGTTGCATGCCGCGCAGTTGTCCGCGGTTTTAACGTTCGCATTGGCGGCATATGTACATTCGTGCACTATTCAGCAATCTTCTTTCTGTTGTCCTATCTTGCAATTCGAGGCGGAAATTTCACGGCGCAGCACAAAATCGAGCACAACAGGGCGACTTAGCGTCCCATCAGGCGGGGCTGCCGGATCGAGCACAACAGGGCGCCTTAACGTGCCATCAGGCGGAGCTGCCGGATCGAGCACAACAGGGCGCCTTAACGTGCCATCAGGCGGAGCTGCCGGATCGAGCACAACAGGGCGACTGAACGTGCCATTAGGCGGGGCTACCAGATCGAGCACAACAGGGCTCCTTAACGTGCCATCAGACGGGGCTGCCGGATCGAGCACAACAGGGCAACTGAGCGTGCCATCAGGCGGGCTACCGGATCGAGCACAACAGGGCGCCTTAACGTGCCATCAGGCGGGGCTGCCGGATCGAGCACAACAGGGCGACTGAACGTGCCATCAGGCGGGGCTGCCGTCTGTGGGCATGCAACGCCGGTGAAGCAATGTTTAAAAGGTGATCTCGGCCCCGCGTGCCGCGGATAACCGCAAGCTCGGCGGAGGCGGTCCTGCTACACTTGCCAAGCCAGTCACGAGCTCCCGGAGCGCCGCACTTACCGGGCCCGTGTCGTCCCAACCGTAAAGGCAACAGTAAATGGCCAGAAAAATATCCGGCCTTGTGGCAAACAGGTTTCCACGTGATGGATAAATGAGACGGTGTTGTGGTGCTTTCGTGTCTGGTGAGGAGGGCCCATCTTTCTGTGTCTGGTCTCAAATTGGGCCGGATTTCGTAGGCCTCGCATGCCGTAGGCTCTGTTTCATCGAGTTTTCAACAGTCATTTGTGCAAATGTCTTGTAATATCTCTAGCAGATTACCCCTATTGACTTGTTGACTTGCTGGTGTCCCTGCTGGCACCAGCGACATTTCACATTTCAACACCGTTCATCACGCTCCATCTTTACAATTCACATTCCCTGACAGCCGTCAGTCAACGTTGTGACAAGCGTCCTCTGTGACCTGCGGGCGTCCGTCTGCGCCAGGCCGGGTTCGTGTCGGAGGAGTGGGGGGGGGGGGGGGGCACTCGAGGGTGACTCCACGCGTCCGCCCACTGGTCCCGTCCCCTCCCGGACGGACGCCGGGCCGCCGGCGCCACTCAGCGCGCCGCCGACGCGTCGGCGTGATTCGGCGCTCCCTCTGTTATCTTTACGGCGCGTCCGCGCGTCCCTCCCCGTGACGTCACCAGCCCTGCCCGTCCAGCGGCGCCGTGACGTCACGCGGTTCCGCTGACCCGGCCTCTCGCCGGCCGCCGGTCAGCGGCTGGCCACGGCCGCCCTTGGTGGCCGGGAGTGACTGGTCGGCCTGCGTGCGTGGTTCGCGGAGAGGCGCCGCCTGACCGGACGGCGGGCTGAGTAATGGGAAGTGCGGCGCCCGGTCGCGCCGCAGCCCGGCGCCGGGATGCGCCCAGAGACGCGCGGCGCGGCTCGCCGCCACCGCCGCCGCCATGGCAGGCTCATGCGTCGTCACCGGGGCCTCGCCTGAGTCACGTCCTCTCTGCGGTGGCGGGGACGCGGCTGCGCTGCCGGCGTCGTCTCTGGGCCGCCCTCCCCCCGTACCGGTGCCAGCGGCGCATCTGTGTCAGCTGACGCACTCCTCAGGCGGGGTCGGCGGGTTGAAAGGAGGTGGGGGCAGCAAAGTTGCGCCGCTGCTGACCGTCGGGGTTTGTTCCCTAGCTGGTGGTGTTTGTGGGACACATTCCCCGTCCTCGCGGCGATAAATGTAGGGAAATGCCGTTCTCTGCGATGTAACTGACTGTGGGAACTGCAACTGCGATAAAAATAACTTCGGACAGCTTCGTGTTCACATCAGACCGGATGGGGATAGCCAGCGTCCATCCGTCCTGTACGCACCATCTGATAAGGTATTCATAGTATGCCACTCGTTTGTCGTCCCCCTGCTGGAACGCCCAACGCAGCCTCGCGCAGTCCCCGCCCCTCCCCACCACGGTCGTCTCCGCGGTCAGCTGCAGGCCGGATTAGAGGCCGGCAGAACGGCGCCGCTGCCGCCATACATGGCATGTCTTAGGCGATGACGGAGCACGCACCGTTCGGTCGCCGGCCCAACAGCCCCAGCTCGGCCCCAGCTCGGCGCCAGCTCGGCCCCAGCTCGGCCCCAGCACAGCCGAAGCACAACCCGGGCTCGGCGCTATCACAACCTCAGCTCGGCTCCAACATAGCTACAGTTATGTAGTTATGCTGAGGCCTGGCCTGCTCACCTAGTCTGCACGGCCGGTGCAGACGACGTCAATGTGCCGCTCAGGGTGTGACGGGGGTGGCGAGCGCGTGCGATCATCACGCCGACAGCAGACGTCGTCGCGCGTCTGGGCGTCGTCGCGTGCGTCTGGACGTGTCGGGTCGGCTGAAGGGCCACCGATCCCGGCGGCGGGCCGCGGATGGGCGGAGATGCCGGCCGAAACGAGCGGGGTCCAGGACAGCGCACATTATGCATACACATGTTCCGTGCGTCGATACACGCCTCTCATAACTCGGATGCCGTCGGCGTGCAGGAAGTCAGCAGCGTGCCGCCTTTTGATGGGACAGCTGCGCTGGGCTGAGAGTCGCGTTCCGTGGCTGTTGGCGACCTTTAGCACCACTGGTGCAACGCGTGGTCTGCACTCCATTTGTAGCGCTTCGGAATCTGGCACATGTCAATCTGAATAGCACATCGGCCTCCTATCAGCGCCCTCGCATAACGCCTGTCTTTAACCCAAAATATTATTACTTCTAGAACTGTGCACCGTTACATCAACAACTCTGCAAGTGCTGCAAGAGCAAGGTGCTGTCGTATTGTCAGAATCCATGTTAATGGTAATGGCTTCATGCGGAGTGCAGCGATACATCTATTAGGAACTTTCCCCTCACATGTGAACACGGCGCACGACATGCGCGGAGATCGGCGCCCTGTCGTCTCTGGCGTGGCACTCCACCTGTCGTGCTCACGCGGCTCACCTAGTTCCTGTGAGGGCCGGCGGGGAGGGGAGGGGAGCTGACTCATGGGGAGGCACGGCCGGTGCAGAGGGCAGCGGCTGCACACGCGCGGCCCACAACGGGCCATTCATCGGCACGGAAGGAGCGACAAGACGGCTGCGGCCGGACCCGCCGACGAGACCGGTTTGTGTGGCTTCGTGGGAGCTGCCCGGCCCGTCCGCTGAACTTGGGCTGGTGTCGGGCTGTCGCTCGTAAGACTGGAAGCTTTCGGGCAACGTAAGCCGCTTGTGTGGACAGAAACGTTGATGTTATGGCTGACAACGACCGAAGTGCTCTCGTGCGAAGCGTAGCGACGACTTACCCGGCGGTGAAGCCGTCGACGCCGGCGGACCGTCGCGTCGTTTCGTGACTCACCGTCGCGTCGGTCTCGGCAGTCCGCGGGAGTCCGCCCCCGTCGGCCGGCGTCGACCGAGCCGGTTCCGTCGCACGGCCCGCCCTCTGATCTCGGATTACTCTCCTCCCTCTCCGGCAGCCACGTAACCCGCGGCGCGCGCCGTCTTGAACCCGGCGACCTAGCATCTCGGCTTACCGTGATAAGACGCGCTGCGCGGGCTGCGAGAGCCCGTCCGAGGAGATCTTTCGACGCTGTTTCAGCGCCACGCGCGTGCGTGAGCGCGACTGCGCAACGTGGCGCCGTCTCCGGCCCTAACGAGCCGCCGCCGCCGCCGCCGCCGCCGGTCCTGCACGGCACGCCGCATGCGGGAAATGGCCGCGATCAGTGTCAGCGTTGTCGCGCGAGAAGGCACGCGACCCAGGAGACGCTGGGCTCCGACAGCGGCTGCGGCGGCAGGGTCGGGTGTCTCGGGGCTGGCCGTAGATGGAGCGACCCTCGGACCGTTGGCACACAGGCGACAAACGTGCTGTGAATCCCGATGCGCTTGATTATGAAATAAAGAACAAATTGGGCGATGGCTGGCCCAGAATTGGGCACGGCTGAAACGGTAACATCTGAACCGGGGTGCTCTCTCGCCAGAGTTCCTACTGATGTATCCCATCTAGATAAGACTGAAGGTTGCCTCGTAAATACAGTGTCGGTTAAGCCGACAGCAAGCACGGATTTGTGCCAGCGCATCGCCGCTAGCGCGAAAAATAGTGCGCCTGCATATCTTCGCTGCCTTTTTGCACGGGCCGAAGTGAAAGCCCTCGCAGCCACCCAAAGAAAGCGCCCTCTGCGTCGATGGCCAGGGTCGACTTTCTCATTGCGTGTCCTTTTTACACAACTGTCGGCGCTCGCCTCGTCATGCCAGGCGCCCTTGGGCCGGCGGCCTAAGCGGCCAGATATGATCGCTCCGAGAATCCCTGGTGTCGCCAGCGCGGACCGTCCCGCTCCGATGTGGGCCAGCATCGCGTGCCATGCGTGGCACGGACACACCGGCGCTGCCCCCCCCCCCCCCCCTCCTGAGATTGTCCTCCCGAGTGGCCGTGTCGTAGGCGGTCCTGCGCAGTGTCCTGTTGTACTCCCGGGTGGCTACGCCGTTGGTGCTGACTCCCTTTTCCCTGCCGTCATCCCGGGCTTGTCCCTGGCTGTGCGTTCAGCGTCTGGTGGCATTGCTTCCACCGGCACGCTGTTTTATCTCTGCCTGGTTTTGTCTGCTGGACGGAGGCTGCGGCCCAGTCCTGTCTAAAGTGGCGTTGTTTCCACCAACACACTGTTTTAACTCCGCCTGGTTTTGTCTGCTGGACGGAGGCGGTGGCCCGGTCCCGTCTAAAGTGGCGTTGTTTCCACCGACACACTGTTTTAACTCCGCCTGGTTTTGTCTGCTGGACGGAGGCTGCGGCCCAGTCCCGTCTAAAGTGGCGTTGCTGAAAACACGTTGAAAGCCGTCGGTGCTTTTATAGGGCCTCGCCAGCTGCGTTTTTAATCACGGGTCGTGCGTTCCAGTTGCCATTTCATTGATAAACACTGGACAACGCCAATAACCAGGAGTTTGTGGCTTGCCTTAAAGGGAGTGTTCCGCATTTGTATCGGGTTTTAAACTGAAATAGTCATCTTGAAATAGCCATGCCATGATTAAGACGTAAACCGTTCTAGTTTCAGAGCTACGCGCCCGCAAAGATAAGCGGACTATTTCGGGGAGACTATTTCAAGGTCACCCAGGGATCCGTGACGCCATAATAACTCCTTTAAATTTTGCCATTTCATTCGCCGTGCGGCGATCAAGGCCAATAAAAATATAATGGCGGAGTCGTTCATATCTAGCGTTCGTGAGCTTGATTTCCAGATATAACGGCCGTCGATTGGCTCTCAATCATTGCTGTGGAAGGTACGATGACGCAATGAAACAATGACGTATTGAGAAGCGTATGTACTGAGCGGAGAAACTGTTGCTGTTTAGAAACTGAGAAACAGTCTAGAGAAGCATTCTCCTCTTAGAAGCGTACCAATAGTTAAAAGTGAAGTTATATCATCGTATCTCATGTTTGCTTCAATTATATCTTCAATTGTGAAACATTTGTTTCAATCACATCAGGTATTTCGATCACGGCGGTGGATAACGCGATAGCGAAGATGTCGATCCGAGGGTAGTGATGGGTGCGGAGGACCTTTGAGACAGGCCTGTCCGCTTCACTGGAGCTCGTGTCTCGTTAAGCTGTCATCCCGTCCACCAACCAGGGTAAGCTTTTTATCGAGGCTTGGATAAGATGTCGCGATACCGTTTTTATGTGAAAGTATTTCTGACCGGAATTTTGACGTGATTTAAAACAATGAGATATTTGAAATGAAATTGTCTGCATCACGCACTAGAAATCATTTACCTGCATAGCAAAGCAGCGATTCAAGCACGCGGTGACATTGATGACATTTAGAAAAGTGTGTCACACCCAAGTCGACCCACATTCTGTCAGTGACACGTGACATGTTGGCCCCTGCGGTAACCTTTGAACGCCGGCTGACGTTTCGTTCGGGTGGCGTCCGTTCCGTCCGGTCGCCCCGGGCGGACCGGTCAGATCAACCTCAGGTCAACCGACCCGCGTTTCGGCTGTTTTCCGGAGGCCTCTGGCAGGTCTGGCCGTCTAGCTGAACCGAGGGACCGTTTACGTTATGCAACCCCGAACTATTGCGGTTCAGTGCAGTATTTTGCTAGTCCTGTTTGCGCCTGTCTTCATATGTCCCGCTGAGTTATATCGACAAGAACAAGGACGTGAGCTGTGTCTTCTCATCGTCCCATCCTATCGTCCCCTGGTTGTGCCTCTGGTCAGGCATGCCTCTGAACCCCCCAGACACAGGCAAACGGTGTTAGCCGTCCGCCGCCACCACCGCGGCTGGGTGCGCCTGTGATCAGCTGTTCCTCCGAACCCCGCAGACACGGTGTTGTCTCACATCGGTGTCAGCTGTTCGCCGCCTCCGCTGCGGTGCCTGGGCGCGCCGCTGATCAGCTGTGGCGCCGAGTGCTGTTGACACGGACACGCGTATCACCTGTTTTCCGATGACTCGGCCCGGCCGCTGAACTGTGAACCGTCGTTTTTTGTGGGCCTCGCTGGTGCGTCATTAGGTTAGGCGCTGCGATTATGGAGGCACGCGGCGGACGTGTGTTTGGCCGCGGCCGGCCTAACGTAAACCATGCGGATATGCCCCGCCAGCTGTGAACGTGTCCCGCCAGCTGGGATAGCTCCGACCGTTCCGTGCGTACGTGGTGCCTCTGTGTTGGGTAAGGGGCGAAGGGAGGAGCACTGACCCCCCCCCCCACTTCTCATGAAGTGTAGAATTGACCCTGTGGTTACGCGTGGCAGGAACTGACCTCAAATGAGAAGTTCTTCCCCCTCTTATTTTGTTCCCTTTGACGCATGCGGTGTCAGAAATGCATCCTTAGCTTTGGCTTCTCGTTGTCTCGCTGAAACAGCGAAATAGTAATGCGTTGCGTTCTCTCCTCCCCGCAGCTCCCTCCTGTCCTCGGCATTTCGCGATCCGTTGCGATCGTTGTGCTAAAACCAGGGTCGCTGCCGTACTCGGTGAACCTAGTTTCGCAGAGTAGATCCGTCTTTTTACGGTTCAGCTGTCCGTGCTTATCGGAGAGGTTGGTTTTATTTCCCTCACCTTTGACCTAGTCGTAGCCGTGTGCCGACTTACCCACCAGAAGGCGCCCAGTCTCGCTTGACACGCCCTCACGAATCTCGTTACGACCGACCTGCCGAGGAGTCCTGTCGCGCTGTCGGTCCACAGCTGACCCCAGCTGTCCCCGCTCGGGCCCGCCCTCCGTGGGCACGCCAGCACCGCGCGGCGTGCTCCGTAGCGCCCCGCTCCGCCAAGCAACGACCCGGCCCGACCCACCCGGCCAAGCAACGGCCCCGATCCCGCCCGGCCAAGCAGCGCCGCCCGGCCCGCCGCCGGTCCTTCCCCGGCGCCGGACCGGGCGGCGTCCGTGTCGCTGATGATTTAGCCGCCTCGGCAGACATCTGTAGGCCGCATATGGGGCGGGCTCGGGGCCGGTGGCCGAGCGCTGCCCGCTGGACGTCCGCAGATGGCCAGAGTCGCTCGGCTGGCTGGCCGCCGGCGGCGGCCCGGCCCAGCGGAGAACGACGCTCTCGGAGATGACGCTGGGGACCGACAGCTGTCTCCGTGGTAGGCTGCCGCTGTTGACCGCTGTCTCCGGTGGTCACTTTTGGGTGGTCTGCCCTCTGCCATGGGCGGAACTTTACTTCTGATTGTGGTGCAGCTTTATCTCCAGCGTTCAAGAAAGCTTCTGGTAAAAGGCTCAGCTGTACATGAAAGGCTCGGCTGTACATGGAAAGATCACGGCGCAAATCCCGTCCGATTGTTTCTGTTCGATTCCGGTTTTCTTCGGCCGGCTGTTCTCTGTCCGTTTTCTCCAGTCTTTATCATCTCTGCCCGGCTCTCGCCATTGCGGTTGTCTCGGCCTGTTGTTTCGTAAATGGTCATCATTTGAGCGAATGACATGCCGACACAGTTCGTTTATCTCATCACTGGCGCCAACAGGACGGTGGATGTGCACGCACGCCCCATCTCATATGGATGTGGAAAATGGCGGAGGGACTGTGAAAAATCGGCAAAGCGAACGAATCTTGACTGAACGGAAATTGATGTACGATCTGGTGACGAACTGTTCTTCGTTTCATGTAAGGGAACTCTTGCCTATATTGCTGTTTTGAGACACCACTTCGCTGGAAAAGTATGCGGTCACCTCGCGTGACCCACCGCCAGCAGAGGACGGCGGCATGAAAGCCACGCTGGACGCTGTCGGGACCTTCTTTGAACTCCGCTGACCGCACCCGTTAACTGACGGAGCGTGCTAAACACGGTCGCCCGGCAACCGGCACCACGCGGGGCGGGGTGCACGCCCCTGCAACATTGCAACGCTGCATCGCATAAGCTCGGGTGAGGGAGGATATCAACCGGGTGCTCACGGGGCGCGAGTTCTCGATGCTCTGGGCCGATGACGGCATTTTGTACCTGATGACACGTCCGAGAACCGAGCGGTGTGTGCGGATTTGAAGCCTCGCGGCCGACTGCAACTATGCCGACGCTAACCGAAAGTGATGGATGATTGGACTGACATGGCGCGGCTTGACACTAAGCAGACGCTCTGGTGACGCATGCGCCGTCTGATCGACCGTCTGCCGAGCGTCGCCGCTCTTTGTTGCGGTGAGGCTGTCGAGTCCATGTCATTTTGACCTTCACGTCGTCACCATCCCAATCAACAATCCACAGTCTGTCAGATCCCGGCAGGCGGCTGCCAGCGCCGGCAGCGGCCCGCGTTTTGAGCACGGATCGGGTGTGCGGAGCCGTGGTCACGTGTACGCCGATGCTGTGCGCCTCTCGCTGCCGCCCAGCTACTGTGCCGGCGTCGTCGGCATCTCACGCGTGTGTGATGGGCCTCTATCGCAGTCACCGCCTGGGGCTCATCCGTGTGGCATTATCCGAGCCACATAGGACGTTCGCGTGGCACGGATGGGGCCCTTGTCGCGCAGACATCGTCCGTGTCTTGCAGACATGGTTCGCGCCATGCAGAAAAGGTCCGTGTCGTCGCGCCCTCCATGTTCTTGCGGTGTGGGCAGAGTGGCTGGGTGACCACTGTTGACCCAGAGCGGCTAAGTGCTTTACATGGACACTGCATGACCTCGAAGTCGCGTTCTGACACCCCAACATCAGCACCTGATGTTTTGCGCCGATGTTTTATCTTCGCCCTGATGTAACGCACAAATACACACGCACGCCTGGACAAATTATGGCCTGGTGATTTGCGACTTTCAGGGCGCACCGACCGCACGCCTGTGCGTTGTGTGATGTGCGGTATGACAGCGTGACCTCGTGTGTAATGATTGTGCGCGCCGCGCCAAAGGCCTGGGTCAGAATGATAATGACCGTGCGTAGCATGTCAGCGGAGAGGTCATGGCCAGAGTAATAATGATAATGCACTGCACGGCGTTGGAGCAGACTGAGTCGAATGAGACCTGGTTGACTCGTCAGTCGCATGCGGAGAGCTCGTGTCAGCGACAGTCCCCTTTTGATCATCGCGAGGCGGCCTTACCACGCGAGCCGGCGCGGTTTCAGCCCTCCCCGCCATCTGTGTGCTATCACCAGCGTTTGACTAGACTTCCCGATCGAGGGGCGCGGGTATCATCACGTGCGATCCGCACGCGTGAGCTGGCCTCTCGTGTTGACAGTGGCGTTGCCGGCACTGCTCTGACCCGAGCCGAGGTCAAGCTCCCGGCTCCGGCCGCGTGGGATTCCCCAAGCTGCTGATCGCCGGCTGGCGTTACAGTCTGCAAAGTGGATCACAGGGGCTGATTGCCAGGCTCAGATAATGGGTCGTGTTGGCTGGCCGAGGCCTTGCAGGTGCCAGGCCGAGCATGCATAGCCGTCTGACCTCCGCATGACCCCTTCCCACCCTGCCTGACGGTGTCTGAAACTGTGCACTGACAGAGACGCGCCACTGGCCTCGCATTGCGGAGTTGGATGGGGGCCTTGTCGTGTTTGAATGCGTTCCATTCCACGCAAGGATAAGGCTTTTGAAGTCGTTTCAATTCCATGCAATGCCATGCGCATACTGGCAAATGTCGCAAAAGTTCGGAGAGACGTGCTCCGCCCCACCCTCCGTCCTCCGCCCTGTCACCGTTCCCGGGACATGCTCCGCCCCGCCTCCCGCCCTCGCCACCCTTAGAGGTCACACGAGACTGCGCCGGGGACCAGGGTGGGCCGGCCAGCGGTGCCGGACGCGCTGCTCCCGCCGCCCGTAGAGGCCACAGGGTGATGCAGCAGGAAGGGCGGCAGGCTGCTCCAGGGGGGAGGCTGGTGTAATGAGGCTGGGGGGACGCTCCTCATTCACTGCGGTTGTGACGATGCAGATGTGGCTTGCAGGAGGTCTGCTTTGTGGCGGTGTGCCGCTTTAGTTTTGGGATTGCCGTTAAGGCGTGACGCTGCCGGTCGTGAAAATCAAATTCGCATTGGCTGTGACTCCGCGTCTGACCACCTGGATTTCTTTTCAGATGAGAGAGATGCCATACAGAAGAAGACGTTCACGAAGTGGGTTAACAAGCATTTGAAGAAGGTAAGCCCGCCGGCGTGTGCTGCTGGCTCGCTGTCCGTTTTCTTACGTCACTGGTCACGGCTGGGTCACCGAGGGGTGCTGTGCAGTCTGAATCATGCCTTTCAGGTGTGCTCTTCGTGGATGTGGCCTCCCGGTGGTGGTGGGTCGGATTATTTCATGTGAAAATCTGATCATCTCTTTCATCACCAAGCCCATGTTTTTTTCGTTCCCCAACGGATTTCTCCGTCAGTGCCAAAATCGAACCTACAACAGCTGCGTCATTCCCATAGACGTGCTTACCTGCTGAGAGCAAGTTACACCCTTACCGAAACACGTTAGTCGTCTTCGTCCCGCCGGCCGTCCTCGGAGACTGCCGCGCGCACAAAACGGTAACACCGGCCGTTGGCGCGGGCTGCCGCGTCAAGGTCACCGTCGGCCGGGATCGTCCTCTGTTGACTCTGCGCATTCTCTCGCGCCCATGGCGGCCGGCGCTGACCCGGCGCTGGCGGGAGGCGTCGAGCCGCCGCGGGCCCCAAGCCGTCTGTCGACCGTGTCGGCCGACGAGTTATACTCACGGCGGTCGAGGGCTGGCATTAGCCGGAGTAATATCATCAAACGGCGGGCGCGCAGCAGCGGCGCTGCCGCTAATCACGGGTAATAATACGGCGCCGGCGCCGGCGTGCCGTGACTCCACTCCCGGAGAGGCCGCGGACTGGCGGCTGACGGCTGACGGCTGACGGCTGACGGCTGACGGCTGACGGCTGACGGCTGACGGCTGGCTACTAACGACTGACGACACTGGCTATTGATGACTGGCGACTGGCAACTAATGACTGACTCAGAACTGAATAACGACGGACGATTGGTGATTGGCAGCTGGCGATTGACGACTGACGAATGACAGACTGGCGACTGACGACTGACGACTGCCGACATACTGACTGGCTGGCTGGCTGGCTGGCTGGCTGGCTGGCTGGCTGGCTGGCTGGCTGGCTGGCTGGCTGGCCGGCTGGCTGGCTGGCTGGCTGGCTGGCTGGCTGGCTGGCTGGCTGGCTGGCTGGCTGGCTGGCTGGCTGGCTGGCTGGCTGGCTGGCTGGGGACTGACTGACTGACTGACTGACCAACTAGCCGACTGCCCAGCCAACAGAGCGGCGGATTGCTGGGCCGCCGGACGGCCCGACGAACCGGGGTCACCACTTTTCTCCTGCACTCTCAAAGAGCTGCGGTCTGCGGGCGGCTGAGAGCTGCAGTGGTGCTTATCAGCCAACTGGCCTTGCACGTTCACCTAGTTGGGGGGTAACGTGAAGGGTCATGATCCTCGAGCGTCTAAAAATAGCTGCGCTGGTTATGCTGATTAAATGAGGACGGCGCGGCCAATGCCGTTCGCACGACCTACGAGGCAGGCGTGTTACTAGTTCCCGCTTGGCTCCATGCCAACAGTCGCGACCACGGCCTCTGGCGCTCCGCGAGCCTCCCCAGGAGTGGGTCGAGCCTGCTGGCCGGTCCCGGCCGGCGGCGCCAACGCCGACGCCGGCCGCCAGCCGTCCCGGGTCGTAAATGCGGGTGTGACGGGTCGGCAGACGCCGCGGGCGACCGACACCGCCCGGATGGCGCAAAATCACCCGCACAGTCGAAGCACTCTTTGACATCAGTAATCATCAAGCGGAATGTTAGGCGGCACGGGATGCTCGCTGTCGGGAGACCCTCGGCGCGGTGGCGTTATTCACAAACTCAGCTGGTGAGGCGGCCGTCCCCTCGCTGCGGTTCAATGTCAGAATGACGTCCTCCACGGGTGGTCGGCAGCCGGCCAGTGTCCGCTGAGCGGACAGATGAAACGGGCCGCTGCAGCGCCGTTGACGCGGGCCGGGCCTGGGCGGCGCCGGCCGTCCTGACGCCAGGGGACGGACCAGGAGGCGGGCCGGTCTCACCTGTCCGCCCCGGACGGGCGGGCGCCCGCAGCTCGGCCAAATACGGCCGCCCGCCCCGGTCGCCCCGGTCGTCCCGGCCGCCGACCCGCCCCGGTTAGCGGCCGGGCGGGTGACGACGGCGACCGGCTGACGGCCGGGGCCCGGTCCGGCGGGGCCTAGCCCGCCGACGAGTGGGCCGGCGAGGCCCGGTCTGCCGACGGTGTCGCGTGCCGCGACGACGGCGCCGACTCGCGTGCGAGAACGGGTTCGCCGGGCTGGCGGCGGGACTCGTTGGTACAGGCGGGTGCGCGCAGCGGAGGGCGGGCGGACAGCGGACGTGCTCACCGCTGACGCACCCCCGGTGCGGACAGGAGCTTTGCTCCACATGCCAAACAACAGAAGCGGCTGCCAGCCCAGAGCGGCGCCTGACAGCGGGCTCTGCCGTTCGCCAATGCCGGATAACGGCACTAGCACTGATCCCTCGTGCATCCGTTCGGGATCGCGGGCGCCCGCCACGTCAGCTGAGCTCTGTTTGCGGCCGGCGGCGGCGTCGGGCCGTCCGAGGGCGGTTGTTTGCTGGCGGTGGGTGGTTGGCGCCGGTGAAGGGTTAAGCTCCAGCGATTGGCATGCGCTGACTGGGCGGCGGCCGGCCTTTCTGCCGCTTGGCCCCGCCATTGGTCGACAAAGTCGATGATGAGGCGCCTGCCGTGGCACATGAACATCGCCCGCGTGTTCAGTTTGATTTGCAGCTTTGTAGGAAGACTGCTGTCACCTCCTGGCGGAGGCACCACACTGGGCTCGGAAGCGCGCCCCCCATAGGCAAACGCCGTCCAGGATGAGCTAACGTGGCGGCACGAATGACGAGGTCACAGCTGGCCGTACGAGCTGTACACTGGCGCGCGCATGGCATAGCCGCCTGTGACGTCACAGTGTTCTGCTGCGAGGAACGGGACGGCGCTTGCCAATGAAGACCGGGTCGCTGCCGGCCATGACCATTTATGCTGGTTGGGTGCCGCCCAAGCGCCTCTGGGAGCAGCTATTGGGCCATCCCTCCTGTTCATCTACTGGGCCATTCCTCCTGCTCCTGTTGCTGGTTCGTGCGAGCGCAGTCAGCAGCGCGCCCCCGGCTCAGCACCGCTGTGAGGGACCGAGGGAGCCCCGCCGGCCGCTCAGCCCGGGCCGCTGCCGCGCGCGGCGCGCCCTCGGCTCAGCACCGCTGTGAGGGAGCGAGGGAGCCCCGCCGGCCGCTCAGCCTGGGCCGCTGCCGCGCGCGGCGAGCTCGGCCGCTGCACGGGACGGAGCCGCCGAGGCGTGACCGAGGCTGCCGGCCGTCCGGACGGCTCCGGCTGCGGCGCTGACCGGGCCGCCAGGCGGCGCCGGGCCGTCCGGACGGGGAGGGGCTGACACACGGGACAGGTGCCGCGGTGGCACGTGACCTGCGGCGCGCCGCTCTCAGTGGCCGGGCCTGCAGCGGGGTCGCTGGAAGTGCGGTGCGAAGTCCGGTGGTGGGCTGCACGCCGCCGGCGCGTCCCCCGGTACAGCTGGACCAGCAGGCCCCGGCGGACCGACATGCTCGAAGCTGGTCCACCGGAACATTAATCTTGGTTGCGGTCGGCTGCCGCGCGGTTCACGGCATCCGTGTTTTGACTGCGGCGAGAGTCATACTCAGATGTCTTGAATTCGGGGCGCCTTGTCGTCAGCACCACGAGGTCGTCCTGGTGATGGAATCATGGCTGCAGGGAAGGCCGGGTGGTGCGAGCCCCCTTATTGAGTTCACCCTCATAACTGTGCCGGAATTTAGTGTTGCTTACACCGTTACCGCGTGGCCTCTTGGAAATGCCGCCACAACGTGAGCGCTGCCTCTTTCCAAAGGTGACATAAGCACAAACAGCGCGCATACCTGCTGTTCGCGTCCTCGGGTAATCCGTCATCCCCAGCAACATGTGTCACCTTCCGGCGGTGAGCAGGCGGTGCGGCCGCCTGGAAATCCACCTCTGAGCCGGCCGCTCAGCGTCCGGTGACGTCAGAGGCCGGTGTGGCCCGGGACTGGGCGAGCCGGAGGCGCTCCTGTGGCGGTGACGTTACCCCGGCCCGACCGCGGCGCGGTCAGCGCACGTCTGCTCCCGACGGCGCAGGCTGGCGGAGCGGCTCCGCTGTGGCGGCGGCTGCGGCCAGCGCCGGCGCGGCGCGCGCGACACGCAGCACTGAAAGCGGAGCAAGGAGGCGGCGCAAATTTTGATGTTGTGTTCCGTGTTTGGGGGTCCACGGCCTCGTTACCCCTTCCCCTGTTCTGTCCCGGGCTGCGCGCCGCACGTGCGTCGGCAGCCGTGCGCAGCCGCTCGAGGCGGCGGCGGCCGCCCGATACTGCGCTCCGGTCCTGTTGCATCACGGCGGCGCACGTCCGCCGTGTTTGGGCCGTGACGCTGACGACCAACTGGGTCACGAGCTATCGGGTCACGAGCCATCGCTCCGGGCCAACGAGTAGCCGCGCGCCCGCAGCCCTCTGCTGTTGCAAGCCCGGTGAAATCAGCTGGCGCGCTTATTTGCGCCGGCGCACGATGACTGGCGCGCTTTTCTGTCTGGTAAGCATTTCAACTCCCCGGTTAGTTGTTGGACCCCATCGCTTCCCTTCACATCGTCCCGGACAGAGCGGCCGATGGCCCAGGCCCTCGTGTCGTGATTGTCCTGTCTGATCGGCTGAATGTCGTAGTTATTTATGTTTGTCATGATTCCCATTTGATTACTTTGTGCAGAAGTTCAAGGTGACATATTTTAGGCGCTCAAGTGGCGTTGTACTTGAGGTGATCTATCTTAATAATGCTCGCTTTCTTGTTCCATTTAGGTAACATATAATATGCCAGTACATGTAGCAGGCAGACGTTATCAAAACCACACGGGCAGTTACACATAGTTTGCAGTAGGTCGCCGTACCGCGCCAGCCTGTGGAGGGGGGGGGGGAGGGGCCTGGGAAGAGTGGATGAACCATGGCTAATCGGACCCCTGTTCCGAAGCGTTTGACTACACGGCCACTCGTGTGAACGCTGACGCATGACCCGTGGCTCCATCGGTGCGTATCAGCCCCGTCCCAGCCGCGGCCGTGCGCTATCACCCCTCCCCGCCGCCGGCTCGGCAGGGGTCGAGATAGGGAGGAGCGCGCGTGGCGACCTTGACCGTCGTGTCAGCAGGTCGGCCGCGAGGTGGGCGGGGCGTGCTTGGTGACCTCCCGCTGGGAGCTGGCCACGGCAGATGTGGATGGCCAGGGAGCTGTGGCCGGTAGCCGTGGGACATGCCGACACATCTTCCTCCTTGAGAGATTTCTCCCCTCCCGTCCTCCGTCCGCCACGTCCGTTTTTCCTTGCGTACCCACTCTGCACCTCACCCGTTCTCTCGCATGCTCTCTTTCGCCTCCGTCCAACTGCGCTCTCGGCAAATGTATCTGTTGCCGTCGGCCCTCCAACTCTGCGTGCCTCTTGCGCTCGTCTCTCACTTTCTACCGGCGGTCGTCTGATTTATGACTGCCGCGTGCGGACTCTGCGCAATCGGTCAAACCCCTCGTGTCCGGCTGCGGGCCCGCACGCTGGACACGCCCGCCCGCCCGGCGCCGCTCGTCTTCCCAGGCTGTCCGCTGACCTGTACACCGTCCACTGTCTGTTATCCGTCATGTGTTATCCACCGTCCTCCCTCCACCGTCCACCGTCCGCTGTACAGCATCCACTGTCCGCCTTTTGTCGTGATCATGCGCCGCCTGCTGTCTACCGTGCAGTGTCCGTCGTCCGCCGTCCGCTGTCCGCTGTCCGCTGTCCGCCGTCCGCTGTTCGCCGTCCGCCGTCCGCAGTCCGCAGTCCGCCGTCCGCCGTCCGCCATCCGCCGTCCGCTGTCGGCCTTTCACTGTCCGCTGTCTGCTGTCTGCTGTCTGCCGTCCGCTGTCTGCCGTCCGCTGTCCAGTGTCGGCCGTCCGGGCCGTCTGGGGCCGCCCGGCTGGTCGGGGCCGGTCGCATTGCCTCAGCGCGCCCGCTCCCTATCAGAGATGTCGCCGGCGATGGCCTTTGTGGGAGCGGCGTGTCGCAAGGCGTATGCAGGTCACTGTCTGTGCCGACGGGCCACTCCAGAGGCCCACGCCGAGATGTCCGTCAATTAGTCGGTCTCCGCGCCCGCTGATTGGTCGCGGCGTGCGGTGCCAATTACCTCTTGCCCAACGCGGGCCAACTATCCAGACACGGAAGTGTGACATGGGGTCATCCGCGCCTGGCTAGGTGGCAGGGGGCCGCTTATCATGCGCACATTAGGGTTCGTGCCATAAGGAGGAGCTTTGCTTATTGCCTGGTTTTTTCCTTTTTTATGAGCTACTAGCTTTTGCATTTGTGAGATGGGCTGTATATAAGTAACTCGTAGTTGGTCTGCTTCCTTCGTTTATTTATTGATTGGTTTCGCTCGTTCTTTTCTTCATGCGTGCCATAGCACCTTGTTTTTCTGTGTTTGAACCTCTCCTCCGTCTCTCACAGGCTGTACCGCTGTCCCGCTGTCTGCCATAGCCTGTTTCACGCCGCTGTAACCCACGCTTTCCTGTGGTCGCTCCGCTGTCAGGAGTGCCCCGAAAACTCCACGGGACAATCACCCACCGGCCACGGCGGAGTGCAGTGCCTCCGCGCCACTGGGCACGTCCCGCCCCGGCTCCGATGGCCGTGTTTGCTGATGATCACGCACGAACCCTGCCCTGAACGCCTCCGACGGATCGCGAGGGCGCCGCCCCGGCCGCGGACAATGCTGTTTACCGGCGCGCCCCCGCCAACGGTGACCGCGGAGACCCCGGTGCGGCCCCAGGTGGCGCAGCCTAGCGCTCGTACTGACCCTGGCCGCGCTTCTGCTGACTCTTGCGGCGCTCCTATTGGCTCGCCCGGCGCTCCTGCCAACTCGGCCGGCGCTCCTGCTGACTCGACCAACGATTCTGCTAACTCTGGCGGCGCTCCTGCTGATTTCGAAGGCGCTCCTGTGGACTCTGACGGTGCTCCCTGACTCTGGCGGCGCTCCTGCTGGCTCGCCCGGCGCTCCTGCCGTCCCGGCGGCGCTCCTGCTGAGACGACCGGCACTCCTGCTGACATGACCGACGCTCCTGCTAACTCGGCCGGCGCTCCTGCTGACTCGGCCGGCGCTCCTGCCGTCCCGGCCGGCGCTCCTGCCGTCCCGGCCGGCCGGCGCCCGGCCCAGCGGCCTTGCGGACATTAGCGATGCGGGGCACGGCTGCACACGCCGCCGAGCGCTGCGCTGGCGGCGGCACCACCGCGGCCCGTCCAGCTGGTGGAGCGAGCGACCGATGCTCCGGCTCAGCCGCGCCGAGGGTGCGGGGGTTAATGAGCCCGATCAGAACACGACAAAAACCGCCATCGGCGCCTCATTACCACGCCGGCGTCCGACCGGACATAAGCGCCGATAAGCCCACGCCAGGACCGCGGTGTTCGACGGTCCATCATGTCGGCCGGCGTGAAAGGTCGCACCGGTAATGATCTAGAGCACGCGTCGGCACATGCGTAACGAGCGGGGCCGGCCACCTGTCATTCCCGCGTGTCTGGGTCCTTTTTCAGTTTGCAGCGGGTGTAAATGGCGGAAGAGCGCGAAAGAGGGCGTCAGGTGACCACCAACGCGTTGTAAAACCAGAGGCCGAGTTATGTATCCGCGGCTTAAGCGGGTCGGATCAAGCGGTCGCGGCGGCTTGCTCGCGCGCCTGAAAACCGGTTTCTCGGATGGCTACGCCCGCGTATACGGCCGCCCAACTGGGCGTTATCTTTCAACAAAAAATCGCGCCGTTTTAGGTCACACAGGCCGGCGTTGCGTGGGCGCCGACGGCAGCGGTCACTCGCACACACACCTGCTGACACGAGCGCCCTATGTAGGGCACGCGGACCTTCGGCACGGCCCTGGCGGCTGGGTGGAGTGGCTGGACCTTCTCTCACACCCACTCGGGCGCGTGCAAGTCATTACAGCCGCGCCGCCAGCGGTGCGTTTGTCTTGCATGGCCTTTAATGGCGATCTGACGGCTCTCCGGTGGGATCAGCTGATTCACGTGGCTCGCCGCGCTCCTTGACATTGAGCCGTCGGATGGACGGCCTTCTTGGCGTGCGGACGAGCTGGGCTGCGGCCGGTGAAAGCCAGATACGCTGCCCTTTTCGGGCTGGCGTCGCGAGCGCCGGAAAAGTGGTCGATAATTACCGGCTCGTGTTTGGCCGAGATTGAAATCGGAGCGGTTCGAGCGGCGACTATTGATGCAACAAGCCCCAATAGCTGGAGAGGCGGCGTGGCATCATGCAGCGGCAGGTTCGAGCGGCGCCTATTGATGCAACAAGCCTCAACAGCTGGAGAGGCGGCGTGGCATCGTGCAGCGACAAACAAGTCGGGCATGATTTGACGGGATGAATGATGAATGTCATCCGTTGTTCTCGTGAATGAGCCAATTAGTTTGCAACTGGTTGATTAAGCACGGCAAGGACGATTGACAACAACAGGATGGAACCCTGAGGCTTCCCGTGCGTTAGGGCACGTGTTCCGGCGTTTATGAAGCGTTGATTTGATTTGGTCTTGTCGTATTGCATCATTCGCGTCCTGTTGATTTTCACGTAGCCTGAAAACCAACTTTCATTGTTCCGCAGTTTCAATGTTATATATATATATATATATATATATATATATATATATATATATATATATATATAACAGTAATAATAATTATAGATATAATAATAATAAGAATAGTAAACATAGGAGTATCTATGTATTATTTGCATTATTTGTATGTAATAGGTTTAGATAAGTACCAGATATTTCGTATAATTTAGCTGCATTGTACGCCAGCGCGCTGCTGTATCGTATAACCCGTTGTTAAGTTGGATGACAATCACGATGCATAACCCGCCGTCATCACCGGTATCGCTCGACACGCTGGGGCTTGCCATGGCGATTGACATCAAAGAGCCGAATTCCATGCCATATCTGGCATCAGATAGCGTGTAAATGGGGTATGAATACACGACAACCATTCGTTCCTGTCCTCATAAGTTACCGCAGCTGACAGATGACCTTAGCTGGGTCATCATCTCGCCACTTTGAATCGACGCGACATGAACTCGGCCCATCGTCAGAAAAGTTATTCGACCTAATGTATGCTCCATGACGTCGTAAACTCGACCAGAGCCATTCGAATGTCCGGGTGGAAGCTTTCTACCTGATGCTGTTACGTGGGCATTGTTGATTTGGCCTGTGATAACCATAGATGGAAGTCGGTACTTTGTTGGAACTATCTCACTGAATAGCTAGTTACGGCTCCCCATCCGTTTGGCTGCTGTCATTAGATGACGGATGTCAAATTGATCGATTATTTGATTTGATAAATCTACTATTGGATTGGTTTTGCATGCATGCGTACATGGCTCAAACGACGGCATGTCGCTTTATAAAAGGAGTGCCGGTAGTGCGGTGGTTAACGCACCTGCGTTAGATGGAAGTCGGTACTTGGCTGGAACTATCTCGCCGAATAGCTAGTTACGGCTCCCCATCCGTTTGCCTGCTGTCAGTAGATGACGGATGTCAAATTGATCGATTATTTGCGCGTCTGGGAAACTAGGGGAACGGGGTTCGATTCCCCGCGGTGCCCGCCCTTCCTGCCAGGGTGAGAGGCAGGCGACGTCATATAGCCTCAGCAGCTGAGTGCGTCGTAAAGCCCCAATGACACACACACACCCTCGCTTTGTAAAAGATCGGGTTCTGCCCAGGAGTTGACGGTCATTTATACCCCATTCCCACGGTGATGCAAGCATACGAGCTGCTGTCGAAACGCTACGTGCTTACATGAGTGGTAGAAAGTGCGCGGCAAATAGAATCACAGTTACATGAGTCTAAGACACCAACTTTAAAACAAACTGCATGAATCCCAGGAAGTGCATGCCTCCGCATGTGGTGGCAGTTGGAGCATGCCCCTCCAACAGGCCCCGGCCCGTGCTCTGTACGGTCCGTCACTGCTTAGTTCCGCGTCCGGATGATCCGGGGTCGGGTTACGGAGACAGGGCGGCAAAACACGAACGGCTCGGTAATCTTGGCGGCGCTCTTTCAAGTCACGTGCCTCAGACCGGGCGACGAGTAAAATGGCTGTGCCTGGTTCGTGAGATCCGAGGTGATAGCGATTCGCAGTGAATGGTGCTCGAGCAGTATAAGGCCGCTTGACAGATGGTGGCATGACTCAGGAGAACACCTAAGCCCTGGTTGGAGTACGGTTACTTTGTTCGGAAAATCGTCCTTTGAAGCGTTAAGATGGGAAACAAATACGTGGCCGAACATCCTGACGTGACCATTACGCTCTCAAGCGACCTGACCTTCCCCCACGCTATTCGCTGTTGCGAAGGTAGTGTTAGGTGTGGGAGCGGCGATCTTCTCACCCCGGCCGCAGCCGGTGACGTCATACGGCACGTCTCACCGGCCCGCCGTGCAGGGATCCCGTGGCGGTGATGCTCACTTCAGACTCGTCACGTGCCGTCCGGTGACGTCATACGGCTCACTCGCCGTGTCTCACCGGCCCGCCGTGTAGGGATCCCTCGGTAGCGGTGCTCACTCTAGACTCGTCACGTGCCGTCCGGTGACGTCATTGGACCGCTGCGAACCGCCGGTCCGACTTCCTGCGGATGTCCAGCACGGGATTGATATGACGAGCCAGTTGACTTTGGTTTACGGCCGTTGGTTGATGTCATGCCTGTTAGTGTTGTTATTCACAGTGGTGCGGTCACCGTCGACTTTAAAGGAGTGGCGTTGGCCGTGCTAAAAATAGCCACGGGTCACAGCCGTCTGGGTGGGACAACGTTGCACCCACTCGCGCGCACTAGAACGCTCCGCGAAGCACCGAGCGCAAGCTTCCCTGCGTCGTCGGTCGCCATTTGCGGCGTGTCTCGGGGCGCCGCCCGGTCAGCAGCTGACCCACCAATCACCAGGTGCGCCCTATCGGCGCCATCTCCGCCCTGACCAATCACGCGACCGATAGCCGGATTTGGTCCGGATCGGCTCATCGAGGGGAGTTGATTCAGCGCCGCCGGCTGCCGGCCTCCCCGAGCCGTCACGCTGCCCCGAGCCGTCTCTCCGCTCGGGGCCGTCACTCCGCCCCGACCGTATACGGTCTGCCGGCGGTCCGGACGCGGACCGGAGCAGCTGTCGCCGCCGGGACCGCGGACCGCGGACCGGACGCTGGTCAGCTGTCAACGGACCGCCGACGGACCCCTGACCGGTGATGCGCCGCTGGCTGACCACCGACTGACGTAGCTGACCAGGGGTCGAGCGTGGCTGGGCCGGTGATACGACGCAAGAGGGCAAAACTGGTTGACTGCTGTCACATCGCATGCGCCTCTCTGTCGGTCTTTGACCGCCGATGACTAACACCTAGCCATCCCGTGGGCGGCCTGCCCAACTCAGCCGTCCGGCTGCTGCGTCACCCACTCTCGAGCTCGACCAGTCAGCTGCGCTGTGCCCGGATATTAGCGACCTTGACCCCCGCGCTTTGACCCCAATCTGCACGCCCTCAGGACCAAAACATGCGGACATCGAGCGTGGGTCAGTCCCGCTCATCCTCTCGCGAGCGGCTTCCTTCCCGGCGGGACCCGGCGAGACGTTGCGGCCATCTCTTTGTCGGCGGGCCCCCTGCGGTGTTATTTACACGGCCGCGTACACGGTCGTCGCGGCGCAAAAAGCGCGGCGTTTACTCGCCGCCGCGTAAAAAGGCAATTTCCCAGCGATCTCAATCGGGAGCCTGCGTCAGAACAGTGCAGGAGACGAGAGAGACGCGCAAGGACGCGCTCCCGTCACATGAGGAGACGCGGAAGGAGACGCGGAGGGAGACGGGAGACCGGGACGTTGGCAGGCCGTCAACGAACTTCGTAAAGCCGCGAGGTAGCATCCAGCTTCGCACAATCACAGCGACGTGTGCTTCGTAATATCCGCGTCACTTTCGCCGACTCCGAATCTGCGGCTGAATCCCGGCTGCTCGGCGTTTGCACGTGCGTGGCGCCGGCGCGCCGAAGCGGCACGGTCAGCGCGCGCGCGCGGTCTGCAGTCGGCCGGCCTGCCGCCGGTTGAATGACCTCGCACTGCGCGCCGGCGGCCGCCGACAACGGCTGGGAAGCAGGCATCGGACGGACCCGGGACAGACGGCTGGCGGCGGCGGCGCGGCGAGCCACGCGCGACTGATGAGGCTGATGTGAGATGGCGGGCGGGAGGTGTGCGGAGACTGGGACTGTCTGATGAGCCGCGATTGGGAGGCGAACTGAAAGGGTGACAAAACGGCGCTGGGTGGCGAAGCGGCGCTGGGTGGCGAGGCGGAGCTGGGTAGCGGGGCGGCCCTAGGTGGCGCGCGGAGGAAGGCACCGCTGGGTGGTGTCTATAAACCACCGCGAAGCGAATGAAAGCGTCGAAGATCAGCTGACCGTCCTTTTTGGAAAACCGTCCGCCTCTGAGATTTTCGTAGTCGGCACGGAGTGGGACATCGTGTGAGCGCTGAGCACTGAAATGCCCGTGGGTAAGCCGTCAGACATTTGCAGCCGTTTCAGAAGGGTGAGCAATATGATCAGCAGTCTCAGTGGAGCGGTCCTGTGTATAAGTAGTGAGATCAGCCGTCTGCGCCGCATTCTCTAGAGACCAGATGCGAATGCTGCAAAAGTGTCTAAATATGACGCTGTCGGGCCTGGCGGTGGTCTCTGGAGATAAGCCCTCCAGCTCTGCAAAAGCCCCAGGAGATCATGTACACTCACACTTAACCACCAGAGAGCCTGTTGAGCACAGCACGGCGGTGTTTTCTGTTTTTCTGCGCGCCGTCTGCCGGCCGGCCTGATCCCCGGAGACTGCGGGCCGGATGTTTTGACGGCCTTCTGGCCAGCCCCGCCCGCCCCGGCCCGGCTCGCCGCTGACAGCGAACGCGCTGCAATATGGGGAGTAGTCGCCGCCGCGCCGGCCCCGTTCCACCGGCGGTGGCGACAGCGGCGGCGGCTGGGTGGTCAGCGTCATGGTGTGGCTCTGAAGCGACAGGAACATGGTTAAGCTGAGCACGACAGCGTCGCCGGCTCTGGCGAGTCCACCGCGGGACGCGCTCGGTGGCCACGTGCCGATGGCCACGTGGTGCCGCGTGCCGATCTGACTTCCCGTGCCGACCGTAGCCACGTGCCGACCCAACGCGGCTTCGCTTGCGGCCGCCCGCTGCCGGGGCGGGGTTGACCGGCGCACCGGGCACGTGCCGGTCTTTGTCTGGCGCGCCGGACGGCCCGCCGTTCCTGGGTGGCGTCACGATTGACTCTGACTCGGCCTCTGACTCGGCTGGCTGACCGCCAGCGCCGGCCTAGCCCCGGCCCCGGCACCGGCGCCAGCCCCGGCACCGGCGCCGGGTCTGCCTCCGGGTGTGAGTCGCGCGCCCCGGTCGTCACGTGCGCCGAGCGGGGCGAGCGGCGCGGCGCGGCGGCGCGTGCCGGTGCAGCGGCGTCGTGTGGTCGGACCGCGACCACCGCTCGAGCAGCTGAGCGTAAGCCCGGTGCGGGGTACCCAACTTGATAGGACGCCGCGGCCGCCGACCAATTGGTGCTGGGAATGTGGGCTATTTTTGTCGGGCAAATGAGTGTTTTAAATGAGTCTCGGCGGGTGGACCTTGGTGGATCCGCGATGACAGACTCATGGATCAACCTCACAAATGGTGATTAAGACAGAGCCTGCAGCTGTTAATATCGGCCACGTCATGGTATGACTGACACGTTGACCTGGGCGGCCACCCACCCAATTCATTTATCGCGTAGTAAAAACAAACGTATCTAGGTCGGCAGTATCATTATGCAGTCCGAATGCGATCTTGTGTAGCGCCGATAACAGTCCTAGCAAGTGCTCTTCGGCCGTCGGAAGACGTGTCGTAATAGGCCCACTTACCACGGATAAAGTGCGGTGTCACCGGCGGCGACCTTTGACGGCCTCCTTTGTCGATCGCCGCCCACTCCTATTGACCGAGCGCGGCGATGAAGACACAACGCTGTCGCCGCAGTGAGCCGCTCGACCCCCGACCTCGGGGGTCACCGGGTCAACCGCGATCGACACCTGTTGTCGGCTCCATTGTCGCCAGGCGCCGCGGAGGCACCGGAGCGGCGGGAGGCCGGGGTCAGAGGTCAACCGCTTCTGTCCTGGCACCGCCCATCGTGGGAACGTGAGAGGCCAGGGCTTGCGGTAGCGGGGAACGTCGACTTGACGACTTGACGGTCACCTGTCTTGCCTTTTATGACAGGGTGGAGAGACAAGCGGGCCAGCCAGGCCACGTGGACACTTCCCGACCCTTTGGCGCATATTTTGATTTTTCCCGGTTGCATGGCAGTACTGTATGGAACGTTTCACGAGCACACGATTTCGGCGAGTTTACCCCGTGGAAGACAGACTGGAATACTGATCAGACGAAATATGTCGCTCATTGGAGACGAATCCTGCTGATCGACTAACTGGATCTCACCCCATCCCAGCATCGGGTTACTCTTGCCCCGCCATGTAATATAAGACGCGGCATTCCTTCAACGTCGCTGGTACCTTTCCCATAGATCAATTTACCTACCTCGAAGCAACTGCGGTATTACCACCGACGCCCTGCAGTTACAACACACCCGGCATGCGCAGAGCACACCCGACGTACACCCATCATGCACCCGACGTACACCCATCATGCACCCGACGCACACCCATCATGCACCCGACGTACACCCATCATGCACCCGGCGTACACACATCATGCACCCGACGTACACCCATCATGCACCCGACGCACACCCATCATGCACCCGACGCACACCCATCATGCACCCGACGCACACCCATCATGCATCCGCCGCACGGCCGGGTGGCCGCCGATTGGTGAGATGTGAAGAACCATCAAAGGAGCGGGTCCCCTCCGACAAGTCGCGGCAGAACGCGACGGTGCCAGAGCTGGCGGTGGCGCGGCGGCCCAGTGTGTCATGCGCGGCGGCGGCGGCGGCGCGCCGGCCATTGTCAGCTAACTGTACCGCCGCGGCCGGTCCGGGCCGCCTTTGTGACCGGCCGAAATGATCCCGGCACTGCGCGCTGTTCCACATACTGGCGACATTGTCCGCACCGGCCGCCGACCCGCCGCTGCTGGTGCAGCCAGACCGGCCGCGGCTCGGGGCCAGCTGCTGGCCCACCGCTACTGGTGCAGCCAGCGCTGGCAGCGGCTCGAGGCCAGCTGCCGGCCCGCCGCTGCTGGTGCAGCCAGCGCCGGCAGCGGCTCGGGGAACAGCCGCCGACCCGCCGCTGCTGGGGCAGCCAGACCGGCCGCGGCTCGGGGCCAGCTGCTGGTCCACCGCTACTGGTGCAGCCAGCGCCGTCAGCGGCTCGGGACCGGCCGCCGACCCGCCGCTACTGGTGCAGCCAGCGGCTCGGGACCGGCCGCTGGTCTGCCCTGCTGGGGCAGGCAGCGCCGGCAGCGGTCGACGGGATTTTCAGCGTAACACGTCTGTTAGTATTACGCGGTGATGGTGGTTTGTCATCTTGCAGTGTTTAGATCGCTGGAAGTTGTAACTGCGGGTACGGGCGTCAATTTTGGCGTGATATCTTATCACACGTATATTTTTTGTTGCTTTGTTTGTAAATAGAAACATCATTTTTCGATTTCTCTTACGTTGGTCCAACGGACTGTCCTCACCCGTCATGGGCGTGGTCACTACCGGGGGCCGGTTGGCTCAAGCCCCAGGGGTCTTGGCAAGGTTGGGGTATTCTTTTATGTGCTGGAGATCAAAGCATGAAAAGATCTAAAAGATCAGCGCCAAAGCTGAGGATACCCAGTGACTCAGTGTGCAGTTGCATCTCTGTTTCCGATTAGTTTGTGAAGTTTGTTAGTTGCTTTTTGTGTGGTAGATACACTGCCTGACGTATAAATTAGGTGCTGACAAGAATGACAAAAGATGCCACGAGCTGTTGGCTCGCTTGATTATTTATCTTCGAATGAACCCCTTCAATGTTCTTGGTAAACTGCTGTGTTTGTAATAACGCTCATCGTTTAACCATGCCTAGCATTCCTCCGCTTCAAATGAATGGTTCGTGCACCTCATGGCCTTATAAGCAAACAAAGCGTATTGAAGACCGCACCATTAATAACGCCTGCCCGCGTGGGCGGAATTAAAACGCGACCTGTCATGGGGGCAAGCCAGTCCCCAGCGCCAAACTCGATCTGTCATGGGGGCCAGCCACTCTCCATCGCCGTGGTGGCCGACTAGGCGGGATTAAAACTCGACCTGTCATGGGGGCAGGCCAGTCCCCATCGCCGTGGTGGCCGGCTAATTAGGCCGCCACTACGTCGGACCGAGCCGTTTTTTGTCAATGCCGCCCGGCATCAGATGAGACTAGCAGGCCGCCGCCCACCGCCGCCCACCGCCGCCCGGTGCCGGCGCCCGCCGCCGCCCGCCCCCGCCCGAGACTAAACAGAACAGACACCGTGACGGCTGCGGCGGTACGAACGACAACATCGGCGCGGCGAGAGGTCGCGACGATGTCGTAGCGTCGTGGTGTGAACCGGTCGTCGTCCAAGGGTGGAGGAACGGGAGGCAGAGGGAGGGAACGACCCGTGCATTCGTGAGAGAGGGCTGTCTGCTGGGGGAACTGTGCAATGAGAAGAACCCTGTTCTAGGTACCCATTCGTTTGGTATCGTCTTGAACGGGCTTCGCTGCAACGAGCACTTATTTGGTGGCACGGCACCGTTCCTGTGGGTGGACAGCGATGACCTCATCCGCCGGGGCGGCGCTACGTCACAATGACCTGCACATCTGCGAGGTGCCCCTCGGGGCGGTGTTCAGGGCGTTCCACCAGCCCGTGCCGTCACGCCATTTAGATCACCTGTCGTACAGCGCGGACATACTGCGGCTACATACGAGGTGCAATCAACCGAGGCGTGGTCACGAGGCCGGCGGAGGGCGTCATATGACCAGGTTGATCGGCGCACCCTAAAGCCCAGGTCATCATCATCGTCGAGGCAGGCCGAGGAGCACGTGTCGAAGCGGGTAGAGACGCCCTGTTTCTGTGATGAGCTTTGTGTGACATATTTCTGCTTGACATGAATGCAGCTTGTTCGTGCGTAACGGCGGCAGCTTAAGAAGACCGAATTTGCTGTGGTTCTTGGCGTGCGGCAGTTCCCGCGGACTTAAATGGTCGGCTTGAGGTGACCGAAAAGCGGTGGCTTTCGCGTTTTGACACGATAAGATACACGACGCAAGCATTGAAGACGGATGTCGACATCTACGCAAGGCCGCATGTCCGCTCACAGCGGTGCTTGGCATCGGTGGATCCGTGGGTCCTTGCTGCATTCCGTCCGTCCCTGCGCGATCCTGGCCAAACCCGTCTGCCGGCACATCCGGCGGAGCATGCCGGAGCACGCCGGGGCTGCCGCAGCTCCGACACGTCAGCCGACCCGGCACGGCCCGACAGAGGCTGTGACGTCACCTGCCGTGCGGCCCAGATCTGTCACCAGGCCGGGCCGCCTCCGCCGGGGGCGGCGGCCGACGCACGCCTCCCCGAGATGGAGCCGTGTCGCCTCCGCCGGCGGCGCGCCCCATCGGTCACCGGCGGGGCGGCGCCGGTCCGGCGGCACGGAAGACCACGCAGATAGCCGTGTATCGGCGGCGGGCTCGGGCGGGGAGGTCACCGCCTCGTGTCGGCACGAGCGATGGGACGCGGTGACGGCGACGGTGAAACGGGCCGCCGCCCGTGCCTGCCGCAGCGAGATCGATGTATCGGCGGCGCGCCGACCGTCGCTCGTCGTCGCCTCATTTCCTGCGCTTTGTGCGGGCGGCGGTTTCGTCGAGGATCGGTCGCTGACGCGTGACCTGCGCGCGCGGTAAAGGTGAACCGGTGCCCTCCGGGTCGGGCCGGGGGCGGGGCTGTTAGCGATCCTGCGGTTAGTGGTCTCGCGCGAGGTGCTGTTCGTCTTCATCAGAGGTGTTGATCAGCGTAGACAGTGTAGAGAGAAGTCGTCTTCAAGTCAGCTAGTTACTTTCTGACATGACGGGTGGGTGGTGGCTTGACTGGAGTCCCGTGGTTTCAAGGCGGGCGCCGACAATTACGTGCCTATTCCCTCATGCTATCGTATTCACGATTTCGTGGTGTAGACCACTGCATCAATCTTACCACGTCGCGTACGCCGTGTGGCGGGCTTCAGGCTACACGACTCCCATGTTTCCGGTAGAACTCTGCGGCGCACACTCCCGGCCCGCCGCGTGTCATGTGACACGTCCGCCGCCGGCCGGCGCCTTGGTGGCACTCGGTACCCGCTGTTTACTCGCGCCGGGCCGTGTTTACCCCATCATATCCCAGTTAGCGGTCCGCTCGAGCCTCCGTCGCCGCTCGGACCGGCGCGCGCGGCGCCGCCGGCCCGAGCGGCGCCCTGTCGGAATCCGGCGCTCGCCGCCGTGACCGGCGACATTCCCGGGATGGCACGACCCAGAGGCGCTACCGGAGCCACCGCCGCCGCCGTCACGGGCACGGGGAGGCGCTGGCGCTGAGCTCCACCGTGACCGGTGACATTCCCGGGATGGCACGACCGAGAGGCGCTACCGGAGCCGCCGCCGCCGCCTTCACGGCCACGGCGCTGAGCGCTGAGCTCTGATCTCTGAGCGCTGTAGTCGGCCGGAGCCGGTCGCGCAGGTGAGCGGATGTCGCGGGCCCGCGTGGCGCCCGGTGGCGCTCCCCTGGCCGCCGGGGCACGGATGTACCGAATCGCGAGAACTCTACGCGGCGGTAGGGGCGCACGGCCGGCGCTGTTTTACACGCAGACGTGGGAGCCGCGAGCCCGCGGCAGGAATGCGGCGCGGCGGCGCGGCGGCGGCGGGAGACCGGCGCCGAGCCCGACGACGTCAAACACGGAGCACGCGGACGCCTGTCGACGCGAACCCAAACACTCGACGCCGCGACCTTGGCGGGGGCGGCGGCTGTCGCGTGCGCCGGCGGAGCCCGGCTGGGCATGTCCAGAATCACACCCGTGGCCCGGCCGGCCGCTTTGAAACATCTGTTTGTGCGCGCCGTCGCCGCCGCATTAATATGCAGCGGATGTGTCTTTTAACGGGCGCTTTGGCGGCGGTAATTGACGGCCGCGCACCGACGCGCTATAATTAGCCGTATCACGCCGGCAGCACGGCCGCCGTCAGCAGTGCGCGCGGGATAGCCGCGTTCGGCGCGCGGCTCATGGGGCCGCAGCGCACCGATGTCGTGAGTCACGGACCACGTGACATGCCCCCGGGCGCCGAGGAGCCACCGCGCCGGTGGCGCTCGCTGAACCTTTGCAGTGGTGCAGAAATACGCCCGGTGGGAGTGGAGCAGCGCCGAGCGTCGCGGATCTGCATGCTCTGCGGTTGCATTTGATATACATGGGATGTTGACGTGCATATTCGCGGAGCGGTGTCTATTTTTCTGTTCCCAGACCGTGGCTTGGTCCACTTGGTTCGCGGTGCGAATGCTGCCGTCGTTGGAAAACCTGCTTGTGCCCGTTCCTGTTCTGGGTAGCTTGTTCTCATGTTCTCCGCGGTGGAGGACGTCTGGGACGATGGCATGGCCTGGAGCGGGACCTGGGGCCCGCGCTCCTGACTGGCAGGCCGCCCCTGAGAGCTGGGACAAAGTCTCCTCTGCGGTAACTCCCTGAGACAACGCGAACACCATGCGATGCCATCATCCCAGCCCTGGCGGCGCCGGGTCACGGCCGGCCCGAGCCCGCGCCTGTCCTCGCGGCGTGCGGGTGCGCCCCAGGGCGCGCCGGCGAGCCTGCGCTGTGGCCAGCCTCATTATGCACAGTGGCCGGCCGCGTTCGTGACGGGCTGCGGTCGGGGATCCTCGGGACCGAGCCGAATTAAACCCATTCGGTCTTAATTAGCGGCGCGCCCTCATTACGGCTGGCCTCGCTGCTGCGCGGCGTGTGTGTGGCCGGGCCGGTCACTGGCCTGCGGGCACTGTGGCCAGTGCTGGTGTCCACTGGCCTGCGGGCACTGTGACCAGTGCTGGTGTTCACTGGCCTGCGGGCACTGTGGCCAGTGCTGGTGTTCACTGGCCTGCGGGCACTGTGGCCAGTGCTGGCGTTCACTGGCCTGCGGGCACTGTAGTCAGGGCTGGTGTTCACTGGCCTGCGGGGAAATTATTAAATCAATTAAAAAGACGAAATACCGGCGGCTTACGCCGGAGCCGTATCCAGCTGACCTCCATGGCATGCATCAATGTTTATGGCTCTCCCCCCCGGCTGCCACCCGTCGTTCCCTGCCCCGGTCTAGCGTTTTCAGCCGTCCGTCGGATGCTGACGGCGGCGTGCGGTGACTATCAGATCTGGGGACACTGCCGCGAGTCGTCACAGGCTCGTGACGTCACTGGGACGGGCCTCTGTGCAGCGGAAGGGACGACCGCCGTGATGCGACAAGCCTCCAACCGCTCGGACACTCCCGTAGGGCCAATCTTGCCGACTCAGACCGGTGACGAAACAACCTCCTCTCTTCAGATGCTGGCGGATGAATCATGGCTGGAAATGTATGGAGTGGGCATGCCGGGACAGGGGGTATCCCAGCGTTATTCGAAGTGTCCTGGGACGGTTTGGTCTCGTGTGTCGGTTACAAGTTAAGACCGCGTCCGCAGTGTTGGAAAACCTTCGGAATCCACAATAATGCGCTCGTGTACAACCATGTTCTAGACGTGAAAGTGCTTCCATGCCACGGAGGGGACGGTGTCATTTAATAACAATATGAGTACATAAATACAGCAGTTTTGACCGCAGTACTACGGTGTGATAGGCTGATGCAATGATCGTGCATTTGTGATGGTGATGTTCTTAGTGCTGATGACATTCAAAATGCTCATGGATCCTGTAGCATTTCCCGACATTGCATAGTCGGTCTTATTGCTATACATGGAGTTACTGCTCTTTTGAATCGTGTATGACCATGATGGTAGCCATTAACGCTTTGCCCATTTTAAAGAACAATGCGAGCACTTATTTTGACATGCTGCCAGCGTAATGTCTGCGTTCGCCCTGGGACCCTGATGGGACTCCGCGGGGCCACTGGCGGCGTGTGGGCTGTGCTCGCGCCTGGCTCCACGCGCAGACGCGCCTGTAGATACAAACAAGCACCGCTTCCACCACGCCACGCGGGGCAGCTCTCACGCCGACACGGCAGGAGTGCCGTGATTGCCGTGGTCATACACGCCTGCGGGCGTGGGCGTGGCTGTCGTGATAGGTGTACTCGTGTGCGACAAATGACCCGACTGCTGCCGTTTGTACCGGAGCTCTTGATCGCCACTTCTTCCTCCTCCCGTACGCAGCATGGGATGTGCTACGAGGTATGCTGCCCGACGCACCGTCGTTAACTCGTTTACCACCCGTTTACAACCGGTGATTGGGGCGTAAACGTGGCGGCGTTCTGTCAAGGCGCGGCCGGCCGGTCGGCCGCGGCCGCCGAGCCGTCTAACTGATCGGAGCATGCACGACTCAATCATGACCGGGTCACGTGTCTGGGCGCCGCTGTCACGCCCGTGGGAACCCTGCTCTCAGTGTCCAGACCTTGCCTCCCCCTCGGCGGAGAGGAAGTCCATGCCTCTCTCCCGGCTCCGTCACCGGATCCCGGGATCACGCCCGTGATCGCACCATGTCGCATGTCGCATGCCCCGCACTGGCGCCGGAGGCATGGCGGGGCGACGAGGCATGGCACTGTCGTAGAGGTTCGAGGAGTGTCTTGTCAGGTCCTGTCAGGTCATGCAGGACCTTACATGTACTTGATACGTGTGCCGTAACTTGCCTGAGCGCGTGGGAAGATTGAAAATCGACTTGCGGTGGCCGAATTTTGATGTAAAATATTGGGTATTTTATAATATATATATATATATATATATATATATATACTTATATAATAAAAAATGTATATACTTATATAAGTATATATATAATATATACTTATATAATAAAATATAAGTATCGTAGCACGTTCTGAGTGAGGTTTGTGGGAGTCTGTAAGAGTGCGTTTGGGAAGTTGATTGCCTTCAGTCGCACCCTGCGAATCTGATCTGCACTCTCCTTTCGCACAGAGGCCTGACCTCGCCCCTGATTGACATCTGAGCGCATTGGGTTGCACGCATGCATCACCATTAGCACCAATGTCTGCCGCGAAGGCGGTATTGAGTTCTGGCATCAATGGCGCACTGCGAAGACGTGATATTGATTACCCGGCTTTGGGTTTCTCGTGCACGCCCGCGTGGATGGCACGCGCAGCCTGTTCATCCCGCATGGATCGTAGCACCGCCCACATCTTCAGACATAATTCTCTCCGAATCAGACTATCGGCGCTTTCAGGAACTGGAAGTTGCGGTGGTCGCCGGCAGATGTCAGATGTAACGCTGCCCTCGCCTTGCAGACGTTCCTGAGTCTCGGCACAGTGCTGGGGTCAAGCGATAGCCTCGGGCGTGAGTCAGGGTCCAGCAGCCGGGTCCGGTCGCCGGCTGGTTCGTACGAGCGGCTGCGCCTTGACCTCGTGTCACCGGACCGGCCGCGACCGGGCCTGGGGTCGCGCGAGCGGCTGCGCCTTGAACTCGCGTCGCCCGACCGGCCGCGCCCGGCCAACGGGTCGCGAGAGCGGCCGCGGCTCAACACGAGCTCGCCGGACTCCCTGTATCGGGGTCTGGGCCTCGGGTCGAAAGAGCGACTCAGAGTTGACCTGGGGTCGAACGACTCAGGACTCGACGTCGTAAGTCCTGCCCAAGGCGCCGTGCTCAACCCGCTCGCAGGACTGGCCTGTGTTCGGTTCGTGGCTGGACCGCTGCCGATGCGACTGCTGCATGAAGTCGATGCTTTTTCGACGGCGCGGTGTCGATAGAAGCCATCTCTTCTGATTTCTTCGCGTTGCCGATTTCCGTTTTTTTTTTGTTTGTTTGATTCCGGCTGCTGTTTGGTTTGGCTGATTCGGCTCGAACGTCGTTGAACTTGGACCCGACTGGCTCACCACACCTGCACTAGGCCTTCTCTCACCAGATGTTTTCCTGAGTTATGTGCACCATTTTAACCCGCTCATAGATTTTCAGTGTCTCACCATTTTGAACTAATCCCGCTTGACTTACTCTGTGGCACCAATTAACCCACTGGCAGTAGGCTACGGCGCCACAGCTAAGCAGCCATCGACGTGGCACATCGCTCGTGCATTTTGTTCGCGACATGAGCTCTGCGCGCTGGCTGGTTTGTTTTCCCTGCCGGAGCTCTTTCCGACCCGCCTCAGCCCCGTGTCTTCGCGCTTGACCGGTCTCCAGTTCTTGTAGCCGGCTCCCCGGCACTCGGCCAAGCCGACGGCGGATGTGTTTGGCCATTGTTCTCGGATTTGAATGGGGCCGGCCGCGTGCTGGTGTCACTTGTTGAGGCGCCCGGCCTTCCGACTGCGGGCTCGGCGCGGGTCGCCCGCCACTGCGCCACGCATAAGGGAAGCCACCGCCCCAAGTCTTGCGGTCAACGGTCAGGACTGCCTTGTCAAGCCGTCCGGCAGGTGGTTTTTGTGTCTGATCTTATGTCCGATGCTGTAGGTCCGGTTAGCCGGTCGCGTTTCGGGCCGGCGGACTGATGCTAAATCTGTGTCACCCGTCGCGGCGGTTCAGCTCCGCCGCCGCCCACCTGACCGGGCTCTGCCGTGTTGCAGTGCGGGCGCAACGTTCGCGACCTGTTCGTCGACCTGCGAGACGGGAAGAACCTCCTGGGACTGCTGGAGGTGCTGTCCGGCGAGCGGTTGGTAAGTTTCGCATATCTTGACTTCCATTTCATCATAATGCCTTGTCTCAGTTTCGCTCACCTCATTCGTCACTTCGCATTGACCGTAAGGACTATAAACGCTGATGTACTGGCGTATCTCCTCTGTATTGCTATGTTCCGGTGCCGTGTATTTTTAACAGCCAATACCGGGCGAATGGTGCGCGCAAAAGCCGTGGCCATCGCCACCAAATCCCTTTTTTTATCTGTCGTACTTGCGGCTGCTGACACTGACGTCACCAAGGAGATCCGGGAGCGCCCTTATCCGCAAAAATCCCTCAGCGGTCCGCGCACACCGCTTACACGCGCCGTAGCCATGGCAGCCTCCCGTGCCGCCCTGTTCGTCGCTGTCGCGCCTCCCCGCCCGTATTCGTCCTTTCCCACGGGTCGGCGCTCTCACCTCAGCCCTGCGCCGCGGGGCCTCTGCCGCGCCGTGGCGCGCCGTTGCAGCCACTGCGGCTGACTGACCCCTGGCGGTGACCTCCGGCCGCCTCCCGCCATTCATCGGCAGCTGGCCGGCCCGCCCGTCCAGAAACACTGCACGACAAACTGCCGGCCCCAATTACACACAGAGATTAGGCAGTAGGTCAAGCGACGGCGGCAACTGGGCCACACCCGCTCCGGTGATGGCCGGGGGGCGTAGTGACATTGGAGATAGAGTCAGGGGGAGGGCCAGAGCAGCTCGGGATAGCGGCGAGTGTCGTTAGCCGGGGAGAGAGGATTGCCGTGTCGTTAAGAGGAGGACAAGAGTGTTTACAAGCTCTGGTTAATGTCTGAGCTGTGCCCCAGCTTGTTTCCGTTTAGAGAGCGTACTCCATTCGGGCGGTTGGCCTGCCTCAACGCGGTGAACGCCGCTCCCACCGCCCTGTAGTAATCGAGCTCGTTCCGCGACAGTCGTAAGGGCGGGGGGAACTGGCTTGTTCGGGTCAAACCGGTGAACATTTTCAATCGGTTTCTTTCGCGCCGGAGGGAGGAAACTCGGCAGCTGCCGGTCCCGTCGTGCTCGCGGTCCCATTGTCGTGTGTTGCGGTGGCGGGTAGCCTTGGCCGGTTACGAGAAGGACCTCCCCGTCGGGCGTCGTTAGACCGCTGACGTTTTATGACTTGATGGTGGCGGCGCGACTCTTGTCACTTTAGCAGTTGCCGGTACAGTTAGCTTGATAAGAAAAAGCGGTATGCATGGCAGGATAATCATCAGCGTTCAGGACAGGTTTGGTGTTCGGTCCTCGCTGCCATTACAGCAGATGGAGTAACAGCGCATACTTGCGCCCGCATGCATAACAGATCCTAGCTTGAAACGCCATGAGGAGACGGGCAGAACTCTCAATAGCATTTGGGGCGTGCCTCTCACCCCCTCGCCTCACAACCCCGCCCAGGTCTATCGGAAGGCGCGATAGATAGGAGGGGAGGGGGGAGGGCGTTAGCCGCGCCAGGCAAGCAAGCGGGGCCGGCGGGACTCCACCGGGTCACGGCAAACCGAAACGGCCGGGCGCGGTCCGGCCGCGCGCGCAACAAAACAGCGGCCGCCGCTTCTTGCCCCGGCCGCGTCCTCGCAGGCCGGTGCACCTATTCAGCGCCGGGAAAAAGGTGACGGATTTGCGCCGCGGCCACCGCCGCGCCGAATCGATCAGCCCCGCCGGCCGGACGCCGCCGCGCCGGTGGAGGAGAGCAGCGCCGGGGCGCCGCGCGCCGTTTTTGTCGCCGGCGCGGCCCCTGCGTCACCGATGCCGTCAGCCGCTTTCGATTTGTTTGGGGCGCGTGCGGCCGGCGGGTTGCACAATGTCGGGCCATCTCGTCGCTGGGCTCGGGCGCCCCTCAGCGTGCGGAGCGTGTCCGCGCTGCCGCGGTCCACGTGTGATCCGCCAGTCGGCGTCTGGTGAGGAACGGCCTGCACGGAGGCGGCGCCGACTGCGTCTGGTCTCTCTAATTCGCCGGGCTGTAACTCAGCGGCGAGCTAACGGCCGTGACGCCGCAGACGGGCGGTAACCCACTTGGAGATGGGGTCGCTGATTGCCTGCGCCTGTTTCAGCCGTCGCAGAAGGGCCAGCTGCGCTTCCATCAGCTGCAGAATGTGCAGATCGCGCTGGACTTCCTGCACTTCAGGAAGGTGAGGGGGCGCTGTCTCCGCCGGGGCCGCGGTCGCCGGCGGGTGATATATGGCTGCCGGTGATGAATGTTACATTTGTTGTGACCTGCGGTTTTTGGCTCGATCGTCCTTGGCCCATTCTCGTGTCTTTTGAAGCATGACGCCGCCTTGTTTTTGCCTGCCGTTTGGTGGCGTGATATTGCTTCGCGGTTTGTGGTGTGTGATTGACAGCTTGTTTAGACTGTGTTGAGTTGTCTTGATTGAGTGTGTGGGCGCAGGCATTTTGTAATCAGATACACGGGGCTGTGGCCGCCAGCTTTCTTGCGGCTGATTGAATGTCATTGATTCCTCTCGGTAGACCAGCTTTATCTTTGCTTCGTCAATGTTTTTAAGGTTGATTGATGATGGAGCGTACGTTTTAAGTTTCACTCATTCGGTCATGGGCGATGTCAACGTCATGCTCACCACCAATACACTGACACCATGGCACATTGCTCAACGATGTGAGAAAGCCCACATCAGGACAGCGAACATCAGCTGACATGCTTGTGACGTCATAGCACACTCCCCCCCGTGGCCCCACAGCAGCACAGGACAGGGATCGCAAACCCTTTGAACAATCGAGGTGGGGAATTATATTTTTACAACGGTTTTTCCTATGCGGTTATGTGGAATAAATTGTATTTCCAGAAATAGAGGGATGCCAACTGTCTCTTCGCCCTGCTTCCATCATCTCCGGCAATTGTGTCGTTTTGGATGAGACTGACTATCATTCAAAGAAACCCGTTCCCCAGGCTTATCCTGCCCAGCGCTTGCATTGTAAAGCCAGCTTTTTGCACGCCCCCAGCTGGACATCCTGCTCAGCCGATCCCCAGGCGTCACATTCCACGGCGTCACGTCACGACAGCGCGTGACGTTATCCATCACGACAGTGCGCCCCGATCCCGGTCTTAGCAGCGCCCGTGTTGCGGTGGCGCCGTCGACTCCCGTGCATCACACCAGCCATGCTCCTGGATTGCCGAGCGACCGGAAAGACTCCGGCGGCGCAGAACGCGTGAGCGTTCATGAGTCGGTAGCCGGGGCCCGCGCGATCCGCATAGCCGATCGGGATGTTGTCATGCTTATTTATGCAGGCGCCGTGGGCGTGTCGCTCGCCCCTTGCATTCTCCGGTCGTCATTAGACTGTTGCCGGGGCATGGGATGGGTGTTTGATGGTCGTCGCTGACACCTTGGCTAAACACGGCCGTGTCTGCCCGGCGCTGGCCCGCGGCCGAGCCGCCCGCCGCGTTTCCTGCCGCCGTCGCCAGGCGGCGGATGTCCGCCCCTCGGGAAGAGCCGACGAACGGACCGGGGTGTGACTCAGAGGACAGGCCAGCGACGGCTGCGGCGCCGGAAGGGGTGGCAGGCAGGAGTGAGGTCAGCGAGTCGACTGCTCAATAGCGGGGCCATTTGACGGCGAAGTCATTGGGCGACGCTTTGGACGGTTGCCGCCGGCACCGCACCCGCCTGCACCGCGAGCCGTCACTGCCGTCACCCGACAACGGATCGTGACCGGACGTGCAACAGCGATACCGGCCGCGCCCGCAGCCGGCCAGGAACCGGGCGACCTCAGATCGGTCAGCCTTCACCCCGGCCAGCATAACAGCACGGCGGGCTGCCGCCGCTGGTGCCAAAGGGCGGATCGAGCGCCGCCGTCGTAAGGCGGATCGAGCGCCGCCGTCGTAAGGCGGATCGAACGCCGCCGTCGTAAGGCGGATCGAACGCCGCCGTCGTAAGGCGGATCGAACGCCGCCGTCGTAAGGCGGCCGACATCACAGCCGGCCGGACGGAGCACTTTTAGCGGAACGCCCACCTGTCCCGGTGTCCGGACCGCGGGGGTGGACGCGTGTCCGCGGGTGGGCCAATCAGCGCCGGGTGGCCGCCCCACCGGGTCCGGGACCGGCGCCCCCCGCGGCGCAGCGCCGGCTCCGACGCCGCGCCGTGCCGGGCCGCTTCCGGTCTGCCGACTGCCAGCGACTGACCGGCGAGGACAGGGCCGTCGCCCGCCGCGGCCGGGCATCCCAGGGCAGTAACGCAACGCGGCATGGTGCGTCGTCGTGTGACGTCACACGGCGTAAGTACCGTGGCGTGAGCGCCGCGGCTTTGCGTCCGTTGGGGTCATGTAGGACGCCGTAGGTTTTATCACTGTGTCAGCACGACTCACGGTGCAAATGCGGCCAGCGTACGTCCGCTGGCCCTTGGCGTAAGCTCTGCCAGCCGGCGTGACTCGCCGCTTCTCGACCGACGAGCCTGCCGACCGCCGGGAGGCCTCCTTCGACCTGCCGATGGGAGGCTGCGGCCGGCGCCGGTCGGCAAACTGCGCCGCCGCACGGCAGCGCTGCCCGGCGGCCAGCGGCGGCCGCGCGCGCCGCCACCGCGCCGTGGGACGCTCCCAGCCGCATGGCGCACATCTCTGCAGCGACCGCGGCGCAGCCCCGCCTCCCCTGCCGCGGCGGTGGAGCGGTGCTCGCACGCGCGCCGCGCCGCCTTATGCGGCGAGCGCGTGACAGTGTGGGCGGTCCTGCGCGCGCGGAGGGGGTTGGCATGCGCCGGCCCTGGCGCCAGGAGCGGTCGCGGCGGGTCTGTCTGGGGCTGGTTCTGGGAAGGGGCCGGTGTTTTGTGTGGCCGCTGCTGGGTGGATGTCGCACGTAGCCGCGTGCAGGCGTGGGATGCGCGATAGACATCGAAGGTGGTCGCTTAGCATGTGGTTACGGAACGGACTCGTGCGGGGTCGTTTCGAGGACAAGTGAAATTGAGCAGGGGCTTCTGCTGTTAAACTGGTTCTGACGTGGTCCCGTAAGACAGCGAACTGCGTAGTTTGGCAGAGGACATTTGCATGGGTTCGCGGAGCGATGGTCAGTTTTGGGTCGTGCGTGCGTGAGGGCGATATTTACGCGTGCGCAAACGTTTCAGGTTATTTTAGACAGGGACGAAAGACGCCCTGGGCTTCTCTACTGCGTTGCATGCGTTTCAAGCGGTTGAACATTGGAGCCGCTGCGTGCGCCAGGGTGGACTCGTCCGCGATTGTTCATGCTCGTGCCCGTGGCCACTTCTGCCCGTCCATTTCCTGGCGACGCGGCGCAGCCCCGTCGACACGCCGCAGAACCCCCTCCCCCTCGCACTCTGAAGTCTGGGGCGTGGGAGGGGGCGAGGGGCACGAGCGATCTCCGGCCGGGGTGAATGAAGCGGCGCCTGCACCGGCGGCGGCCCCGGCGGTGTGTGATGAATCGGACCGACCGCCGGCCGTAGCAGCGCGCGCCGCGGACGTGTCGCGGGTGCCGCGACCGCTGCCCGTATCTGATGCACGTCTGTGACGGCGCCGCCGCCGCCGCGCGTCCATCCTTGGGATGCGTATTGTGATGATCGGTGGCGGGGCTGGGGCCTTTTTCGGCGCGGAGCTGTCCGTCGTGAAGCATATCGTCGGTCGTAAGATGGCGGCCTGCGGTGGAAACGAGAGCTGTTTCGCCTCTGCCGGCGGTAGCGGCCGGCCGTTTGAAGTCGCGATGGTGTAACCCACCCGGAGGTCGGTGGGATGGGAAGGATGAGGACGCTGGTCGGCGCCAGACGTCTGGCGACAGCCGGTCTGCATATATGTGAGTGATCTGTGAGCGCCACTTCGTCGTCACCCGGATGTAGCCGTCGCGTGCTGGGGCTCGCTGATACCACCACTGACACCGCCGCTGACACCACCGCTGGCACCGCCGCTGACACCACCGCCACCTATTAACGCGTCGGCTGTCTCCGAAGGAGCGCGGGACGTTGGAGAGCGGAGGAAGCACCAGGCGGGCTCTCCACCCCGACCTCAGGTCCGGGGAGTGGTGCTGGGAAGGGGAGAGGTGGGACGGGTCAGCGCCGCGCGGTGCCGCGGGACGATATGACCTGACCGCCTGGATGGTTTGGCCCGGGGCGTGGACCACTAATGCCATGACTGATTTTGGTCACGCACATATTGTCAGCTCCAGTGAGGAGAATAATTCGCCGGACGGGCGCGAGAACAGCTGACGTTCGGCGCTGCTTGCTGGTTTAGGTCGCTCTTTTGAAGCCCTGCGAAACGTGGCGGCCAAAAGCGAATGGCTGCCGGGTTGAAGGACCAGCAACCCAAGCGGTTCGGCGTTTTTAACATCTGGCCCGCCAATCAGTCACTGGCGCAGGATTAGTGTCACCGGCTGTCACTATTGTGTCGGCTCAAAATCTCAAATGACAAATACCGCTGTCCATCACTCACTGTTCCTTCATCTGTTAAGCGCCGTCTGCAGGCCTATCGCCTTTGCCATCATGTCCGATGCAACAATCTCTGCCATTCACACGCCTTAAATCGTGTAGCACACCCGTTTCCACCCTTCCCGACCGTTTCGCACGCACGCTCGTCAGCGTTTCTTGCCCCCCTCCCCCTCTCCCCCACGGTAGGGGCCATTCGGCCCGGCTTGAGTCAGTGCCGCTCCGCTAAAAGCGTGCGCTGATTGCCGGCTCAAAGGAGCGCCGCGCTGCCTTGGCGCCGTGTGTTTGGGGTGATACCTGCTAATTACACTTCCGCCTGCCCGCGGCGGCTGTGCAATGCGGCAAGCCGGTTGGTTTAATCGAATGGGTCAGGGCTGCGGCGACCGTGCTCCGCCTGATACGGCGAGGAGGAAGTGCAGTGTTGCGCACCGACGTTACGCTAAGCGATGAAGGGGCACTGGCGGAAGCCTAAGCACGATTTCGGGAAGGTGGATTTGTGCAACGTGATTTTCATTTTGCTCCTTGAAAATCTTTAAATTTGACCGCCTTTGTTTAGATTTCAAGCACCTACGAGATTTCATGTGGGGCAAGGTCCACTTCTCCTCCGGGCGTCTTGGGCACGCCCTTGCTGACGAGGGCCTGGAGTATGGGGTTCAACGGGACGGACTACTGGGCGCCCCCGCTAAATTGGAGAGGAGGGGTGGCGGCATCTGAGGCTGATGATGTGCAGGTAGACGGTGATACGGGATGTACGTCGCGGTCGTGCAGCCGTAGAGCTCCAGCTGATTTTGCCCTTACCCGAAATCGAGGCCAGGATTTGGGGCCGGGACCAAGATTGACGCCGCCGGGTGGCGTCGGCTGAAGCCCGTGTTCAATCCCAGAGTCTGCGTCGCTACTGCCGTCTCTATGGTCGTCACTGACACCCACTGGCTGGCAGTCTCTCAGGCCCCGCCCTGTCGCCTTCCTTGTGCGGTCGTGCTGCGCTCGCGCCGCCCGCATCTCCCCCGGTCTGCCAGCCGGCTTCCTGGCCGGACTGGTACCGACGCATCCGACACCAACACAGATAACAAAGTCACATCTGGATGGATGCCAGACGCAAGGTCGCCGACTACAGAGCTCCTTATATGTTGTCATACGCGGGAGGTGTGATCGCGGATATTTTAAGTGGCACTCAAGATGTCGTTATTGAAGTGGCGATAAGGTGCTACAGGCGCCGGTGTGGGTGGTAACACGCGAAAACACTCACCGAGTGTCTCATTGTGACAAATTCACATCAGCACGACACCTCCGGTACAGGCGCCACCTTGTGCAAGGTGCGCAGAGGCTGCGCCGCGGCGAGCCACAGCTGGGCAAAGTACAAACTCCGCGCCTGCTAGTAAGGTCGCGGCCTAATTCCCGGGTCACGTGCCGCGCTTCTTTTCGCGTGGGAGCGACGGGTGCCGTGTTTGGACGCGACATGCCCTGCCGTGTCTCGCCTTTTTGTCTGTCTGTCTGGGAGTCTGTCTGCGCGCGTGACGCGTGGCGCGTCGCCCGCAGACAGGCTCCGCTGGTGGGAGCACGTTCGTGTTTACGGTCGCGTTCTGCCGTGCGGGACGGTATGTAACGCGAGCCGGCTCCTTCGAGTTTGTTACGGGATTTGAAGGAGCGGGAGCGGTCAGGGGTGAGTATGTATATGTAGTGCTCCTGGATGTGAAGTCTAGAGAGGTTTGACCTCTCGACCTGACGCCGGTGCTCGCTCTGCTCCAGATCAAGCTGGTCAACATCCGAGCTGACGACATCGTCGACGGCAACCCCAAGCTGACGCTGGGTCTGGTGTGGACTATCATCCTGCACTTCCAGGTAGGTCCCCGGGCCGCCCCTGCGCGTACGGGCAGGTCGCGGGGTCGAGCGCTGACACTCAGGGCCCATCTTCCGAAGCCACCGTATTGCAGCAGTTATACGCTGACGTCCAGCTCTTCATTGGCGAAGTACCTGCCTGAGGTTGTCACCTATGGCGTCACAAGTGGATGTGTCACACAGTAGCGACTCCTTTTCAAGGCGTTGAAACTATTGTGATGCACTTACCTGCGACGTCGTAGGCTGCAGCTTGAGGTCGGCGTTTGCCAGTGGGGAACGGGGTCCAGGTAAGTGTCCTTCCGCATGGCACTGGTAAGTGCCTTCCGCATGGTCCTGGTAAGTGCCCTTCCGCACTGGGCGAAAAAGGGACACTTCGGGTGGGATGGGCTGCAGCAGTCGGATATGGGTGGAGCCGTGGCGGCGCGCCGGCAGCCCGGGCGACCTGCCATCGCCGCAGTGGTCAGGGCAACGGATCGCGTGCAGCACGAGCCGTCCAGCACGGTACCGCACCCCGGCAGCCGGCCCTCCGGGGAACGGAGCTCCGTGCGAGCCGTCCAACACGGTACCGCACCCCGGCAGCCGGGCCTCCGGGGAAGGGAGCTCCGTGCGAGCCGTCCAACACGGTACCGCACCCCGGCAGCCGGGCCTCCGGGGAAGGGAGCTCCGTGCGAGCCGTCCAACACGGTACCGCACCCCGGCAGCCGGCCCTCCGGGGAAGGGAGCTCCGTGCGAGCCGTCCAACACGGTACCGCACCCCGGCAGCCGACCCTCCGGGGAACGGAGCTCCGTGCGAGCCGTCCAACACGGTACCGCACCCCGGCAACCGGGCCCTCCGGGGAACGGAGCTCCGTGCGAGCCGTCCTACACGGTACCGCACCCCGGCAACCGGGCCCTCCGGGGAAGGGAGCTCCGTGCGACGACCGACCAAGGGCTTCGACCGCACCCCGGCAGCCGAACCCATGGGGAAGGGAGCTCCGTGCGACGACCGCCCAAGGGCTTCGACCGCGGCTGCTGGTGTTGAAGGTACGAATGCTCGCTTAGTCCAGTGGCCGCCGGAGGTGTTGAGCTGACGCTCGTTTTGGTTATGGCTCTTTTGGTCGACTTGGGTGGTGGGCGTGATTTTCTGCACGCCAGTCATGTCATGTTGCGGCGTTCCTGGAGTTTGCTAGTTGGTGTCTCTCTCATGGCGCGGCGTCTTTGTCGCGGCGTCTCCACGTCGCTCAGATATCAGCCAAAGCTCGGGTTTGCTCGGCGTGGTCAGGCTGGGTCAGGCTCCCAGTCCTGTCGGATCTCACTCGATCGCGCGATTCGGTCTGGCTCGACCCGGTCCCGGCGCTCATATCCGAGCCATTTCGAGTCGGCCCGCTCTGGCCCAGTTAGGTCCGGTCTGGCGCCTGCGCGCCGCTCCTGGTGGCGCCGCTGGATCGTGCAGGGCGCTCTCAGCCGGCGGTCATCGGCCCCTCCTCGGCCCCTGCAGGCCGGGCACCGAGGCCGACCCATTTGCTGGTCTGCCTCCCGCCCACCGAGCGCCGAGTCCAGCTGGCCGACGGTCAGCTGACGGCCGGAATGCTCTTCCTCCTTCGTGTGACGTTCTCCAGACGGAATTGCGCGGCGGCCGAGGAGCTGTTGCAGAGAGACCGGTTGCGGCGACGTGGTTCGCCAGCGCCGCGTAGCCGACCGCAGTTCCGGCGTCGGCCGGCGGGCGGCGCCACGGTCGGCGAAGTTCGCGCCGCGCCCGCCGCGCGGCGCCACGGGCGGCCGGTAACGAGCGCGCCGCCCGTCGCGTCCGGACGGATGGGCCGTGTTCGACGCGCTCCGAGCCGCGCCGCGCCCGACCGCGCCCCTGTCGCGACCTGCTGGGGCCGCGGGAGATGTCGGCTCAGCTGGCGCCCACGCCTCCTCCCCGTGCCCGCCGCACCTCAGTCAGAGAAGCGGCGCTCGCCGGCGCACCGGCCGCGCTCGACCCTCTGGCGGCGCCGGTGACCCGGAGTGACGCTTGGCGGCCTGCCCGGGAGTGCAAAGCGGTGGTTACCGTCCTCGGTGTGACGCGGCGGTATCACCCCTGAGTGGCGGGGAACGGTGACGCCTCTGTGTGCTCAGTGGCGGCACTCCCCACTCTGCCGGACCGGTGTGTGCGTGGCAGGCGGGCCTCCGGCAGAAGTGAGCAGCCGGTATCGTTCCCACCCTCTCCGGCGCCGTGGCATGACTGCCGAAATACTCACCGCGTCCGCTCCCTCTCCCCGTCGCGCACTGCAGCGCGCTGTATTTTGACTAGCCGAAGCCACTCCTTCCCCGCACCCGCGCTCCCGCTACTAGGCAGAACCAGTGCCGCTCACAGAGCACCAGCCGCCGCCGGGTGCCCCGGTCTGCCGCTTCCGCATCACTCCCGCCGGTGACCTGGTGACCCGCCGGCGTCGGTCGCGCCCGCGGCCCGGTCACGTGACGCCTGCCGCGGTCGGCGGTTGGCGGCCAGCGCCAGCGCGTGGTGTCTCGCCTGGACACGACTGTCTGGGCGTGACCGTCGAGTCATTAGGCTGTCCAGCGTGCGACCGGCCGCCGCCGCCGCCGCCGCCGCCGCCGCCGCCGTCGTGGTGCTCTTCGCGGGCGCGCTCGCTCGGGTCTGTCTGCTCCGGCGGTGGTCAGCGCTGCAGTGACTCGTCGGCGAATGCGGAGATCGACACGGCGGCGACCGGTGACCCGCCAGTGCCCCGCAGTGGGCGCCGGCGGCGCGCCACCTCTCCCGGGGAAGCTGCTGTGAATCCTGGCGGACTTTTGGTGGTGACGACGACCGCGCGGTGCGGCGCGTGGCGTAACGGCAGCTCCGCTGACTGAGGCCGCTGAGTGACCGCGCTGGTTGTGCAGCAGCGCGGCAACGCGCCAAGGAAGCTCACAGCAAACGTACAGCGCCTTTGATCGAGGTCTTTCCATCGGTTCTGGGGGTCTGCCGTCCAGAAGCTGACCACTGACGTCTGCAGCGGCTCGATCCTTCACCCGTCGACGGCTGCCTGGCATCTCCAGACATCTGCCGCTCCCTCCGACGCCGGGCCCCCTGGCGCGCCGGGCTCGTGTCAGCGGTCACGGTCGACGTGTGCCGACACGTGTAGCGGTGCTCTCACCGCCATGTAGCAGCCTGCAGCCGGCTGCAGTCGGTGGAGCCGGTGGAGCACCCATGCCCGTCGCGGGCCGGCGGCGCTGACCGGCCTCAGTACGCCACGAACGGCGCCGACGGGCCGGCGCGCCGCTGCCGCCGGCGACGACTGGAGCGGGCGGGCCACGCAGAGGAGCTGTGGGATCGCGGCTGGCGGCTGCGACTGGACGCGATTCTGTGACGCGACTGGGGACGCTCGTGGATCCAGTGCGAAGTGCCATCAGCTGGCTCCCTGCTGGCTCGTGTCGACGGTGGCGACGGCGGACAGACCCGCAGTACAAGGCGCTGAAGCTCAGACGGCGCCGGCGGCTGTGACAAGTGCCAGACCCGACCACCAGCACCGGCCACCGGTCTCATGCTCCCCGTGGCGGGACGTTAACCTGGCGGTGGGGAAACCGTGCAGCAGCCATTGACGACGCTCACGACCGGCGTGTGGACTGTGTGAACGTCGCCTTCAGTGCGGAAGCGCCCTCGCGGTCCTTGCCCACCCCGGGGGCACGTGTGAGGACTTTGCCCGCCCCGAGGACACAGGCGTGTACCTTGCCCACCCACCGGTGGCGGTCCCGCGCCGCGCGGCCGTCCCTCCGCGCGGCGGCCCCGCCCCCGGGCGTCTGGCGGCGCGGCGCGCTCTGATCTCCAGCGGAGCGTCACCGGCGATCGGCCGGCCCGCACCGGCCCGCTCGCGGCCCACCGAGCCGCACCGAGCGTCCGACGCCGTCCGGCGACGGCGGGCGGGGCCGCGCAGACGGCGGCGCCGCGCTGCCCCGGCTGCACGTGCGCCGACGACGGCGCGGCCGGTCGGCCGGCGTCGACGCCGACGCGCCGGCAGTGAGCGAGCGACGCCCGACCGGGGTGGTCCGTGCGGGCGAGGGAGGGGCGGTGCAACGGTGACCGGACCGCCGTGGGGAGGCGCCGCGGGAGACGGTGCCGCCGGGCCGCAGCGCGACCTCACCGCTGTTCGTCGCGTGACGCGAGCGATCCCAGACGTCGCGGCGGCGACGGCCGCGGTCTGCGGGAGCGACGCGGCACAGCAGCGTCGGACAACGGTACCCGCGGTCGGCAGTGTCGCGTCGCAAGGAGCGTCGGTGAGCCGCAGTGAGAAGCGCGATCGCCGGCGACACGTGGGCGCGCTCGCGCCAGCGAGCTCGCCACACCATGCCCGGCTTCGGCCTGCTCAAGTACTTCCGGCCACGGCCCGACGCCGGGGTCGTGTCGCCCTCGCGCAGCGACCCGGGCGACGCCGAGCCCCCGTCCTCGCCACCTGTCCCGCCGGCGCCGGGTCAGGACGCCGGCGCGCGGCGGCGGCCCTCGCTCGGCGGCGGGTACGGCTCGCTGCGGCTGCGGCTGCACAAGCCGTGCCTGGCGTGCGGCTCGCGGCGGCGGCGGGGCGAGCTGTGTGCGCGCTGCGGCCGCGAGCCGCCGCGCGCCGAGCCTGACTCGAGCTCCGACCGCGGCACGCTGGAACGGCCGCGCGCGCGCCAGCTGGAGCGGGAGCGCGACTACCGGCCCGTGCTGTGGTCCTGCACCGAGGACTGGGAGCGCAACTACTGCGTGCTGGGCGTGGCCGAGTGGGACCTGGAGCGGCGCCGGCCGCGCCGCCGCCCCCTCGACTGGCTCGGGGACCGGCGCCTCGGTGACAAGCCGAAGGGGGGAGCGGCCGTGGCTCGGGCGGGCGAGGCGGTGAGCCAGGCCGAGCGGGAGACGCCGCCGCGGGGACAGGACCCGCCGGTGGAGGTCCCGCCGGTGAAGAACCGGCCGGTGGAGGTCCCGCCGGTGAAGGACCCGCCGGTGCAGAAGTCGGCAGGGCTACAGCTAAGCAACGGCGACCCAGACGTACGTAAACGAGCCGCTGCCGTCGGTTGGCAGGCTGTGTGTGTGTGTGTGTGTGTGCATCTACTCCGCTGAGCTGACGCTACTGGTGTGGGGTGGAGGTGAACGGTCGCTGATGGCCTCTGACGTCATGCAGTGACGGTCACGTCCGGTCGACGTTGGCTGATTGGGAGAGATGGGTGATGATTCGTGACGGCACATTTACAACCGGCCACTGTGGCGAGCGTTGCTGGGTTAGCTTCCTGTCGTGAGAGGCAGACAGGGCCATGGGCGAACACTATCCTGTCGTAGGCTTCATGCCTCCTCCCTACCTCCCCCCTTCCCGGTTATCGATCACGCAACTATCCGCGAAAGGCGCACATCGCTCTGAACGCGATGTGCAGGCCTTGAGCGATAAAGCTGTTAGCGTGCATTGCGCCGGAGTCGTGCGATCGGACGCTGCTGGCTTCAGTGTTGGTGCCATTCCGCAGGCATTTGAGTGCCCGCTTGCCCTTGATACGTGCACGTTTCATGCGTTCATGTTTTCCTTCCGCTGGAACGACCAGACTTCTGAAGCCGGCTCATCAGAAATTCCTCTTTAATGTTTGATAATGTGAAGATTTGCGAAGCAATGGCCTGCTTGGAACATGAAAGGGCTTCATTACACGGCTGGCCTGCACGGCTCACGTAATTGCACGGATTAATCACGGCGTTCCGTGTCGCCGCGGTAATCTCTCGTCTGGGCGGCCTGAGACCCCAGCGACCTTGCGGCGCAGACCGCACGGCCCGTTGAGCACGGGAACAACGTCGCCCGTCCTCTTGTTCCGGAGAACCGGCCCGGAACGCCTGCATTCACGTCAGCTGATCGCTCACGCGTGTCCATTAGCCGCGTCTCTGCCTCCGTCCCAAGGCCGTCCTGCGTCTCTGCGGAGGACCGTGGCGTCGGGCTCCAGCCACGCCCTCCGCGCGGCACTGCGCCGGGGTGCAGGACGCGGCCGGACGGCCTGGCCTGGCAGGTCACGGTGAAGCGGACCCGGCAGCGGCAGGGTCGACTGCCGGACGGGCGCCGTCGACTGACCGCGGGCCGTAGCGAAGCAGCCGCAGTAATAATGACTGCGCCGCCCTGGCCGTGCGCTGAATGTGGAGCTACCGGCGCATGCGGTTTCATTGCAGCAGTTGATTTATGTCGCTCGCCTAGCGAGGACAGTCAGTCTTCTGGCCTTGTCGGTGATGACGGGGTATTGTATCAGCGTGAACGTGGCTGCCATTCTGGGGCAGCTCATTAGCTCTGGGCTGGCGCTCCTGTGGGCGCCCGGCTCTCTCGCCCGGCCCTCTCGCCTGCTTCTCTCGCCCGGTCCGGTCTCTCGCCCGGTCCGGTCGAGAGACCGGACCGGACGAGACGGAGAGGTGAGTCTCGAGAGTCACCGAGAGGATGGACCGCATTCTTATCCGGCCTTGAGGGCCCTCGGCGGGAGGGGTGGAGACGTTGGGAGGTGCCCGCTGAGGCGGTGCATGACCGATCTGGGGCTGCGCTCGCGGCGGAGGCGGCGGGCTCCACCTCTACTCGCGCCAGTTATTGCTGATGCTATCTGCCGGGGTTCGTAACTGCCGCTGTCTGGATTTGCCGTGCGCCTCTGCGTCACTGCCACTGAAGAATCTGCGCCGGTTCTGTCTCGCACATTCCTCAACTCACGAGGGAGTGGACACAGGAGTATGGGGAGCCGCTGTTGACACATGAGGCACGCGTGCCTAGCATATTACTTCGTTCTGGAGGGTCGTTGAGGAGTGGTGTCACTTTCGCGAAGGCCCACGGTTCTCATAGCTGGCCGTCGATTCGTTTCGTTACAAGGAAAGTGGAAACCATGTAACGTGACGCATGCATTCGGTGTGCTCTGTCTAGCTGCAAATGTGGTGACTCCACGTGGCCCTGGCGAGCTGGCCATCGGAGAAAACACATCATATCTCATAGCCAGGATTTTCCCTGACCGAACCTGACCTGACCTGGCCTGACATGGCCTGACAGTATCGTCGGACCCGCCGACCTGGCAGTCTCTCCCCGGTGTGTTCCGGCACGTCCGCCGCTGAGCTGGTGGCGCGTGAGGTGCGCTGTCTGCGCTGTTTGTTCCCGCCGCCGTGAGTCGGCCGCTGTCGCCTGGGGCGCGATCCCCGCCGCGGGCGACGGCGCATCCGGCCGGCTCTCCAGGCTCGACCCGGCGCAGGGGCGCACCCAGGACGACGCACGGGCAGTCGGCCACTCCCGCCGAGCGCCCATGTCTCTTCAGTCACCCCTCAGCCAGAGAAGCTGTTTCCCGCTCGCGGCAGTCGTGACCAATGCGGAAGTATGCGATTAGTCAGCTCCAGTTACCACCCCCTCATTACCTACTTACAGAGCAGCAACTAGTGGCAGACTCCCCCACACTCGCGCTCTCTCCCTCTTCATGGTGGTCCTGGCGTCGCGCCTGTCCGTCTAGAGTGGGCCGCGGCCGACATGGCCAACAGACGGCCGCGCTCCGGGCCGCACATGTGTGTGTGTGTGTGTGGCTCGGCATTGATTTCCCCGCCCGCGGAGCCGCGCCCGGCCGGACTGGCGGCGTCTGCAATTACCGGCATTGTCCGCTGACTGGCCGTGGCCGTAACTGGGCGGCAATTGAGCGGTCGCCGCCGCGACGCGGAGCGGCCCGTCTGGCTCTGGGTCTCCGGGCTGGGCTGGGCTGGGCTGGGCTGGGCTGGGCTGGGCTGGGCTGGGCTGGGCTGGCTGGGCTGGGCTGGGCTGGGCTGGGCTGGGCTGGGCTGGGCTGGACCGAACTGGACCGGGCTGGACCGGGCTGGGCCGAGCTGGGCCGGGCCGGGCCGGGCTGGTGGAAGTTTCACCTGCGCGGTAGTGGTTGCCTGGGTATTTGTTGTCTGGGGTTGTTTGTGCTGGCGTGTAGTGGGGGCCATGACCGACAGCTCCGCGCTGATATTAGAATTGCTTATCTGTCGCTCACTTGGGCTGCCTTGATGCATTTTGATGTGTTTCATAACGTACATGTTTTGGTGAAAACAGGCCCCTCATCCAGCGCTGATATGGCCTGATGCAATGCAGATCAGATCACGGGCTCAGCTTGTGCATGGCGTGTTGTTTGCGCCAATACCAGGCTTGTTTGGATTTGAGGCTAAGTTTGTCCATGTCTGGTATGTAATGTAACGTTTTACGCCCCACCAGGCGCCCGTTACCGCCACACCCCACGGCCGGCCGTCCTTGCCCCCTCCCCCTCCCCCGCCTCGCGCCGCCGCCTCCCAGCATCAGCTGATGGTCCCTGAATCCAGCCGACCGGAAGCAACGGTCATGTTACGGGCGCCGGCGGCGGCGGCGGCTGTGATCGGCCGGCTCGCCTGGAGCGAGCGGGCCGGGGTCAGCCGCGGTGACCCCGGTCCGGTTGTCACGCCAACATCTGGCCGGATCGGGTCGAGGTCGGGGTCCATGCGCTGCGGTCGACCCATCCTCTGGGCGTCGCTGTTCTTCACGTATACCACTGCCCCATTCCGACGGCTTTTAGAAGAGAGGCCTCTCTGCGTCATCTTCCATGGTCGCTGGCATCCTTCGGACACGAAGGCCGCGCCGTTCACGGGACTTCGCCCCAGCGCCCAGCACAACCGCGCTAGGTGACCAGCGCGGGCGACCAGCGCGCCTTTCGCGTCCTCCCAGTGTCGAGTCGCATAACTGTCCCGAGACGTCGCCGCTCTCCGTGTCTCTCGTGGGTCCTGGCCGACCCGTCGATGGTTTTCGGTCTCGCCGTGAACGTGGACGAGACGAGACGAGACGAGACGAGACGAGACGAGACGAGACGAGACGAGACGAGACGAGACGCCGAGAGAGACGAGACGAGACGAGACGAGACGAGACGAGCGAGGACGAGACGAGACGAGACGAGACGACGAGACGAGACGATGACGAGACGAGACGAGACGAGCGAGACGAGGACGAGACGAGACGAGACGAGACGAGGCGACGGAGACGAGACGAGGACTGAGCCGAGACGAGACGAGACGAGACGACGAGACGAGACGAGACGAGACGAGACGAGACGAGACGAGACGAGACGAGACGAGACGAGACGAGACGAGACGAGACGGGACGGGACGAGACGAGACGAGACGAGACGTGACCGTTAGCGCGGAGCCGCCGCCCGTCGGTCTGCACCGGCCCCGGCCTGGCCTGGCCTGGTCGGGCCGCCGCCCCGCTGCAGCCGGCCGGTCGGCGGCCCGTCGGCCTGTCATAATGGCCCGGTGACTCACACCCTCCAAACACAGCCTCGGCCGGCGCCGGTGTCTGCAGACCGGGCCGCCGTCACGGGCGCGGCGTCACGGCGTCACGACACGGCCGGCGTGGAGCCGCCCAGCCGTGCCGATCCACCGGCGGCGCACCGCCTGTCCGCCTGTCTGTCTGCCTGTCCGCCTGTCTGACTGATGTTTGTCTACGGGACTCTTGTCAGGCTACCGCTCGGTCTCGGCCGTTTTTGTCGTTGGCGGGATGTCTGACTGTTGGTCGATTAGCTGCCTGGAACCTCACGCCCACAATAGGCGCATAAAAAGAGCCGACGGCCGTAGGGCTGGACATGCATAGCCCATGGACATTCGAAACCCCGCCAGCAAATCTCTCAAATGAACACATCTCAATTCAATGTGCATCGCTCTACGGATCGCGAGCTAAACGACGGTAGTTCATTGTGGATTAGCTAACCTGCAATGCTGGTAAGTCGTGATGCCTTGCATCAGCAACGGCTTTGGCGTGCACAAAGCTGCCCGTAATACCATTGAAACCCCTATGGCAGCCACATTCAGTGCTAATCTGCCTGATGGTCAGCTGACAAACGCTGGGCTCCAGCGTCGTGTAAGCCTCTGGGTCACGTGGGGTGGACATGGGGACGGACACTCGGACGTCATCAGCCGCCTGCCGGCCGCGCTAGCCGGTAACAGTGGCCGCCTCTGGGCGGGCGGAGCCGGCGGCGGACGGCCGGCCGCGCGTAGGTCAGGTCAGATTTGCTCGCGTTCTCGACGGCTGATCGTGGCTGTTACCCCCAGACTCTACTCCAGGCGGTGGTTGACAGAGATTGGACGCACCCAACAGGTGGTGTTATCGTATTTCTCCTGGAACGAGCTGGAATTTGTGATTTCCTGGAGCGGAGTTTGAGCTCGAGCAAATCCCAATGCTAGAAATATGGCCGCTTTTACGTCTTGACTTTGACCGTGGCGCATGGAACAAAACACTGCCAAATGAAAGTGCGCTTGTGTCTTGCTGGATTCCTGCGGGTCGGTGCTAATGGCAAAACTTCAGGGAAATATTACGGCGTAAAGGGCAGACCAGTAAAACGAAATGTACAACGAGAGTTGGGAGAGTGATGTGACTTTCTGCATACTTGCTGACAGAAATATATGGGTTGGCCCAATCCCGTTCACTGCCGTGGTTTACTGTCAAAACCGATCTAAGCCGACAGACACGATTGAACTTTGCTTCTTTTTTGTATTATCGACGCTGAACAGGGTCCACTAGTAAGAGTCACTGCAAGCACGCAGTGACTTGCAGTATTAAGACGACAGTATAAGTATAAGACGTATTTATGTAATATAATTAAGACATCTATATAATAAGATTCTTAATTATATCAGTTGTATAATATAATTAAGAATCTTATATTATATATAATATAATATAAGACAGTTGCAGTATAAGACGTATTAAGACGCGCCTCTAAGCCTTATTAAGTCTAAGCCTCAATAACAGCAAAATTCCGCCGACAGCAGCAGGTGTCCCCGCCTCGCTCGACTGTCCTTGAAGTGCCGCCGCCAGTGCGCCGGATCCGCCGTCGCCGCCGACCTCGCAGCACGCAAAACGCCAAACGCTGCATCGCCGCGGCTTCCGCCCCGCCATCGACGCCGGCGGCGGCGGCTGACCGCGTCCGTCGACGGCCGTGCACCGACGATCGATGGCGCGTGTTCGGCGCCCCTCGCCCCGTCGACGGGGTCGGCCCGCCGCCCCGCACACCGGGCGCCGGCTCCGGCGTCCGGCGGCGACGGCGGAGCCGACCCGCCGCCCCGCACGCCGGGCGCCGACCCTGGGCGTCCGGCGGCGACGGCGGGGTCGGCCCGCCGCCCCGCACACCGGGCGCCGGCCCCGGCGTCCGGCGGCGACGGCGGAGCGGCCGCGCCGCCCGCTGCCACCTGGTGGCGACCGGGGCGTAGCTGGGTGATCTGCCGGCGGTGGCGGATTGCGTTTGCGGTCGCGCGGTGGCCGGGCCCGCTTCTCGACCTGGCGTGGTGCGGCGAGGGCGCGCCGCTCGCGGTCCGTCGGCGGACTGACCCCGGCGACGTCGGAGGTCACCAGAGTGTTTGCTCGGCGCGCCGGTCGGCTGATGGGGCCGCGGCGAAAGCGGTGTGGGCGCGCGGCTGACCCTCGGCCGCCACCCGCGGCGGCACGCCTGTACCGCCGTCCGTCACTGGCCGGCGGGTGGGGATCGGCCTTGGGGCTGTCACTGGCCGCCTGGCCCAGCACTGACCCCCGGGGTGGCACACTTGTGCCGCCGTCCGTCACTGCACGCGGAGCGTGTGGGTGGGGGCTGAGACCGTCACTGGGCCGCCGTTGATTGACCTTGCGATGCAGGTTGACCTGATCGCGTCCCGAGTACCCGGGGTCTGCCTGGTTCCAGATGTTTGGGACAGGCGTCGGTCGGCTTTATTTCATGTGTGCTGGCCTGGACCCTCGTGTGTCGGCCATGTGCTGTACCGGGCACACATCTGGACGACAAGTGTCGGCGGGAGCGATTGGTCGGGTATTAATTACCATTTGCACGTTGCACACCCCGTTGCCAAGACATTGCAACGGTCGCGCTAGCTAACCACGACGTTTCGTTTCCCACGAGAGCCCGCCCCTCACCGGGAGCCCGTCAGAGAATCCGACGGAGCCTGAGGCTGGCGACTGTCACCAGCCGCCTGTCGCTCCGCTCCGCCCACGCACTGTGCGTGAGCGCCGAGAGCGGCCGCGCCCGCCGGCCGGCCATGTGGGCGCGACGGCCGCCGGCGCCGCCGCCGCGCCTCATTATCATAAGCGCGCGCGCGGCTGGAGGCGGCGCGGCGGCGGCGCGTCAGTCGTCTGCTGGCGGCGGCGCGGCGCGGAGCCCGGTGTCTCGGCCCGAACGCAGCGGTCCGTCACGTGCGCCATGTCGCTCTCGGGCGTGCACGCCGGCAGCCGAACGCTGCCCAGCCGGCGGCGGGCCGACGACTACGACAACCTGCGCGAGGCGGCGTCGACGGGCATGGAGCTGACGCGCGCGCTCGGGCGCAGCGAGACTGAGCTGGCGGAGCTGCGCGGCCCCGTCAAGTCCATCACCATGCGCGTGGTGAAGAAGACGACCACGCTGTCGCGCGGCCAGCAGAAGACGCGCTTCGAGAGCGCCGTGGAGACGCTCGACGGGCACGTGTTCGTGCCGATGAAGCCGCAGCAGCCGCAGGTCAGGTCGCGGGGTCAGGTCAGGTCGCTAGGTCGGGTCGGGCGAGAGACAGAGCAGG